>NC_056578.1:25023677-25351177 GCF_018340385.1 Cyprinus carpio | reverse complement strand
ACACGTATAAGCTGGATTTAGAATACAGCAGTCGGTTTAACGGGCAGCTCTCTTTTAACACAGACTTTTAAGAAGGGACGGATGTTTGCTTCAAGTGATAGGCTAGGTAAGTGAAATTATATTATATTGTTGTATGTGTGTCGTTTTCTCTACATTTTCTGACTAAAAGCAACCAAAAGGCCATTTCAAAGCAGAATAATAATTGATCGGCAGGGATCCCAGACCAATACAATTAGTGTGCCTCCTCTATTTTAAAACCCACGAGCCGCCACTGACCAGTACAGGTCGTTTTGTGAACCTGTCACAATATGCAGGCTTGGCTTTGCAAAGAAGCAAAGAAGTTATTGAAAAGATGTAACAACCTGTAAACAAGTGTTGTTACTCATTTCACATTTACAGTACTTTATTACAAATTATCACATGATGCAAGAAACCATGATCATTTTATTTGTGTAAATGGAAAAGGATTTAATCTTGAGATTTACAGTATCCTTGTAGTTTGACATTGCAGCTCTTGAACATACTGTATCAGTTAACAAATTTCTTGTTTTCCAGAGTGACAGCACTTCCGGTGGTCTTTGTGCTTACCTGGTGCTTTAAGAAATAACAACCAGTTGATGCTTGACTCTTTTCACTGAGTCACGTCTAGAGGCAGGTCTTCTAGTTAATATTTTAATATTAATTGTGCTACAATACTTCAGGATAAGTTATTTCCATGGTGAAAGAGTCAGGTTGGTGAGAACTAATAATCTATTGGAGACCGCAGCACAGTTATAATATCACACCACGCTGACATTTGGATTTTAAAATAATGTTTATCACCTCTAGCCCTGGTTTAATAAAAAAAAAAAAAAAAAAAAACTGAACAGTATTTATATAGTTTTTTTTTTGTTGTTGTTTTTTACCAAATTTTCCTAAATCAGTGTTTTCTCCAATTTAGCTAACTTCAGGACGGTTTGCACCCAAAGCTATGGCTACGTACACCACCTCACCCCATGCACACATATATGATTCAACCCCCAATTTTACATTCTGGTCAGGTGTATGTCAAAGTGAATGGTTTCACAATTCTCATTCTAGCCAATTTTCCTTTGAGAGGATTCTTTTTCTCAAAGCTCAGTCTGAAAAGGGAGCTTTGGTGTAAGCTCACGGGCCACTAGGGAGTGATTCCCAAATGACACTCAAAAAAGAACTGCTTCAAGGGCCCACGATGCCAGAGTGCATTGTGTAAAGGAAAAATACAGTGATTAAAAGTGAAATCTTTGTTTGAAGTTGATGTTATTTTCGAAAAACCTTTCTTAAGAGGATTTTGAAAAGAACCTGATGGAAAGCGGAGTGAGAAAAGGAATAGAATTACTTCCCACATTTATAGTACAGTGTTTCCCTAAGCTACCATCCCACAGGTTTGGGCCTTAAAGGTCTCAGGATGTATTCAAACCTCATCAGTGGCTTACAGATAACTTCAAAACCCGAATTAACCTAGATATAATGCTGTGCCAAGAACAATGAGCAAAGTAAATCATACTGTAGATGCACAGATGAGATGTATGAATATTGAATATCGTCTCAACAGAGGCATTTTAAAATATTCATGTGCAACTAAAAAAACGCTGTAGCATCCCTGCTATGTCCTGGAAGTCAACAGATCAAATGCACATGCTTTATTTGCTAAAATGTTTACAGTAATCCAGATAATCAGAGAGAACAGTTGTATTTTTATTTTGAAGTAGTCTCCCTTACAGATAGAAATGAAAATGCCTTTGATGGTCAGACTATGCTAAATGAAACCTCTCCAGGGGGGGAGCATTGTGACAGACACAATGTACATTAGCATGCACCCTCCAGACCAGGCTGCTGGGCTGCCCAAGACTGGTCAGAGCTACATCTGGACCAGGTCACTACCGTCTCAGCCCCGAAGCTCATTATGGGGAATTACCAAGAGAGCACCGACAGCAGAAGCATGAAGAGGTCATCCTAGATGACACTGTCAAGAGATAAGGAGGGTAGATTCACAAAGAAACTGTCAGATTCACCCATACTATCAAAACATTTTGTACTCTAGAGTCAAAGCAGATTTACCTTACATACAGTATGAGGCTGATGTAACTGAGATAAGGAGGAAATGTGGGAGCTTATAAATGACCAGCCCCTGGGAACATATGATACTTAGCATTAAACTAATCAAAATGGCCAATTCCTGGGGAAAAACTGTATGACCCAAAAACATGATCGATTCATTTTCTGGTGGTAACTTTTGTTGGATTCTGTAGCTGCTCTGGCATTTTGTGTCATAAGAAAAGCTTTCTTTCTTACCTATAACTCATTGAAAATGAGACATTTAAAAGCAGAAAACAAGGATCATATTTCTCTAAGACACCTTTCTGATCCCTCCCATTGGAAAGCCCTTAAACAGTCCACTCGTTATTCTTCAGCAATTATGAATTCCTATGACGGCACGACTTTGCATAAATAACAGCTAATTGAATATAAATAGGATGTGATGGTATTTGATTATCTGTTTTTCATTTTCTGGAAAGATTATGCAAATGGTCTCATCTGCATATCTCCATACATTAAAAAAAAATAAGATGAATTGTCGGACTAGATTATTCTTTGCCTGCATTGCAGGCAAACTTCTTTAATCTTATGAATTTGGGATTAGTTTCACATTTTGGTGTGATGCTCTAATTTGCCAAGATGAAAGAGGTCATTCAGAAACTGGGAGCTTTTGTTTGCTTCAGTAGGTGAAGACAATAGACCTAATAGAGTTTAAAGTGGCTTTGTTATTTTTCTTAAAGCTTGACTGAATCGTGAAATTTGTCACAACTGCTCATTGTTGGCGGGCAGATATGGCGGGGCACGGCTGTGCGCAGATGATGAAGAGTTTTATTGCAGCATGGTCTGTTTGGAGTAAATGGAAAAATGAAAAGCCTATTACAGGAGTAGATGGAGAATCACAGTTCTGTCTGGCACATAGATCCCATCTTTAGCCACCTTACAATTTACTGTATGACGCAATTTTAACACATGTGTGCAGCCTTTGGTGTCTGGTTAAGGAATACACCTCATTGTGCAAAAATAAAGTGCATTTCCAATGCTTGGATGGAGTGTTAAAAGTTAGATGAAATCCTCTGAAACTTTAGGTGAAAAATTAAAGTTAAAGAAGAGAAATTAAGATTTTCAGTCACACAGACAGAGATTTTTCACACACACACACACACACACACACACACACACACACACACACACACACACACACACACACACATATATATAGCTATGTTTTTAAAATATAAATATTTTGTAATAACAATATACACTACTGGTCAGTAATTTGGGGTCAGTAATTTTTTTCTTTCTTTTTTTTTAAATAAAATCAATACTTTTATTCAGCAAGGATGTGTTAAATTGATAAAAAGTGATAGTAAAGAAAACATATTATTAAAATATATATTATTAGAATTTTTTTTTTAATAAATGCAGTTCTTTTTAACCTTTTATTCATCAAATATATTAGACAGCAGAACTGTTTCCAACACTCATAATAAATCAGAATATTAGAATGATTTCTAAATGATCATGTGATAGACTGGATGTTACATGTGACACTGAAGGCTGGAGTAATGATGCTGAAAATTCAGCTTTGCATCACAGGAATAAATTATTTTTTTAAAAGTATATTCAAATAGAAAACTATTATTTTAAGTTGTAATAATATTTCAAAATATTACTGTTTTTTTTCTTGTATTTCTGTATTTCAAATAAATGCAGGCTTGATGAGCAGAAGAGACTTCTTTCAAAAACATTAAAAATAGTAATGTTTCCAAACTTTTGACCTGTACTGTATGTATATATATATATATATATATATATATATATACACATACATACATAAGATTTCAAATATAAATTATTATTACCTTTATTTTTTATGTGAATACTGCAAGAGAACACCCAAGGTGTTGTTCCAAAGAATGCTCATTCTCAGATTAGATCAATCTTGAAGGATTATTTACAGAGCTACTTCAGAAGCTGTCTTGTGATTAGATTCTGCTCTGAAAAGTCCTGTTTTCGATTTTTATTAAGATCAGTTTTGTCAGGCTTAGCATTGATCACCTAAAATGAGAGGTTAAGCTGATGCAGAGACTGCCAAGTAATAGTGAATTAGAAAGTGTATTGGGGGAGAGAAAATATCTATAAGTATTTAATAAAGGTGAACTGCTGTGGTTTGAATGTCTACATAAATACCCAGGTCCAAAAGAGAGGAGAAAAACAACCAAATAAAAGAAGAGAAAATAAAGATTCAAAGTTACAAAGAAAAAGTAAGGGAGTAATTGTTCTCACAGGTAATCCATAGAATTAACTCAAAGAGAATGTGTTTATGTCGCCTTTAAACAGTGTCACGCTGCAGGTCGCACAAACCGGAGTTCAGATGGGTCAAATTAGATTCCAGAAGTTTCAGCATGGATGGATGATCAAAGACAACTGAGTTATTTAATCTATATTGTTGCTGGAAGATAAATTAGCTGGCAGTGCAGAGGGGACAGGTGCCTTTGAAACGCCTGAGACTGCATGCATAACCAAGGATCTGTGGTATTTGACATCTACAGAATGGGAAATGAAAGCAGGAGGCATTGCAAGCCACCTCTTGATGCTTCACCCCAAGGGTGGTGGGAGGGTATGCATGTCTCTCGGAAGCATGATTGATTTGCTTCTCATTGTCAGCCAAGTTGCAGAATATGATTACTGATTGCTGAGGAGATTCACTCGAACGCTTGTAGACATGGCCTGGTGCAACCTATATGCTAGAAATAAGTGCTAGAGTTGTTGACTGATGTGTGGTCCTCCCTTTGCTCTTGTTCATCATTATAATTGGGCACAGTTCAGGTCCTCACATCTTTGGCCATTTATTTTGAACTTTAAAGGGCTGTCACTCAAATCACAGATTTTTTTTTTTTTTTTTTTTTTTTTTTAAGCTTGAGTTATTATTCAAGTCTAGTGAAAAAAAATTAAAAAAAATAAAACCTCTCTCTTTTAAGCTGATTTGAGAATCCAGTCCACAACAGCATGACAGATCTCACTTTAATTTTCATAATTTTAAATAAAATGAAACGATTAGAGTCTGTGTTGCTGTTTGTCACACAAAGATTTAAAATTTATAATGCCCTTAAAATACACAGGGGGTTGGGGTGGTGTAGATTTTCACTCAGAACAATTTTCACTCAGAAATTGCTTGGAAATTTCAAAATTAATGAAACAGAAAGTAACACATTGACTTATTCTAAAGTAGGAAGACTGAAATAGTGTTTTCTTGTCAAACGTACTCCAATTATTTTTTGTTTTATTTACAACTGCAAAACATTTGTTTTTTGTTTTTTTGGGGGGTTTTTTTTACAATGTTTGCAATGACCATTATTATCGGCTTCTAGATTTTCCATATACTGTAGCATCTGGTTAACATGAGTATTAGAGATTGGTATCAGTAGTTTAGACAAAATCCATACGTCAGCCACCACAAAAAAAAAAAAAAAAAAAAAAAAAGGTAGTCTGTGGCATAGAGACAATATGAAGAAAATGCTGCCTGTAAGAATATATATTTGTTGCAAAAGCAAAAAAGCAAATGGGATTTTCTTCCCTCGTGTGGAGACTGATTAAGGCCTATTTGCTATTATAATTCACCCCAGACAATCATGTTAGACCAACTCTTCCCCACTGCCCCAGGTCTATTAAAGCCTTCATTCATTATATTAATATGGATATTATTCGGTGTTAAGGACAATATGGATAGGCATCTGAGAGACGAGCATAACAGTAACCAATATAAAGAATTGCAGGGTTTCAAAGGAGTCTCGGTGCGGCTGCCATAAATCAAATTTTCCTCAAAATCTGAAAGGTATTTACTGTAACACTCCTTGTGGTCTAAGGATTTTTCCAGAAAATTCACGTGCTTCGCATTCGCAAGAGCAAATAGGGTTATACCTACAACAATTTGTTCGGTTCTGTGCAGAAATATAGCAGTTGTATCTTTGGTTGTTGTCCTGTTTGCCATTCAGATAAATAATGTATCACTGAAGCTGTTGTGTGCAACTGTTTATTATTATGTCTAAAGGGATAGTTCACATTAAAAAAAAAATGCAAATTCTGTCATAATTTACTCACCTTCATGTTGTTCCAAACTTGTGACTCTCTACTTCTGCAGAACACAAAAGAAGATATTTTGAAGAATGTGCACACGATGAAAGACACTGAGGTCTAATGTTGTTTGAACAGAGAAATAAAGTCATATAGCTTTCAGCATTGTGAGGTTGAGTAAATGACACAACTGTTAAGAAACGCAGCTCTGTGGCTGTTTTTGAGAACCCCAACATAGCAACATCGACTCAACCAATGGCGTGAGTTTGGGGTGGGACTATTTGTTTGACCACATCTTGGAAGACAGGGAGAGTGTTTTACAATTCTGTACTGCAGAGAAATGACACACTACCGCATTTAAAACAAAAATAAACAACTAATTGTATTGTTTACTTTTTTTAAAACGAATAATTACTGCTATTGACCAAAGTCAGGTATTTACTTGTCGCTGTTGGACAGGTCCTTTCATGATCCGTGGACATCTAGCACTTTGATATGCATTCGGAAGCCTAATATCTTTTTGTCTCTGTGTGTCTCCCTTTCTTTCTCTCAAGCTGATGAAAGCTTGAATGCCCAGCTGAGCCTGTTTAAATGACCACTGGAGAGGCCTTTTATTCTCTCCCAGACAGCTTTCTCTATAGCACACAGAGCTTTTGATGTACACATAGTCCGTCCTCCTCACTAACAGATCAGATCAGCTGTGCAAAGCCTTACCAAAACACAAGGCCTCTCTCTCTCCCCCTTTTTATCTCACCCCCACAGGAAATAATAAAAAACCTACTGGACAGCTAACCTTTCCTGTGCCGGCTGTCATTGGCTGTGACTGAAGATGAGATATTGTGAAGGCTATTGTCCTTTTGAAACCGTCAGGGATGGAAATGGGTGACAACACGGGCCCACCAGAAATTAATTGAATATTTAATCAGCATGAGAATCTGAATGAATTTGTCAAGCTTCTTCAGTGTTGACTTTTCCCCTTCACTCTGACAAATGAGACACTTTCTAAACAGTACCAGAGGACAACGCACTCTGCGGCCTGTCAAGATGTCTGTGATGCATGCAGAGGAGCTGAGAGGGGAACAACTTTGCACAGAGAATCACTTGATTGATTCTTATTAGGCAAATCCGCTAGAAATGTGGAGGTTCACTGGCATTAAGCCGAGGGGCTTGTGTTGTACGCAACTTGAAATCTCTGCCAAAAAGTGCTATGTTTCCATTTTCATCTGCATGAATTTCCTTCTTGTGAATCCTCAAGTACTCTAAATGAATTAATAAGGCTTAATGTATCATGAAGATTTTATAATCCACTCTTACATTCTGGTTTATCAACCCTAAGATTTAGACATTTTCCAATGAGCATGGCTTCAAAGCTAAATTCTATCAAATTAAATTCAGGTTATTCTACACTTAAAGCTGCAGCAACTGCTTTATGGACCGTTACCAATACACTGAGTCTAGAACAATCAAATTACATGAGCAGAAAAGTAATTCACAGCATTCACTACAGTAAGGATGCCTTCCTGGCTTGTGTCCTTCATGATTTAACAAAAATTAACCCTGTGGGGTCCGAGGGCCCTGGAGCAGTTTTGACATGCCCTGAAATTTGTGCTTTTTTCAGTTGCTTATAAACATTTTAATGGCTAAAGTTTAATAACACTGTAATCAGCACAAACTGGGCTACAATAATATGTGAGCAGCATGTTTGTACAAAGATTTAAGGCCAACCACACAGAATTTGGTATGGAAATAGAGACATTTAGAAGTCTGCATTTTAATTTGTGGTACATTTATCAAGTAGCAGTAGCAGAAGTAATAGCAAAGTCAACTGTGTTCCTCTATTTCAAACTATAACCTTCATCAGTAATTGTGTTTCTTATTTCTGGAACCTGATATTGTTGCATGTGAGTTTTGATTACTGCACCTTGCTCACCCAGATAATTAAACCCTACCAAGAAAAAGAGTTATATCATTAGAGGAGCACACCGGCCTCTGGTATTAGATAATTATTGCAGAAAATCACACTAAAAAGGTCAGCTTAGAAGGTTTTTTTTTTCTTTTTTCTTCCCTGCAGTACCAGTTCTCAAATATTCTAGCACAAAGGAAAAGGGTGCAACTTTAACACAAATCCTTGAGTATATCATCCAGATGATTAAAGAGCACACACATTCTTGATTTGTAAAATACTTTCATTTTAAGACTTCTGATGTAAAATTATGACAACAATGCCTTATATATGCAATAAAAAGTCAGTTTTGTATTCCTGAATAACTAACTTGTTAACTAACTGTTACTGTTTACTACAATTAAAACCATTAAAAAACATTTTTTGTTAATAGACCTTAGGCAGGGTAGAAGCCATATTGGATTTAAAGCAGACTAAAATGAGGCTGTGAGGGATACATTTTCAGTCTTTACAATGGTGTACAGTATAAAGGTCCAAGATTACATAATTTTCAATTGGAAAGATGTTTTGTCATCTGAACAATTGGCATGTTTTTAAAGTATAGTTCAGCCACTGAGCACTGTACTTATGTTCATCACAGTCTAGTTTTCAGTCATGTCAAAAATTAAATATGGTGCTACCCTGACTAAGGTCTATTGAATAAAATAAAATTCAAATATTAGAAACTAGTTAATATATATATATATATATATATATATATATATATATATATATATATATATATATATATATATATATATATATATATATATATATATTAAAAATATTAATAAATTATGTAACCCCTCACCCGGGTCTCCGGCATGGGAGGGGGACACACTATCAAGGAGGCTAAATGACTGCAGCCACTAGCTACTTGCTGGCCTCTGTTACACTTATATAATTAATACTAAAATAACATTGTTTTACATGTATCGGAGATCTGCTCTGACAATCTGGATAACTGACTCTACACATGATTAGACAGTATTTTGATTAAATTATATTTTAGGATTTAAAGATCAGCTCATTGCATTTTCCCAACAAATATACTGCACTGTTCTGATCAAGCTTGTGCAGTGCAGCATTGTTATTAACTGCATGTGTTGTTCCGAGCAGAGCTGGTCGAGGACCGACAGATTCACAAGTCTCTAAATACTGGCCATCTGTCTGTAGTATGGCCCAGATGAGCGTGATTTCTTCCCCTCCTGTTTTTCAAGGTATTTGTTTGTAGACCGGATGACGGGGAAGGTAGCATCTGGCAATAATAGCACCTTGGCAATGAGAAGTAGAGCGGCCATTCCACTCAATATTACGACAGAATCATCTGAGGGGGACAAGGGATTTCTATTCAGGCCTTCAACAACCAATGCGAAGCAGTTTTATTTCATTCACTGAGAAAATGGTAACCTTAACGTGTCATTATGATGCATTTATACACAGGACGGTCCGCTCGTTAGAACATAAAAATTGCATATAAATTTGGATTCAACATGATCAAATGCATAGCCCTTTGATATAAAGGAACACTATTGGACAGAGGCAAGGTGATAGCATAAAGCTGGTTATCGGCTGCCTTCAGTGTCACGGATTTGTCACGTTGTTGCGACATGCCGGAAAGACAATTATTACAGGCAAGAGATAGAGGAAAAAGTTAGGGAAGTAGGTGCTGGAAGCGCTGAAGGGTATTAGATGACAGCAGAAGGTGGCTCAGGGGATTCTTCCTCTGATCTCGCCTCACAGTAAGAATGTAATTAAACATTTTAATAAAAGTGCTCTAAGAAGCAAAATGAGAGAGGAGCACATCCAAAACTCTGCTATTATTGGTTTAAGCTCAAGTGCTTCATATGTTTTTTGAACATATATTTATCAAAAAGAGGCAACATGCAGGGTGTTTCATTCTTTAAACAGTATGAGAGCTCATTCTTTAAACAGTATGAGAGCTCCAATGTCTGGTTATTATCAGCACTGACAGGGTATGTTCCCATCCTCTAGCCATGCAGGGACGCAGCCAGGGTAAATGTTTCAGCATCATGGTGCAGTGGACAGCTCCCTTTCTCCAGTGCCGCCTGCTGCTACTGTTTCCTCCTCTCGCACTTTATTTCATGCTATCACTTAAATGCTCATCCATAATCACCGCCACCTCTGAACAGTAAGTTATTAATGCAGTCAAAACTTAATGTTTAGCAAAGTAATTGCAACTCCAGTTTGAGATGTTGCTTTTATAATAATAATAATAATAATAATAATAATAATCGTCTTGCAATCATCAAAGGCATCAGCCACAGGCGATATCTCTGACTATCGTCAATACATGATACTATCGTCTACCGGCACAACCCTATATAAAGAACTTTATATATATATATATATATATATATATATATATATATATATATATATATATATATATATATATATATATATATATATATATATATATTTATATTTTATTTTATATATCTTATTTTATATTCTGCAGAAGAAAGTATGTCATGAGGATGGGTAAATGATGACAGAATTTTCGTTTTTCAATATGAGCAATTATGTCCATTCTCCTGCTTCCACAAAGAACAGTGATAACAGGATTTTCACTCTTGAAATCTTAACATCACATTTTCAGCGAGATATGTATTTGTGTGGATCAGGGTAATCCTTGTCCAAGCATGGCCTGATTGTGTACAGTGATTCCAGATGTCTGCCTTTTAAATTTTGAGGCCCCTCACTTCAAAAAGTAATTAAGCAGAGAAAATAATTTGAAAAACTCATAAAAAGTACAAACGAAGCAACTCATTAACTTCAATCTTTAGTGGCACCAGCTGTGATCAGCTTGTTTGTTACTTTAAGGCAAATACAGTTAGATGAATGATTCTTTGTTCTTAGTGGAAGCATGCAGAGAAATGTACAGTATTGTTCATTTTGAAGGCTGGATTATGAAATGAATCAATTACATGAATTCAGTGATATAAATTAATTGACTTCACTAGCCCATCCATTTGTTAATACACTGCTCAAAAAAAATTAAAGGAACACTTTTTAATCAGAGTATAGCATCAAGTAAATTAAACTTCTGGGATATTGATCTGGTCAGTTACGTAGCAGAGGGGGTTGTTAATTCATTTCAGCTGCTTTGGTGTTAATAAAATTAACAACAGGTGCACTAGATGGGCAACCATTAGAAAACCCCAAAACAGGAATGGTTTTACAGGTGGAGGCCACTGACATTTTTTTTTCCCTACTCATCTTTTCTGATTGTTTTTCACTAGTTTTGCATTTGGCTAGGGTCAGTGTCTCTACTGGTAGCATGAGGCGATACCTGGACCCTACAAAGGTTGCACAGGCAGTCCAACTCCTCCAGGATGGCGCATCAATATGTGCCATTGCCAGAAGGTTTGCTGTGTCTCCCAGCACAGTCTCAAGAGCATGTAGGAGATTCCAGGAGACAGGCAGTTACTCTAGGAGAGCTGGACAGGGCAATAGAAGGTCCTTAACCCATCAGCAGGACCTGTATCTGCTCCTTTGTGTGCAAGGAGGAACAGATGAGCACTGCCAGAGCCCTAAAAAATTACCTCCAGCAGGCCACTGGTGTGAATGCCTCTGAGAAAACAATCAGAAACAGACTTCATGAGGGCGGCCTGAGGGCCTGACATCCTCTAGTGGGCTCTGTGCTCACTGCCTGGCACCGTGTGGCTTGATTGGCATTTGCCATTGAACACCAAAATTGGCAGGTCCGCCTCTGGCGCTCTGTGCTTTTCACAGATGAGAGCAGGTTCACCCTGAGCATGTGTGACAGATGTAAAAGGGTCTGGAAAAGCGGTGGAGAATGTTATGCTGCCTGTAACATTGTTCAGCATGACCGTTTTGGTGGTGGGTCAGTGATGGTCTGGGAAGGCATATCCATGGAGGAACACAGAGACCTCTACAGGCTAGACAATTGCACACTTACTGCCATTAGGTATCGGGATGGAATCCTTAGACCCGTTGTCAGACCCTACGCTGGTGCATTGGGTCCTTGTTCCTTCTGGTGCACGACAATGCCGGCCTCATGTGGCGAGAGTATGCAGTCAGTTCCAGGCGGATGAAGGAATTGATACCATTGAATGTCCCCCACGCTCGCCTGACCTAAATCCAATAGAACGCCTCTGGGACATTATGTTTCGGTCCATCTGACGTCGCCAGGTTGCACCTCAGACTGTCCAGGAGCTCAGTGATGCCCTGGTCCAGATCTGGGAGGGAATACCCCAGGACACCATCCTTCACCTCATTAGGAGCGTGCCCTGACGTTGTCAGACATGCATACAAGCACGTGGGGGCCATACAAACTACTGAGTACCATTTTGAGTTGCTGCAATGAAATTTTAGCTTAATGGACTAGCCTGCTGCATCCTTTTTTCACTTTTTTCA
Organism: Cyprinus carpio; assembly: GCF_018340385.1. Classification (NCBI taxonomy): domain Eukaryota; kingdom Metazoa; phylum Chordata; class Actinopteri; order Cypriniformes; family Cyprinidae; genus Cyprinus; species Cyprinus carpio. Next base: position 25,338,699 of record NC_056578.1, on the reverse strand, counting down.
CATTTTGAGTGTCTTTGAATTCAGCCCTCTGTAGGTTGATAATTTTCATTTCCATTAAACAATGTGGCATCTTTTCATTCCTAACAAATTACCCAGTCCATATCAGTATAGATATCCTTCAGGATATTTTTCCCCATTGAGATCTGATGTGTTTTCAAAGTGTTCCTTTAATTTTTTTTGAGCAGTGTAGCAATCCACCATGCAGAAGGTATCACCAGTCTCATTTAAAAAAAAAAAAAAAAAAAAGGTTTTCCAAACAGATGACAGCAATTAGACTGAATAGATTAGAACACTCTCACAACAACAAATTAAATTAGGGTAAACGATTAAATTAAGGAAAAGGTTTAAAGTTCCTTTAATCGATGATGAGGAAACGCACTGGGGAAAGCAGAAAATTTTAGACAGCCGTTCATTTAACGAATTAAAAATGCATGTTTGGTGTTATTAATAAATGATTTGGTCATAATTGCAACAGAAATAAGGGAGAATAAGGTTGAACTACAGAGTTCTCAGGGAAAAAAAGTACCCTTCACAGTCCATTAAGCTGCCAACAAAGTACCAAATAGTAGTACAGAAGATATGTAGTGTGGACTTTCTGTATTAACATCAGGTTTTTCAACCATCCAAACCATGTCTAGAAACTTTTTTTTTTTTTTTCTGAAACTTAATTTTATCTTTTGTTGTCATACATTCTACCTTATTTAATCCAGCTTCTGAAGTGAAGACTCACAAGCACACTTGTCACTGAATAAAGTTATCAGTCATGAGGATTATCTAATTATCATAGCCATCAAATAAGCAGATCCCCCACATCTTCATCCTGCAACTATAACACGGTGGACATGTGAGATCTTTTTCACTTCTGGTACTAAAGAAGCAAGTGATAAATATCCAGGGCCATAAATACTAAATGATAGGCAATTAGAGACACCTGAGGAAAATTACATCTCATCCACACACCTGGGAATTGAAGGAGCTATCCATCCTTTGGAGCCAAGCAGAGCGGGACATATGAAGATGTTGAGACAGGGAGATATAGTGGGGGAGAATGGATGGGCTTGAGCTAAGTGCTGAAGGAGAGAGACAGGTGGGACATTATCTGGGCCATGCTGTGTCTCCTTTTGGAAACTATGAGACATTCCATCATGTCCACATGGGCCGCTTCTTTTATCCTCAGGGTAACAGTGTGTCAGCCATTTCATTATAGGACAGTTAAGGTCCCTTTGGTTACTGTGTAATTCCCAATAAAGACGTCCAATATCTCAAGTAAATATACAAAGCATGTCATACAAACAAAACAACTTATTCACATTAAAATCTAAAGAAGAGTTTGTAACTTTTTAATTTAATCATACAGCTGTATTCAATTTAGTCCATCATGTCCCCAGAAGACAACTGTATAGCAGTTATTCCACATGTATCTCATTATGGAATAATGGGCCTTTTAATTGTCTTGTCTTTAACAGTCATGTCTAAAGAATAACCTTTAATTAAGTTCTCTACATTTTTCCCTATTTGACAAAAGCAATTACAGTCACCCTGAGAACAGAAATAATTATTCTTATTTGGTTTCACTAAATTGCCACTTTTTGGCCATGCATGTTGCCTAGTATATCTTTAATTGGTTTTAAAACTGTTTTTATAAGTAAGCAAGTAAATAAGTAAATATATATATATATATATATATATATATATATATATATATATATATATCCTATAGATCATTTTATAGATCATTTTATCCATACTGACTTAAAAGGTTTACACTTTTATTTACTATCTAAAATAAATAAATCATTTTTTTGATCCAAGAAAAAAAAAAAAAAACACTTCAATGCATCAATGTAAAAATGTGTCTTGTTTCTCACTTTTTGTCAGGGTTCTGCCCTGACAGCTCTGCCATGTTGTCTTTGTTTCACATTTGTTTCATATTTTCCTGTTGTTGGACTGTGTTTCACACCTTACCTGCCCTCTTGTGCCTTGTCTGTTGTTAATAAACACTGTCATTGTTCAGTCTGTGTTTGGGTCCTCCCTCACAGATCCTGACACTTTTGTCTATGTGAATCATATGAACTGATAATGAGAATTTTTCACTCAACCAAGTGAACAAATTGTGTTTGTTAACAGTGTTTGGATGGGACAGCCATGATTCGGTCAAACCAGTAGTGAGGCCATTATTTGGCCCTGCAGTGGGATTCAGCTGAAACTCAAACCTGCCCATTGTATGTCGCAGAAAAGCAGCATAATCTTAACCGGCGTAAGCCAGGTCCCACAGAGTCCTATTCATGCCCTGACATCCAGCTTACTTACATCTGTCTGTTGCCTTGAAGCTCTGCACAGGAGGTTGATTCCCTCCGAATTTTAAATAAGGAAATAATGTGATTGAAGTCGGCGTATTATGTGAAATCTTCGGTCTGACTGCTGGATTGCTGAGCTCTGTTATCTCTCCCACAGAGTGAACAGCTCAGACCGCAAGCTCTTTCTACTGCAGGGAAGACATAATATGTGTCTATACATGCTGCCCTGCACAATAAGAGAAAAAAGAGTGAAGAAGAGACACAGGGAGCTAAACATGCAAAAAGGGAACTTGCACTTTAAGAACAGAATTTACATTCAGGCCGTGCGATCGAACAACAGTTGGCCGTTCTCCTGTAAAATTGGCAATGCATATTTGTGTTGTGTTATTCTCTCTCAGTCTTTTATTTAATTCGTTCTCGTTTCTCCCCTCCGCCGCCCGCCATGCCTGTAATGAATCTCAATTATGGCAAGGTCACCTTTCATTCAGTTGATCTCTCTGTTGTTTTATTCGAACTGGCAGTACTTCCACACTATTATGGTATACTTATTGACAGCCTAAATCCTCTTCAAACAAGAGCGACAAAAATGTGGGAATGTTACTGGCTCTCCTCTAATTTTTAGTGACAGAAGTAGCAGCATCTCCTCATAGCCTAGGTAATGGCCTTATCATTACCACTGCATGCTCTAGTGATTGGGGCCGAGATTTTCATGCCGTTTTCCTATTCTGCAAACTCGCTTTGCACTGGATGTCCCATGGCATTTATATTTGTCAATTTAAACTTTCGAAAGCACTCTTTCAGATTTGAGTACATTTTAACAGAAGTGAAAATATGGAAAATTTGATCCGTAAGCATGTAAAGTCAAGCATTTAACCTTGTGGAATGAGAGGTGGTGGGAGTAAGATTAGCGTGCAGTGAAATGTGCTTAACATAGTGCCTCTCACATTCATGTCATAGTTCTTGTTTATACATCAAATACATTGGAGCTGTGATTTAGTAAGTAGCGCTGGTGTTCTGACACATGGAACTATAACACAGGCTCGAGTCAGACTCTGTTCCGTGTTTTGTGTGTGTTTTGCTCCTCATGTGTTTCCTATGCCCATATTTGGTTAGTTTCCTGTTCCTGTCCTGATTATCTTGATTTCATCCCAGGTGTTCCCCGTGTAATTTCTATTGATCCCTGGTGTGTCTTGTATTCCTATTATCCTGTGCTGCGTATAAATAGTGTTTTGTCCAGTGTCCGGTATTGTTGATGTCTGCTCCTTGTGCTATGGTTCCCCGTGATGTAAATAAATTCCTTGGTTTTGTACTCCTTGTGCCGTGTTCCTGCGCAGTAGCAAATTGTGACAGGCATGTCAATTCCACATACCTCATTTGCATTCACATTGAGTATGTAGGCTTAGAAGCATGGAAGTTTAAGTCTGGCTCACATCATTCTCAGCAACCTATCTACAACTAACTGTACAAGTGTACATAATTGTAAGTAGTTCATTTTATATGTAACTACATAATTCACCCAAAAGTTACAATTCTGTGATGATTTACTCACATTCATGTTGGTCCAAATCTGTGTAAGTTTCCCTCTTCCACAGAATATAGAAGGATTTAAAAAAAAATAATAATCCCTCCATACAATGAAAGTCAGTGGGGTCCAAAACAAAACTGACTGGACTCCATTGAATTCCTTTTTAAATGTTTAATTCTTTTTGCGTTTGTGTTCTGCAAAATAAAGTCATACAGGTTTTGAACATGAGGGTGAGTAAATGAGCATAGAATATTCATTTTTGGTTGAACTATCCCTTAAATAAATTTTTTTTTAATTTTTTTTTTATTCTTTAAAACCATTAAACAGTTTGTAGTATAATGTAACTGTTTACAAAGTGTCAAGTATTTCAATAAGGTCAAATTCTAGTAATGCTCTCCTAATAATGAACAAAACCTTCAATAACCTCATTTATTGATACAGGCTAAGGTTATTTGTTGTATAAATGCAATGCAATGCCTGTCATCTGCCTGCATATTTCCACTAAAATCTCTAGTATAGTATTCTACCATAGTAAACTATGGTAGTAGCAAACCCAGCCATTTCTAATATTTGTTGAGAACAATTAATTATATTATAATAGAGTATATTATACATATTAACTACAGAAAACATAACATTTTAGTATATAAGATTAAAACATAACATTTTAGTAACATATTCCAGACGCTTTAAATACCTTTAGCGTAAAGGTGGTTAAAAATGTTCTCGCAATTTTCATTCACTGTGCTGCACTTATATAGCATGTCTTTTATACTGTAAATTTACAGTAAACCAAGCAAACAAATAAACAAAGTGTACTGTAGGTTCGTGATACCAATACATTTACTAATTGAACAAACTGAATCTTATTGTAAGTGTTACCAACATTTCTTTAGTCATTTCAGTATTGTTAAAAAAGCCCTTGTATCGAAACCAGCCTACAGTGTCCTGTCTCTACTGTAGCTGTCAATTAAAGTGACACAAGTGCCAAAAATAAAATAAAAACTCATACACGAATCTTGTGAGATGCATGTTGGCTTGTGTGACCTCCATTTTAGTCACTTAACCTTTCTTATTTAACTATGAATAATATAATAATGTAAGCTGTCAAAAATGCAACTATTTAAAATAGCTTTTTTTAATTGCAACATTAGAAATTTTTCTATGATGAATGACGCATATAGCCACGTAGCCCTTACAAGGGAAAATATTGGATCCAGCTGCAGTAATTATGTGAAGGAAGTCAGAATGAGTAAGGCATGATGCGACTACCATTGTGATCTCAGCAGAATGTTGTCATTGCCTCATTCACATTTCATGGGAATGCTGGTGTTTAATCGTCTCTATGGTGCAACATCTGCCACCAGAGAGCAGGAGAATAGGGAGAGAGAGAGCGAATAGACCGCCTGTTTCTCAATCGACAGTGATGTGTGGTTAAGCATGAGCCTCTTAGTAAACAGGCATTATGATGTCTTTGTAATGTGCCTGGTTTACCATGCCCCGAGTCATTAGCCTTGTGGAAGATTTGTGGCGCATTATTTTCCTGTTGGCTGCCACTCTTTGGAACTAGAGAGGCTGGCTTGCTGACTATGTCTGGCAGTGCTGGGCCTGTTAGGTCTCTCTTTGGGGTATTGATCGACACTGGGATTGTTTGACCCTGTTTACAGTCTAAGGTACACAAGCCACATCTTGGAGACCCGCAGACAGCTGAAAATGTCAGACAATGATACCAGCCCCAGCACCTGGAGCGAGGGCATATTATTGAGTTAATCCTGCAGAGAGGAAAATTGTGGCCAGCAAAAAGCACCTGGGTCTCTGCAGCGCCGGCGCTGTGGTGGGGCATTCGAGGGCCGTGCCCCCCCTAGCGGTCATTGATGCCCCTCCTACAGGCCATGGCGTGGCCCAAAAAAAAAAAAAAAATCCCTTTTAGTTATTATTTTAATATTAAATGTTCAAACTGTAACTTAAATTAAATAAAATAAAAAGAATGGGGAAAATGCATAATTTGGTTGTTCATGGCACGTTACTAGGCTTCGTCATGGTGAATGCTTATTGGTCGCCGAGTAAACTTGTTACATTTGATTTGCAGCGCGCACGCAAAATCCATTTCAAGTTGAAGAACAGTTTGTCCGTCTATATAGACAGTTGTTAGCAGCTAATTTAAAAAATTTAAAAAAAAAAAAAAAAAAATGGATTTACGAAAATGGTTTAGACCTCCGCAGCCTCGTCAATCAGCAGACTTAGCTACTCCGGCCACGACCACCAGTACCACGGTCTATGAGAGCCAAGCTGGCCCTTCTTCTGCGAATGATAGCTCCGGACAACAGCCAAATGATTTAACTAGCGCAGCCATAGAGCAACAATCTTCAAGCCCTTCAAGTCAGCGGACAGCGGCTGATGATATCGGGACTGACAGGCCTGTCCAAATTGTGTTAAAACAGTATCCTGTAACTGTTTACAGTGGTAAGGGGCGATCATTCGTTGATAAATGGTTTCACAACAGAGAGTGGTTGGAGTACAGTGTCAAGGCAGATGCAGCATTTGTTTTTGCTGTCGGATGTTCAGCTTTACTAGAAAATCCGGAACATTGGATGCCTTCGCGAGTGTGGGCTATCGTAACTGGAAACACGCTATAGCCAAAGACCGTGGATTTCATAAACATGAAACTTCGAGGGACCACCTGTCTTGCTATGCAATGTGGAAGGAGAGGGAGATGCGTCGCAATACGGGGAATGAGGTCTCAACGCTTGTCAATGCAGATCAACTAAGGAAAAACCGATATTATGTGTCCTCACTAATAGATGTGGTTGGGTTCTTGGTTGAAAACCAGTTGCCACTACGGGGGAAGATTGACGCTTTTGATGACATGTCGGAGGGGGGGTCTGGACTTTTCCTTTCCATGCTTAATTACACTATCCAAAAGGATCCTGAATTGGCTAATGTGGTGAAGACAATCCCTCGCAATGCCACTTACACCTGTCATGATATGCAAAATGAACTTATAAGAACACTCAGTAATGTGGTGACAGAGGCTATAGTGGAGGAAGTTGGTGAGTCCTATTACACTTTGAAAGTTGATGGGACGCGTGACCCCACAGGATGTGAAAATTTATCGATTGTGCTTCGATTTGTGAATGAGTCTTACGAAGTTACAGAGCGTCTGCTGTGCATCGCTACGGCTCAGAAAGGTGACGCACAGACATTAACTGACACCGTTCTGACTGAGCTTAACAAGGTTGGCTTGGATAGCTCAAAAATTCTGAGTCAGGTATATGATGGAGCTGCACTTATGTCGGGGAAACGTGGTGGTGTTCAGAAAATTCTACAGGACAGACTTGGACGTGAGATACCATATGTGCACTGCCTTAACCATCAGTTGCATTTGGTTGTTGTTCATGCCATGTCTGCGGAGACCGCACTTTTAGAGTTTTTCGAGGTGTGCGATTCCCTGTACAAGTTCTGTAGAAAGCCAACTGTTGCTATGCATTATAAAGGTGCGCATCTTAAACGTCTACTGGAGCAGAGATGGACAGGGCATCTTGCCACTGTATCAGTCATTCTTAAGTCATTTAATGACATAAAATCGATCCTGACCGATGCTGACACTGTGCTGAACTATGGCTCAGAGACGAGAATGGAAGCTACAGGTCTGCTGCGTGAGATATCTGAGCCAAGTTTCATGTTCCTTGCCAACTTAACCCACAGAGTCCTTTCTCTATTGGACCCACCGAACAAACTTCTCCAGAGAGAGGACACTGACTTGTTGACAGGTTTAAGTGTTGTGGCGAGTGCAACAGCATGTGTTAAAAAACTCCGTTGTGATGCAGAGTTTAAGCAGATGCTGGATACTGCCACGCACACCAGCGAGTCACTGAGACCCGGGCCTAAACGGAGACGCATAGAGAGCACACGGATGGATGGTTACATCGTTACAGGGCCTACAGGAGGACACAGAGGTGATGATGATTTGGAAACTGAACTTCGGAGATTGTACTACAACACTATTGATTCGGTGGTTGGGGAACTGGAGCGTAGATTCAGCGAGCGCAACACACAACTGGCCAGTGCACTTGCAGCACTAAATCCAGAGGCCGATAACTTTCTTGATGTGAAAGCTGTGAAGCATATTCTCGACCTGTCACAATCGATTATTGTTGACGCTGAGTTTGAAGTTGCTAAAGAGTTTTTAATGTCACAAAAGCAAGCAATGCAGGGAGACTGGACCATACAGCACATCATCTCAACGTACCACAACCAACTGATTACCATGCCCAGTGTGCTGACTGCTTTCAAACATGCATTGTCATTTGGTGCATCCACAGCAATGTGTGAGAATTCATTCTCCACTCTGAAAAATGTTTTTTCGGAGCACAGACGCACAATGCTACACGAGAGAAAGGCCAGGTTAGTGCAGCTTGCATTCGAGAAAGACTTGACACGCAAATGCACAAGCGAATGGAAGGACACAGTACTTAGACGGTTCAGTAGCAACACTCGTCGCCTGCAACTCTTCTGAGGGTAACTCGTTTGTTCAATTCACTTATTAAAGCCAGCCCTGGCTTTCATATGGCTATACATTTATTTTTGTCCTTTATTTATTTTGTTTAGAAAATGAGTCCTTTACAGTATTTAAAGTCCTTGAAACCCTAAGAAAAAACGGTGTTTAAAGAAATTATTTTATTTGTTGAAGCACACTTTGTATTTTCTGTATTTTATTTTTTTTTCATTTCCTTTATTTTATTTTATCTTTATCTATTTCTCCAGATCTACAAAATTTGCATTCTACGCAAATCAAAAACTAAAAAATCAGTTAAACCTTATACCTTGTGTGAGTGGCTCATTATTGTTGTGACATCCTTATTCTCTGAAGGCGAATTTTAGTCTTCTGATTTAACTGGTCCATACGCAGACATTTGTGTGATGATGTCCAACTCGTTTTATGAAGAAAAAAGCCTTAAGTTTTCAGAAACATCTATACGAAAAAACTTTGTCTGATTTTTTTTTTGCCGGTTTTTCAAAGCTTCAAACTGATTCAGTGTTTTATTTTTGTCGTCGTAATTTGTTAATTATTTAAGTATAAAAAATATATAGCTATTTATTGTAGGGCTATTTTATGTTTTTTTTTATTTATTATTATTTAGCCTATATTATATTTATATTATTATTTTCTGTCCTGTTCTGTTGTTTAGGCTATCTGTTCTGGGCCGGGTTTCCCGATAACGATGTAGCCTAGCCTATCTTAGCTCTTAAAAGCTCTCTCTACGTGCAAAGTTATGAACGTTAACCGCAATTCCTCGCGCGTTTCCCAAAAATATACATTTTCCCAAAAAAATGTAGGCTACTGAACTCGTAGAACGCGAGAATACGTGCTACTTGAGTCGCTGTCCATTCGCAAAGTGCTGAACTAGGCTATACTAACCTTATATGGAATCATATTCTGAACGTTTAACCTAACAATCGTCATCACAACAGATGACGATTGTTAGGTTAAACGTTCAGAATATGATTCCATATAAGGTTAGTATAGCCTAGTTCAGTATTAGGAATCAAGACAGGTAAAAAAAAAATAAAAAAATTATATAATGACATTCTATATAGATAGATCATTGGAGCTAACTGACTCTTGCCGTATCCGGTCGGCAAAACAGCAAATTTCAGCGCTGTCTTCTGTTCCTCTTTTAGATAAAAACCCAAGTCTAAATCGTTCATTGTCATTCTATATAGATCATTCAGATTTAGGTCTGGATTTCCATGCTACTATGATGTTGCCAATGCGTCAAAAAATATTTATCAACGACAGTGCCCCCCCGCCGATGATCCAATGCCCCTCCAGTCGATCTGCTCTGACGCCGACTCTGGGTCTCTGAAAGCCATTGAAATATAAGAATACACACATGGGATACAGGATGGATAGCTTTAAATATATCCAATCGAACTGAGCCTAAGTGACTGAGGCTGATCTTCTGAAACAGATTGGCCAGACTTTTTCCCAACTAGAATAAACTAGAAAAAAAAAAAAAAAAAAAAAAAAAAACAGGTGTGATTCATTTCAAAAGTATATGAGCTATGCTTTGGATTCTTGGCCCTTCAAATGCATAGATATAATCACATACAGTATACTGTACCTCATAAGCTAAGAATCTGAGTCAGTTTTTATTTGTAGACAGTCAACAAGTTGCATCTCCCCAAATATACATAGCTCTAAGATATACACACTTCACCGCTCTGTGGTCTTACAGGCTTGTTCCAGCTTTAACTTTTGCTCACCCTCATTGTAAAGGAATTGGTAACTTCTTCCAAGCAGCTCTCTATGCTATACTATTTAATCTATTTAAGTGTTCCTGTGGCACAGTGGTAGCGCATTGCGTTTGCAGCGCAAAAGGTTGTGGATTCGATTCCCAGGGAACACACATACTGGTAAAAAATGTGTAGCCTAAATGCACTGTAAGTCGCTTTTGATAAAAGAGTCTGCTAAATGCATAAATGTAAATGTAATCAAGGCAGTAAAATCACAATAAACACAATCAAATAGGATTTGAACAGGGACAATGATTGCACTGGATGATATATTCCTTTTAAGTACCTATCATTTAACATTAGATATTTATTGTTTATTGATTGTTTTATTTGCACAGCCTTGGAAATATAAAAATAGCTATTTCAGGCATATCAAAACAATGAAAATCCATTCATTTACTGCAAAGTACTCACTCAAATACACATTTTCAATATATTAACTATAATGCTTTTCACATCGATAGATACTTATAGACTGGACATATTCAGACACTTTAGATTTTTCATAAAAAAGGATCCTTAAAAACAGTGGCACTTTGGAAAAATGGTATAAAGTTAAATTAAAGTTAACTGTAAGTAAAGTTAAGACAGTAAGTATAGACAGAAGATTTCTATTTTCAAATAAATGCTATCCTTCTGAACTTACTATTCATCAAAGAATTCTGGAAAAATATATATATATATATAAGATAAAATATATTAGAATTATTTCTGAAGGATCTTGTGACACTGAAGCCTGAATAAATGGTTGTTAAAAATTTTAGCTTTGGCTTCACAGAGGGCGAAAAATATATAATTTTAACACATACAAATAGAAAACTTTTAAATTGTAACCATATTTCACAATATGGCTGTTTTTACCATATTTATGATTATATAAATGCTTAAGTTGTTATTGAACTACCTCAAGTCCGTACTAAGCCCTGTATATAAACTAGAAAATAAAGCAGGCAATACTTTTTATATGGCTGTTATTGAGTCCTAGGTTATTGTTTTTTTTTTTTGTTTTTTTTGTTTTTTATTCCAGTTGTTTATTGGGTTAACACAAAAAGGTCTGCTTTTTCTCTGGGTCAGAATGTCTTTTTTCCTGCTCATCAAACCCAGACAACCCCTTATTCAATAGGCCAGCATCAAGACGGCGCTTTAAAGTTTTGACTGCCCTCTTAAAGGTTAAGCATTATAATTGCCGTGCAAAAGCAACTTTAAACAAACGCTACAATCACCGAAAGTGAGAGGGCAATCTGAAGAGCAACTTGACCCAAACTCTATTTGCTTGCTCCCCCTCCACACACTTTATCTCCCTCACAGTCTTTCATCAGATCCCTGAGCTCTGCATTTGCATCTTTCTGCACAAGGGGAGACGATGGAGAGGAACTCACAGCTTAGATGCATTTCCTCCTGTGACCCAGGAGCTGCATCAATGTTTAATACCTCTCTGGCTCAGTGCCACTTTACTCAGCATTGTTCAATGTTTTATTTAGAGGAGCAGCAGGTTAAAGTTTCACGGGGCTGTCGCCCCTTTTAATCCCCTGGCGGAAATATCAGGGTGGTGATCTGCTGGCTGCCCGTGGAGGATCAGAGACAGCATCACTCAGGTGGAAATTATGTCTCTTTTCCAAAGCTTCTTACTTCCTGCTCTGAAGTCGTTTGCATGTGCCTGCCGCATGCCCACTTCCCCCAAATCACAGGGCTACAGCGTACTGTCAGATATGTCTGTTTCCTTTGTGTTAGACAGAGGCACATGTCTGTGGGCATCAATATTTTTATCTAACTTGAGCCAAATGACAGCTCACTTCATTTAATTTATCCTTGGCCTCTAAAGTTCTAAATTAGTGAATGCGATTTATGTCACTAGTGGCTTTAGACAGAGAGAGACTGAGTCAAAGACAGAAAGAGAGGAGGGCATGATGTTTCAGTAGGCAGTCAGCGGGTGCTGAGGGCAGTGTGCTAATCTGCCAAGATGCACTCAGACAAGTGAATAAATCAGCCTGCAATTAGGACCTCTGATTTCATTTATGCATCCTAGGAGCACTCCTGAGGCTGATCCTGGCAGATGTCATTTCTAGGCAATTGATTTTGTGACTGTCCTGGGCTGCCAGCACCAGGCGGCCTCCATGTCATATAAATGATGGAATTTAAGCACGAGCCAGATGACCGTCTATGCTATCTATATATATATAACAGTTCTTAATTAAAATTTTAACCATTTATTTATTTAATTTATATTGTAACAATTTATTCATTTAAAATATTATATATTTATTTTTTTATAATTCTGCAACAAATTGTTATCTGTGACTGCACATAATTTAGTGCAAAATGAATAGAAATTATAATTCTGTCTAAAGAAAAATGAGTATCACTTTAGTTTAGGGACCAATTCTCACTATTAACTTGTTGCTTATCAGCATGCATATTTCTAGCATATTGGCAGTTTGTTAGTACTAATAAAGCACATTCATGCCTTATTCTTCATGACCATATTTAGATCCCTTAATCCTCCATACTTAAACTTAACAACTACCCTAATAACTATTAATAAGGAGCAAATTAGGACTTTGAGGTATAGGTTGTAGTTAATAGTTGGTTAAAGTGCAGCTATTATGCCATTTTGAATATTGCCTTTCAGTGTATAATGTAGCTTTGTGTGAATGTAAACAATCTGCAAAGTTGTAAAGCCGAAAGTGTATGATAATTAAAGTTATTGTCTCCCAAAACAAAGAATTGACTCTAAACAACCTTAATCGAGTCGCCGGGAATAACATCATGTCGAGAAGACACTGCGCTCTACGTTGTGAAAGTAAATGAGTTTTATTTTCACTACTGAAAGGTGAGGATGCAAAAAATCATAGGCTATTTTTTTTTTCTACTGTACCACAGCAGTACAACCCCAGTCTTGTTTAGTGTTCCTGTCATTTTACTAACAAATGCTTCGTTAGTCTCAAAGAGTTCAAAGCTTGATTTACAAATTGCTTGCTCTTGAAAGATGGTTCAGTACCCAGTTTATTTGGACCAAATGGCTCCACTAAATCAAAATTTGTAAGTATGATAAATAATAGATGTTTATATTTTCTATCGAGCGTTCAAAATATGGAACTATGGCAATTGGCTTATCGTTTACATCACTTGCTGTACGCAGTAGACCAATCACAACAGACTGAGCCATCTGACCAATCAGAGCAGCAGAGTAGCCTCACGGAAAAGAGACTGAATCTTTGAACTACTTCAAACAAACCATTTGGGAATTGTTGGAAAATGAGGTGATATTAAATGCATATTTTGAGAAAACTGAAGCATTTTTTTGACCTTGCAAGCATGTTAACCTATTGTAGGAGACTACCAAAACAAAATTAGGAACCTTAAACTGTCATAATTGGGGCACTTTAATAGTAAGAATTGATACACTAACTAAAGTATGACAAATATGAAGTAAACGTGAATACAAAAATATATATATATATATATCCACATGTGCATACTTTTGGACTAAAAACTCTTATGGATGTTGTTTAGTCAAACCCTGTCATCACAAATAAACCAGAACAAATGTATTTGAATTACAAATAATTACCAGTTAATTTTGCATGCTGATTTTGTACTCCTTTCTATTAATACACTATTTGTTTAGATTAACTGAGAATGTCATGCAAGTGTGTAGCAATTAACGAATGTTAACAACAAAAATGTGGGGCCATTGCGATCTTTGCATCTAAACTGGTTAAGTCATCCCTCAATGCCCCTGGAAGTTTGCAGAGGCCCCCGGTTGGGAACCACTGACCACATTAGCATCAATGTAAAACTAAATAGCAACCTTTTCTACTGCATGCCTGACACACATGGAATAAATATGCATATATGCATGAGAAGCATATAACTGCTATACTGCACAATACTGCACAAACATTGTTACAGATATCTGCTTCAAAAACATTAAGGAAGTGAGAAAAGAAACAGTTAGGAAAGGTTTGGTGCATTCTGTTCTGTCAGACAAAAAAATAAAAAATAAAATAAACTCACAATCTGTTTTGCTATAAAAATGTTAAAGTGCTTTTGCTTCTCAAGTCATTATTAATGAATAGACTAGAAAATCTAACTACAACGGAGACATGCTCACCCTGGGGTTTTAGCTGCTAGAGCAATGCCACTCTCACTAAACTACACACAATTACTTTGCCAATTTCTCACAGTCTGGAGGAAAACAAGGCTTGTGGCTATATAGCAGAAGATCTGCTTTGATGTAGAACATTTCTAGGGTCATGATAAATCAATACACATACAATAAAACAAAACATAACTTAACACACAAAATATGTTTCACATCATAATGCTACATACCCTTATATTTTTATGCCTAACTTGCTATAGTGTCTTTGATCTATTTTGTTTGTACATCAGAGAGAAAAGTAAATGCTAATAACAAAATGTGTGAGTTAAGAGAAGTAATATAAAATGTTCAAGATGTCCAACAAGAGATCCAGATTTTTTGCAACAGCTAATCATTATTATCTAGGGAGCAACTGTTTGGACTTTTACTTTATTCATTAGTCATATTTAGAGGCAGATCTAAAACATATTAATATGTGAAACCATGCATGGCAGGTCTTCCTCGCCCTCTCACATACAGAATTATTAAAACACTCTCCAGAGCCAGCTCGATGTATTATTCTCCTTCTGTCTGTGTTCTCGCTCTCACACTTCTTCACAATGTTTGTTTGTTAATCATTGTTTTATTTTATAATCACAGGGATTCTTATCATTAATTCCCATTTGCAAAAATGAACAGAATCAAAGTCATAACAACAAAGGCTGTATTCAGCTTGGGTCATGTTTTGTTTACAAATGCTAGTTTGATTAATTACATTTTGATTTGATCTTACTTTTATTTTTGGTTCATGTATTGTTTTGTTCTAACTCTTCACAGCTTTATTCATATCGGCCTTGAAAAAATGTTAGTACAAACGATATGAAGTTATCTCACTTTTCAAGGGCTCAAACTGCAACTCTTTAAACATCCATCAAGAAATCTAGAAGACTGAGTTGATGAATATTTCAAAGTATAGGCCTACATATGTATACAAGAAAGTGCACACAAAAAGCACAAATAAAATGTTTATCCATCCCAAGGGAACTGCAAGATTTCTTCTCGCAATGTGAGCTCTTATCTTCTGACTTGTTTCTTTTAATTGGTATAATAGGTTTAGTGTTTGGTAATCAGCAAAATCCTTGGTACGGAACTTCTGCTTGAACAAACCTAAATGTTCATGGGCAGGCCCAGCATGAATCGTCATTCTGAGGGGTAAAATTGCTTTAAATTTGTCTACAACCTGTCAAACTGAATTGCCTTGAGGGGTGAGGTTAAGAATTTATTTCAGCAGAGTATGTCTAGTAACATCATTTAGCTTATTCATGTGTTATATGCTCAATACATGTACATGTCTGGCATCCTCTGATTCACGGTGTTCCTGGGGCCTAACTGCTCTTTCTCATAGTCCTATATACTGTAGGAGGTTTGAGCAGGGCATAGGTGTGAATATCCTCTGTGACAGAAGCATTAAAAATTAAATGTCTGGCTACAGAGACTTCTGTGGACTCAGAAGTGGATTTATTCATGGGGTATTATGGACAATATTCCACATTCACTGTACATTCAAAACTGGCAGAGGTTTTCCTGGATAAGGAAAATAAAGCTCAAGTGGAAAGCCAGGTGTGCTGCATACTATTTCAGGAATGTTTGATTAATAAAATGTTCAGAAGAACAGTAATTATTTGCTATATAAATCTTCTGCATCTAAAAATAAATGAATAAATAAATAAATAAACCTTTTAAATTGTAGTATGCTAATTATGAAAAGGACATACATAAAACTGTTCTCCAAGGAGGTAAATATGCACAACTAAACATCCAAAATGTCACCCATGCATAGATGTGTCCTTAAAAATATATTTTTCATAGAAAGCACTATTAATTCTTCTCTCTCCATCAAAAATTCCAAATGCATATTTCACATGGAGCAAATAACGAAGCACTGATGTGTTCTCCTTTCATCTGAGCTAAATACAACCCTCTGTCAGGGACATGGATGAGGTTTTATCTCCATGTGAGGAGGCTATGTGGCCAGCAGAAGAAATAAAAATTGTTTTATCTCTGCTGTGGGCATGAAGCATGTTTGGTTGAAAGTATGGATTTGGTTGCGTTCATTTGTCTGCGTGTAGAAATTAGAGTCTGAGTGAGAGAGGAATACATAATACATTGGTGCTCAAGATTGTTCCATTTTTGTTCTGCGTAACTTAAAGGGAGCTTTTCCCAGCTCCAATGCCCTGAAAGGGTTTTAGTAAATATGCTGTTTGCTCACCATCAGTATTGTGTTTAATAGTGCAGTTGCATATTAAGGAATCTTTTGATCTTTCTTTCATCATTTAAATTTTTTTGCTTCACATTTGCAATTTGCAATTTGCTATACACATGACAAAAACGAAAGAGGACACAGAGAGGCTTTTTAATCTTAAGATTAGGAATAATATTATGCTCTCAAAACCTCTTTAATTGGCTGTGTTTCTGGTGAAAAGTGGAAGTTTGCTCACAAAACTTCTCATGCTCTCGGGCTGTGTCACTGGAGCCTTTTCAGAGATTTATATGAGCTGTATTTCAGCAGATGTCATGTCGGGTACTGTTGGCTCTGCCACAGGGAGTCGTAACTCATTGAGAGACTACTGGTACCCTGTTATCAGTCTCCTACATGACCTCACACCAAACACGCCAATACTCGAGTGTATGAAAGCACACGTTCTGTCAACATGAGCAATGGAAGCAACAAAAGCAAATTACACAGCAATGGTCGGCCATACCAATTTTATGTGTCTGTCTGACTGAATTCGGTGACACGGTCTGAAATCACATGTTTCAGTGGAAACATTGCAAAGGCCGCAGCAGGGGATGCAATCACCTTAGTTCACATTATCTAGAAACTTTGACATAAGAAGACAGGCCAGGAAAAATTTAGTCAGGTAGATCTAAGGAGGATGAGGGTTTTCAAACAGATATTTAGAAACTGATCTACTTTGACTGTTGTGTTTAAGACATCAAATATAATTCCAAAGATTTTTTAGCACATGGGTGCAGTATCTAGCATGAGCGTCTGAATAAGAAAAATAGCTGGAGGAAAAAAATGCACTATGGAAAGAACAAGTAGGTCAAATTAATAGTATCCATAATAACCAATCTACCCATAAATTTGACAGACATCTTTTTCTCAGACTAAACTGTAGCAATACAAAAATATGCTAAACAAAACTCAAACAGTCATGAATATTCACAGCATAATGTTTTTATTATGCATGCCCGATGTTGTAACCTATGAATAGCAAAGCAGCACATTGCAAAATAACACACCACGTGCAACCCGGCAATTATAGGACAATATTTAGGTCATAAACAATTAACTTTGTTCTCCTTGGTTCAGATAGCACATTAGGATACACCTTCCATTCCTCAACAAAAGGCTAAAAAAATTAACCTGTGCAACCCATTCCCATTTATTCAGCATAATGTTTCTTCTAAATATGTTCGCTCATTTAAAGTCCTTAATTATAGAGGGAGCCCGTAATTACAGGGGCAGGGAAAAGGTGGGTGAGTTTGCTGAGAGGGATCCGTGCTAGTCTAATGCCCATAGTATCATGTCCAGGTCTCAATGCCAGGACATAGTGTGACTGAGAGCTGTCAAAGCCTGCTGAGAGGGAGGCAGAGTGGCTGGAAAGGTATAGAATGGGAGAGATTTCTCTCCCTCAGTCCAGCAGACAGGAGAGTGCTGTTTGCTCGAGCGTGATAACCACAGAAATGAGATTCTTTGACTGGAATTGCTTTTAAAATCGTCACATAGCCGCCATACGCTCTTCAGTGCATTCCGATTCTCCTTTTGGCTGGAGACTGCCAGCTACGGCTGGATAATACTCCTCTGTCGGCTCCTCTGAGATCAGGTGCCACAAAGACAGTCATTCAACATTGAATGTTTTTGCTGGTGATTTCAAGCGGGTTGAGTCCGATGCGATTCATTGGCACATGAGTTTCCCCATTGTTGCTTGCGTATGTGCAATGATGAGCATGTGCCGCAGTGCAGGCCTTCATGCACAGAATAACGGTAATGTGTACACAAAGAGCGATACCACAAGGACGCTCCGCTGGCACAGACACACTTCAGTTCACCACGGAGAGAGGGAAATTCGCTGGAGCTCGCCAGGAAACATAATAATGTGTATGCACAACACTCTCGGGGAAGACCATTGAGAAGCTTCAAAATGCGGAAGAGAATACGTTCAGCTTTTTGATGGACTCTTTTGTTGAATATCAGTTTCAAAGAGGCTGGTGTAATGTCGTGAAAGGTACAATTGAAGGTCAATAAAAGATGCAGAGAACTTTTACCCCTACACTGTATAAACTGGATCAAATTGACCCAATACTAAGTTGTGGGTTTGTTTTGTTTTGTTTTGTTTTATTTTTAGTTAATTTATTTCTTGCATAATATCATTTAATGCTATTTATTTTGTGTAAGACAATGTCATGTATTTTATGTCACA
This sequence comes from Cyprinus carpio, assembly GCF_018340385.1. Classification (NCBI taxonomy): domain Eukaryota; kingdom Metazoa; phylum Chordata; class Actinopteri; order Cypriniformes; family Cyprinidae; genus Cyprinus; species Cyprinus carpio. The sequence goes on along the minus strand of NC_056578.1, from coordinate 25,320,009 downwards.
TATTTGTTTCTAAAAGGTTCAGAAAAAAAAATTGTTTTTGTTGTAAATTTTGTGTATAATTTTTAATTATGTGACAATCCATTGATTAATCAAAATTGTGTTTTGTCAATTTCATATTTTGTGTTAAAAAAGACGATACAGAATACTATAATAGTTATGCAAACAAACAAATAAATAAACAAATTTAATAGCCTGATAGGCATCTTTTAAACAGCCCACTAGTCAAAAGCTGGACACACCAGAATAATGTTTCTCATGATGCAAAAGACCATGTTGTTGTATCCAAACATTTGACTGGTTTTGGTTTCATTCCCTCATAAGGAAGTAGTTAAAATCCACTCAAAAGCCATGAAAAAAATATGATATTTTGTGTGAGATCTCATTTCTGCAAGGACTATAACTAAATAATTTAAACTAAATAAAAGTTGCCAGCAAATAAAAATTTCACATTGTATAAGTACATAGAAAGTGAACAATAAACACTTAAACATTTGTGTAATCAAATTCTTATTAATGCATGGTCACATTTACTGTTGCTCAGCTAAATTTTGTGATTGAAATCCAGCAATTTCAAGAATAAGCAAGATATTGTAAGATAAGTACTTTATGCATTGCTAAACCATTAACAATGGACAACAGACATTTTTGCCTGCACATTTACTTTGAAAATATAGATAAAAACAGGATGCCTTCCTTTGAAGAAACCACTAAATACAATATGAGTCATTCTGACTCCCTTGCATTCACACATGCAATCATATGATTTTAGTCATGCTTTTTAAGGTTAAAATGGTAAGTTCCAGTGCTTAGCTACTACTACTACTACTGTACATTTAGATACCCATTCAGGGGTCCTCCTAGGACTCTTTTCTACCCTTTTATACACACAATCACTCCTCGCGTACCCGCTCACCCATGTGAAAGGCATCTTCAGAGATGTCCCCAAACTGCATCTTTGTTGACATGTTAACTTAAAGTCTCAGCCTCTTTGAACACACGGATGGGATCTCAAAGTGGAGTGTGAGTAAAAATGGCATTTTCAATGCCCAAGGACGGAGGCAGCTGGGGGATTTTCCACACAGTGTGGAGCCGTATGCTTCTGTACAAAATACACCAACGATTCCAGCAAATAGCCCTAACTGGGGAATAGGATATTGCACGGCAGAAAGCGCTCAACCTCCCTCCAGCCCTTTTTGCTAATAGTTGTTAGCTTCACACTGGATGACTTTCAAAGTGACTTGTTCCACCCTTTCACATTAATGCTAGTTGGAATGCAAATGTTCAGGTTCTATTCGGAGCCTCTAGTTTGATGGGTGTAACATCAGAGATGACAGGCCCGGGATATTGGCAGTCGTGGTTAGCTCAATCCAGCCTAAAGTTTGGGATTAGACTTCATTGTGCCAGAAATAGGAAGGTCACTGTAGTAACTGTAATCCATGATGAATGACTTATCTCACTGGGCTTGCTTTTTTTTTTTTAACCCTTCATGGAATACAGAATAGGTCCACTTCAAACTATTTCTCTCTTTAGAGGACGTACTGCCAAGAAAAATTGTAGACATTACAAATCAAACAAGATGCTCATATTTCTTTGATCAAAGGACTGTCGACTCTATTAAGACGATAAGTGTCATGGTGAATAGATCCACATATAACAGGGCCTACTCATAATAGAAACACAATACAAAACAATCTGGCAAATAAGAAACAAGAAGAGAGACCATCTGTAGGTGAGAGAAAGGTCATAATTTTACTTCTTCCTGTGTTGAAGGTCAGGTCATGAAGAGGCTCCTGCTGACTTCTGACTTTTGGAGAGGGAATGCAGAGAGGAAAGGTCAGTGTATGAATAAACATGCTGTTATTGATCAATTTTGGCTTTTCAAATCCCAACAAGAGTTTTTATATTAAAAGGTTCATGCCATTTTCAGTGTTGGGGAAGCTTTAAGATTTATTTTATTTTTATTTATTTGTCCATACAGTGAAAATGAATGGGGTCGAAATGTTCTTCAAAATATCTTCTTTAATGTTCTGTAGAAGGGGAAAAAAAAGTCAGAATGGGCTGTTTCATTTCAAACCGGTTAATTTACATTCAAATTAATTGGACTTTATAATGCTACAAAATGTTTACATTTGAAACAGATCAGCAAAACACAGGTTTACTACATATGAATTGAATATTTTGTTTAATAGGTGCAAGTTTATATCAAAATGACCGTAAACCAAAAAAAAAAAAAAAAAAAAAAAAAACAAGCACATTTCTTTGAAAATAAGTCCTGATTAAAATAAGTTAAATTAAAAAAAACAGCTTGTTACTACAAAAAAGCTACACTGTTTTAAAAACAGTGGAGCCCTGTTGTCAAGCTTAAGACTGCCAACCATCCCATATGCATAATATAGAATTGTCCTATATCTTAAGGAACAAAACTATGTTCTATATAATCCACTTGGGACACAGTTTGCCCTATATTTTATGAAACAGCTTACAATGTCCTTTTCAATTAAACCAGTTTAACATACAAGAGTCAATGTTAAAATAACAGATGGGAATGGAAAACAAATTGTGAAGGATAGATGTAAAACAGAGAGACATTTCATCTGAGAGCCAAAACAGAGCCTGTGCTGCATTGCATGGATGCTACACTTGACAGCAGATGAAGGATCAAAGGAGGGCAGCTAATATACTGTAGCTAACTTTAATCTGCTGGCATTTTTCTCTTTTGCTCCTACTGTTCATCAGAATGTTTTATTTTGGGGGAACTTTAAAGAAAATCAGTCCACTTTCAATCATTTCAGTCAGGACCACTTTTGAAAATTATACATTTACAGGTGCATCTCAATAAATTAGAATGTTGTGGAAAAGTTCATTTCAGTAATTCAACTCAAATTGTGAAACTCGTGTATTAAATAAATTCAATGCACACAGACTGAATTAGTTTTAAGTCTTTGGTTCTTTTAACCCTCTGGAGTCTAAGGGTATTTTTGGGGCCTGGAGAAGTTTTGTCATGCCCTGACATTTGTGCTTTTTTCAGTTTCTTATAAATATCTAAATGGCTAAAGTCTAATCTCACTGTAATCAGCACACACTGGGCTATAATAATATGTGAGCAGCACGTATGTACATGATTGTGTTTTTGAGAAAAAAAATGTTATGCGTGGTTAGTGAAAAACTAAAAATGTTAAATCACTTGATATAAGGCAATAAAACACATATAGAAAATTGGTTCCCAGGAATTTGGAGAACTGGAGCTCGTAGCCTAGAATTTTTTTTTTTTCTAAATGATGTGAAAATCATCTTGTTTACTCACTTACAGAAAACAATATATTGATTTAAATTTTCTAAGACACTTTTTGTTGGTAAAAGTCATATGCGAGTAGGCGTCAACTATCATGAATTCACACCTGAGAAGACAAAGGCCTGCATAATGAGCTGCATAATGAGCCATTCAGTCAGCTGTGATGATTTTGGCTCACATTGAACAAAACCCTCCAATTCACTCAACAAATTAGAATATGGTGACATGCCAATCAGCTAATCAACTCAAAACACCTGCAAAGGTTTCCTGAGCCTTCAAAATGGTCTCTCAGTTTGGTTCACTAGGCTACACAATCATGGGGAAGACTGCTGCTCTGACAGTTGTCCAGAAGACAATCATTGACACCCTTCACAAGGAGGGTAAACCACAAACATTCATTGCCAAAGAAGCTGACTGTTCACAGAGTGCTGTATCCAAGAATGTTAACAGAAAGTTGAGTGGAAGAAAAAAGTGTGGAAGAAAAATATCCACAACCAACCGAGAGAACGCAGCCTTATGAGGATTGCCAAGCAAAATCGATTCAAGAATTTGAGTGAACTTCACAAGGAATGGACTGAGGCTGGGGTCGAGGCATCAAGAGCCACCACACACAGACATGTCAAGGAATTTGGCTACAGTTGTCGTATTCCTCTTGTTAAGCCACTCCTGAACCACAGACATCAGAGGCGTCTTACCTGGGCTAAGGAGGAGAAGAAGTGGACTGTTGCTCAGTGGTCCAAAGTCCTCTTTTCAGATGAGAGCAAGTTTTGTATTTCATTTGGAAACCAAGGTCCTAGAGTCTGGAGGAATGGTGGAGAAGCTCATAGCCCAAGTTGCTTAAAAGTGACGTGACATTCAGCCAAGTATGGTGACCCATACTCAGAATTTGTGCTCTGCATTTAACCCATCCAAAGTGCACACACACAGAGCAGTGAACACACACACACACTGTGAACACACACACCCGGAGCAGTGGGCAGCCATATGCTGCGGCTCCCGTGTATCATTAGTTGCATCAGTACCATACTCAAACCAAACTAAATCAACATAATAATGGTGGAGAGAGCGCTGTACATTCACTCCCCCCCACCCACAATTCCTGCCGGCCCGAGACTCGAACTCACAACCCTTCGATTGGGAGTTCGACTCTCTAACCATTAGGCCACGACTTCCCCAGTGTTAAGTTTCACGACTTGAAGTCCAGTGTTAAGTTTCCACAGTCTGTGATGATTTGTGGTGCAATGTCATCTGCTGGTGTTGGTCCATTGTGTTTTTTGAAAACCAAAGTCAAAAGCTTCATTTGTCTCCGGAACACAATTTAAGATATTTTGAATGAAAACCGGGAGGCCTGTGACTGTTCCTTAGACTGCCAACTAAATAACAGTGTCAAGGTCCATAAAAAAAAAGTGAAAGTGACGTGACATACAGCCAAGAATGGTGACCCATACTCAGAATTCGTGCTCTGCATTTAACCCATCCAAAGTGCACACACACAGCAGTGAACACACACACACACACACACACACACACCGTGAACACACACCTGGAGCAGTAGGCAGCCATTTATGCTGCGGCGCCCGGGGAGCAGTTGGGGATTCGGTAATTCACTAAAAAAAACCAAACTAAGAAAAATCCCCTATGCTTATTATTTAAACTCTCTAACCACTAGGCCACGACTTCCCCAAAAGGTATGAAAGTCGTCATCAGAATATTCCATCTGCCATTAGATGTGCAATCTGGGTTATATGAAGTGACGGGAACACTTTTTGTAAGTGAAGAAAACAAAAATAACTTTATTCAACAATTCCTTTGTCAAGTCTCCTCTGTGTCTCTCCATATCACCGTATGCGTATGCTCTTCTGTATCATCCTCGCCACAAGAACGCGCTGTTTTCTTTCAAATCAAAGCTAAATACACGTAGAAACAGCACTTCCTTGTGGCGCGGATGATACAGAAGAGCATATGCAGCATAAGGTAATATGGAAAGACACAGAGGAGACTGTTGACAAAGGGAATAAGTGCCGGAGGGCGATATATCCCGTTTGGAACGCACCGTGTTTCGAGGGCAGCCGGTTGACTCAGCCACTTTCTCCAGAGTGACTGAAGGAGCGCTGATGACAATGCAGCTGTTTCACGATTGGCCTGATTCACCACATGACAATGATCACGTGTTTCGGGTTTATTCTAACCTTTTTAATTCCTTTTTTAGAATGGTAAAAGCTTTTTCACTGTAACTCCACTGTTATATTGAACCACGTTTATCATACAACACTGATAAAACATATATACACTCTTAAAAAAAAGGGTTCCTCAAGGTTCTATATAGAACCTTGGGGTTCCGTACTTGGCCAATAGAACCTTTTACCAAAAAAATGGTTCTATGTAGAACCCTTGCATGCAAAGAACCTTTTTTTTATTAAAATGGTTCTATAATTCATGTTTTATGACTGAAGTGTAAACTAAAGATTACACTATAATTATAGGCCTTACTCAACACATTCACAAAGCTTTTTGAGTCAAGACCCATGAGAATGACTGCTGTAGTCAAAAATATTAATATCTAGTCAATGTATGATTTGAGCTGTACATTAGCATGAAACTTATATTACTTTACATTATAGTTTACCTTTTTGACGAATCAATTTGTGAAGAAAAACATAAACTAACCAGGAGTTTTCTTTATTTTGTATACCATATTGTGATGGTTTTAATCTACCGAAGCGAACATTAAAAACAAATAATCATAAAAAGACCCCCTCCCCCTCCCCGGTGGCATATATGCGTTGCGTCATCCTTGAATTCCTATTGGTGGATTGGCGAAGATGAATCTCGAGAGGAGTCGAGACAAGTGACAGTTAATTTTTCAAACTGAGGAGTCCGCCATTTCTGCTCGTTCATACCCTAAGGTAAGTTAAGTTTTTACATTTTTGAAATGATTTTACCGAAATATTTTGTATTACAGTTAATATTTATATTTGTTAGAGTAGCCCTTGTGTTAAACACTGATACTAGAAGCAAAATTTACCTCAAAAGCACTGGTGTGAAGCACTGACGGGCTTTGTCAGCCGTCGGTTCAAGCCCTGTTAAATTAATTTTGCTCCGGTTTTTAAATTAAGATACAGTCTCCCTTTATTTTCTTGTTAATGTTAATGGAATTGTTAACTACAATAAGATAGCTGTGTTATAAGGAGACGAGTTTCGAGTCAGAAGCGTGAATTTTAACGTTCATTTCAATTAAGCGCGCGCTCGTTGTTCAAATAAACGGCGCCGATTCAAATAAAAGTGAACCGGGTGGAAGACGGAGGTGAATGATAATGTGAAAGTGTGTCGCAGTTTCACACATAGGCCTACTCATTTTGCGGTGAGTATTTTTCCCAGGCCTATGTTAACAGGTGTAGAAGTTCTTAACTTTGGCCCGCAAGATACTTTCGTGCAGTTTTTAACTCCAACCCAGACCAGACGAGGATCTTGATTAGCTTGTTCAGGTGTGTTTTATCAGGGTTGGAGCTAAACTCAGCAGGAAAGTGGACACTGCTACAGTTAAAACTTCCGGCCGGTCTGTAGCTATTAAAACTGTGCAAAGACACAGTTGCAGTGCAACGTTCGTTTATGTTTACTGCGACGCATGCGCTGGATTAAAGTGATGATAGCACAAGGTTACATTTTAGTATTCAAATGTTCTAAAGCCAAAAATGTTTAACGTTAGGTGTGTTTAATGCATAGTTGGTTTATGAAGTGTTATTTATGCTTTGTTTTTTTTTATCCCCAGATAACCATGGTTGATAAATGGTCAGTAGATGACACGTGCCACTGGCTTCAAACTATAAACCTCATTGATGCAAAAGAAAGTTTCAGAGGTAACGTTACAGATGAAAATTTATAAATGTTCATTTTGTGATGTTGTGAAGTTTCAACTCACAAAGTTTCTAACTCACCTGCAAGTGCAACATAACCACCAAGCAGATTTTAGTGTTACCTGTGACATTGAGGGATGTTTTAGAAGATATAAAACTGTTGCAAGTTACAGAAACCATATCTATCGAAAGCACAGACAAGCTTTGCAACATCCCCTATTTGAAAAGGCTACTGTATTTGAAGATAACAATGAAGATAACAATGAAAGTGAGGAGGAGGTTCCTGAAGATGATCTGCTAGAGAACAACCAAAATTCTTTGCTTGGAATTGATTTAGAAACTGTGTTATTGGGACTGAGACAGCATGTAGCCCTCTTTATATTAAATCTTCAAGAAAAACATTTACTTCCTAAAGCAACTCAGGATACCATTGTTTCCAGCTTGGAGTTCATTTTGAAATTTTTCCAACAAAATTATTTTGAAATCATAAAATTCCACTTGACAAAATCTGGATTTAGACTAGAGGACCAGGAAGACTTGGATAACTTGCTAAATAATCAGACACTTATTGAAAGTGTGTTTGCCTATATTCAGTCAGATTATCAACTTTTCAAATATTGCAAAGAACATCTACATTTAGTGGAGCCAGTCAAGCACATTCTTGGAACCAATAGCCAGGGGAAGGAGGACACATTTCAGTATGTGCCTATCATTGATGTTCTGAAGACTCAGTTGGAGAAACATGACATATTTGAATCATATCGAAGAACCTGTGAACAAGCCCCAAGTACAGATTTTTTAAGCAGTTACACAGATAGAGAATTATTTCATGAGAGCCCCTTTTTTGGAGATCCTAATATTGTAAGATTACATTTGTACACTGATGAATATGAAGTGGTAAACCCCTTGGGGTCTAAAAGATCAGTTCACAAATTAGCAGCTTTCTATTTTATGATTGGCAATCTTGAATCTAACTGCAAATCACAATTGAGGCATATACATTTGTGCTTACTTGTAAGAAATCAATTTCTAAAGAAGTACTCATACAGAGACATCTTGCTGCCCCTGATTAATGACCTGAAACTGTTGTACACTGAAGGACTCCAGGTCAGTGTAAATGGTCAGAACATCATTTTGAAATGCGCCCTTGCCACTATTTCAGCTGACAACTTGTCTGCTCACAGCCTGGCAGGTTTCACCTGCTGCTTTAGCAGTGGACGGATCTGTCGCTTTTGTATGATCAGCTACAAAGACCTAAGGTTTCACGTTAACGAAGATGATGTAATAATTCGATCTTCTCAGGTACATCAGTACCATCTGCAAGCACTCAGGGAAAGTACTGGAATATCCAAACAGACATATGGTGTGGTCAGTGAGTGCCCTTTCGCTGAGCTGGACTACTTTGATGTGACAAAAAACTTTCCCCCTGACTTAATGCACGATTTTCTCGAGGGTGTGGTGCCTCTTGTGATTACCAGAGTTATCCAGGCATTACATTTTTTGCACATTGTCTCATTAAGTCAGATAAATGCTGAATTGGATGCATTTAAGATAGGGAGGAATGAACGGGCTAACCTCGCTCAGAAACTTCCAGATTCTGTCCTAAAGAAAAACACACTATCAGGGTCTGCAGCTCAGGTCTGGTGCCTCTTCAGGATTTTGCCATTTCTCATTGGACATTACATTCCAGAAGGTGAGGTGCACTGGGACATTTACCTGAAGTGTAGGGATATAGGAGATGTGATTTTGTCCCCCACCATACAAAGGAAAATCATCCCTTTTCTAAGCCTTCAGATAGGCGAATTCCTGTCCTCCTTCCAGTCTGTATTCCCTGAGACTTTCACTCCGAAACTACACTTTCTCATTCATTATCCACAACTGATATTAAAGTTTGGGCCACTGAAACAGCTGTGGTGCATGAGATTCTAGGGAAAGCACCAATACTTCAAGCAATTAGCCCACAACACGTGTAACTTCAAGAATCTCAGCTACACCCTTGCCAAGAGGCACCAGTTAAGGCAGTGCTGGGAACTGACTTCGCTGGATTCCCTGCGTCAGGACAACTACACGGAGGGTGAACGGGTAGTACCTTTTCGAGCATTACCACTGGAGATACAGAAAGGTGTGATTGGAAGAAGTGAGGCAGAGGATGTTCAGGGTGACGAGAAGCTTTGCGTGTGTAGCTCTCTTATGACCAACAACGTGAAATACTGTGTGGGAGACAACTTAATTATAGATCTTGTGGAGGAGGACATCCCAATCTTTATGAAGATTGTGAAGATTTTGCGGTTCAGGGGTGCTTGGATGATCTTCGGCAAGCTGCGGATACCAATAACATTTGAAAGACATTACCATGCTTTCAAATTGGAGGACCAGAAGGAGTGAATTCTGGTGCAGCCAGGGGAGGAGAAAGAATTTCATCCTCTTGACACATATGTGCATGATGATACTAAGTATATTACATTATACCACAGAGTGCAGTCTTCTAGGTAAATATATTGTACTTCTGTGGCATGTCTCTCTCTTATTTATTATTTCCTCTTTAGAATATGTAATATTATTATTTTATTTTTATTTTTTTACAGAGCAACAAATTGATGGAGAGACTCTGCTGGGTCTCACAGAAAGGATGGTGGAAAGACTTTTTCCTGTAATGAAACATCAGGTGACATTTATGAAGGAGCTTAATAAGTTAAAAAAGTAAGTCTGTGTTGTTAAATATTAATCATTGTTGTTAAATATAAAACAAACAAATGCTAACCAAGCTTAAAATCCTTATCTTAATTTATATTTTTATATTTCTTCAAACAGCCTGGAAACTGAAGTGCCTCAAATATCTTGTACTCAGTATGTATCATTGTTTTGAACTTTGAACAAACTGTATTGTGGCAAGTAAAATGAAATCCTGTATAAAAGACTTCATTGTATTCATGTTTACAGACAAGAACCCTGTGAGAATGAGGGCTCATTTGTTGCCCAACCTTGGCCAGCAGTATACAACCTGCCTGTCTTTCCCCCTGAACTGCAAGCAGCTTTTCAAAGGAAGGATCCCGGCTTTAAGAAGAAGGACAAGTCTCACATCCGTGCATTACTGATTCAAGTGTTGTTTGACAGCATCACTAAGCACACCTGGTACAGTATTGTATTTCATTGTATTTTATAAAAGTTAAATGTATTTTATATTAAAGGGTTAGTTCACCCAAAAAAGAAAATTCTGTCAGTAATTACTCACCCTCATGTTGTTCCAAACCCATAAGACCTTCGTTCATCTTCGGAACACAAATTAAGATATTTTTGATGAAATCTGACAGCTGGATCACTCCTCCATAGGCTTCTAAGGGATTGAGACTTGCTGGCCCAGAAAAGTTATTAAAGAGATCATTAATATAGTCCAAGCAACTACAGTGGCTGAATCTTTAGTATATCAAGGCTACGAGAATACTTTTTTTAAATAAAAAAATAACGACTTTATTCCACTATTCATTTCCTTCTCCCTGGGCCTTGAGTTAGTTCACATAGTGTTTTTGCGCAGTGCGTCTGTGTTACACGTCACCACGTAGGCTCACTATTGGCCGACACTGGTCATGTGTGTGATGCGTATGACGTACAACACTGACGCGCTGCGCAAAAACACTACGTGAACTTACTCGAGGCCCAGAGTGAAGGAAATGAATAGTGGAATAAAGTCGTTATTTTTTATTTATTTTTTTGCGCACAAAAAGTATTCTCGTCTCTTGATATACTTAAGATTGAGCCACTGTAGTTGCTTGGACTATATTAATGATCTCTTTAATAACTTTTCTGGGCCAGCAAGTTTCAGTCACATAGAAGCCTATGGAGGAGTGATCCAGCTGTCAGATTTCATCAAAAATATCTTAATTTGTGTTCGGAAGATGAACGAAGGTCTTACGGGGTTGGAACAACATGAGGGTGAGTAATTACTGACAGAATTTTAATTTTTGGGTGAACTAACCCTTTAAACTTGTTGGTTGTTGGGTACTGAAATAATATATTTGATTATATTTCTTAGGTACCCAAATCATAAAATGTATGGAGATGTTCTGGGGAGTTTGATCACCCGCTTATCCATTTTTCAAATATTACAGCTCCTCTAATAATTTAAAAAAATATTGCAGTTCTTTTAATATTGTGAAAATATTAAGATCATTGCTCATTAAAAAAATCTAACACAGAAAAAAAAAAATCAATTTAAAAAGAAATTATAAATGTGTCTACAGGATACCTTGTTGGAATGCCTTAGAAACAAATTTAAAAAAGAAAGGATTCCCTTGGTTAGCTCATCGATCGTCCTGCAAATGAAGGAGAAGTATGGGATTAAAAGGAAGTGTGCTGGACAAACAGATTCTGAGGAACTTAGTCAACAACAAGAGGCAAGTTCAGTTCAATAAATTTGATGTCAAAGGCAGATTAAATTTGTCTTAACATGAAATACATGCAAAATGTAGAAGAGAACCATTGGATGTATTGGCATTTAAAGATTCTGCTTGTTCGCAGGAGGTATTTGGTTTAGTGATCCTTAAGTGATACATCAGTTTTTAAGATAGATGTTTCAATCTTAAATATTGTATTCTGTGACTTTGATTCATATTTACGTACTGCACAATACTGTCTTCCTACCTCAGATTGTGTTGGACCTGGAAGTAATGGGTGAGGATGAGACAAGTTTCCGGGAACACATTAATGCCATCACCCTGGAGTTGCGTAAAAGCAATCCCAGTTACTCTGAAGTCAAGAACCGGATGAAGCGCACTCTTTTCAAAAGAGTACAGCTTATGGACAGGCCTGCAGCTGAAGTAATGGAGCAGTTTCCTTTTCTTGGAGTGCCACAGCTTGTGAGTAAACATTGTTACATTTTGTGCCTGGCAGATAAGAAAAATCAGTGTAATTATATTTCTGTGAATTCCTATAGCCCATGATTTGGTAGAGCAATGTGTTAGCAATGCAAAAGGGTATCCCAGGGAACACATACAATGTATAGATTGAACGCAATGCAAGTCCCTTTAGATAAAAGCGTTTGCCAAATATGAAGTATTTTATTTGATATAAAGTTATTTTGTTTTATTCTTATTTTATTATTTTAATTTTAGATATATACTGCTGTTAAAAATTGAGGTCATTTAGAAATGGGAGCTCTAGCGCAAATTCTACCGAAATTAATTGTTTCTACGATGCACCACGATGCAGACGAGGACGGTTCGGTATCGGTTCAATAATAGACCATAACCAATTATAATGTACTAACGCTTTTCTGATGTCTTTTGTTGCGTACGTGCTTTGGTGGGTAGCATACAATGGCAGAGGGAGGCGAGACGCGAGTGCTAGAAAATTAAAAATGCTCCAACTACTTTAAAGCCGACATCTGGGCACATTTCGGCTTAAAACCTGGTAAGAACGACCTGCATAAGACACGCACTGTGTGCGCTCATGTCACGCACACTAAGAATATGCAGGAGGTAATTCCACAAACTTCATAAACCATGTTAGCCATTTTCACCCCGAGCTGTTAAAGGGATACTCCAAAGTTTTTTTTCATATTAAAACTATGTTATTCCCTTAACTAAGACGAGTTGATACATACCTCTCTTATCTCAGTGCGTGCACTTAATCGCTCTGGCGCGCGGTGACAATTTGGTGCACTTAGCTTAGCCCAGTATATTCAATGGTATCTAACAGCAATAAATTTAGAAGTGACCAAACACATCAACGTTTTCCCTATTTAAAAACAGTTACACGAGTAGTTATACGACCAAGTATGGTGACACAAAATAAAACATGGCGCTTTTCTAAGCGGGTTAAAAAGGATAACTATAATGTATGGCGGAATAGCACTTTTCGGATTACTTCGACTCAGCGCAGTAAAAAGTCACGCCTGATCCTCTTCCTCTCACTTCTGTCAAGGGGAAGAGGATCAGGCATGACTTTTTACTGCGCCGAGTCGAAGTACTCGAGTGCCCTTGAGGTAAGCTAAAACATACCAAAATTTTATTTCAAAGTGAACTAGGGATAGGGATAAGGAACTTGTTTGGCTGAAAGTGTGTAATTTGTATATAAGCACCTGTAATAATTTTACTGTTTTGTATTTAATGCTGCATGAAATGACAATGAGGTTTGGAACAGACTTGGCGAAGAACATGGAAACATCTCTGAATGAAATGGCCCCAAACATCATCAGGAGTGCAAAAGAAGGAAGTCAAAAACTCTACGCTAATCTCATTGGACTAGCAGAGGAAACCACAGAAGGTAACTACACCATATATTTTTCCCCATCCAACCTATCTGTTCCATGCCCAGTGTAAAGTTGCATTTTTTGCATTGTCAATGTAAAGGTTGTAGCTCCTATAAATTGTATAAGTGAAAACATGTATTAAAATAATGCAAATATTAAAGGAATAGTTTACCCCCAAATAAAAATTGTCATCCTTTACTCACCTCTTGTCATTTCAAATCTTTATGACTTTCTTCTTCAGAACACAGAAGAAGATATTTTGAAGAAGGATGGTAACCGAACAATGACGGTGCCCATTGGTTTGGTGTCCATATAATAGAAGTGAATGAGTACCAGCATTGTTCGGTTACCAACATTCTTCAAAATATATTTTTTTGTGTTATGCTGAAGAAAGAAAGCTATATAGGTTTAAAATGACAAGAGTGAGTGAATGATGACAGAATTTTCATTTTTGGGTAAACTATCCCTTTAATTGATTTCTGTACCTAATATACAATAATTTGTATCTGTTTGTAGGTCTCGTTAGGAATGCTGCACTAATTTTATTGCCAGCACTATTTAAAGAAAACGCCAGCTTCCTCTACTGTGTAGATAGTGTAAGTATAGTCTTCTGTAGTTTCATTAACATTTGATGCACTTGACTTGAATTAAAGGAACTGTTCATGCAAATATAAAAATATTAGTCAGTTTACTCACCCTTATGCCAAATTTGTAACAATTTAAAAAAATTTTAATTTACCCTATAATTTACTCACTCTCTTCCTTAGTCATAAACCTTGTACTGTTTGCACTGCTTTGTAATGTCATTGAATAGCACCCCAATTTAAAACATAAAAGAAATCTGTACAACTCCAGGGGTTAATACTTGTCTTCTAAAGCAAAATGGTACGTACAAATGGTACGTTAGTGAGATAAAAAGATTACATTTGCCAAGATAGGTTGCTATAATTAGACTATGTATAGATAAGGAAATAACATCCAATGGGGTGGCACATCAGCTTCACATCAATAATTATGAGTCTTGTTGATTCTTGCGTGTCACGTGCTTAGCTGTCATATCTGTGTTGTGTCATGAACGATTCAGTTAAAAGAACGAAAGAACCGATGAGATTCAAAGTAATTAAAGTGGAACTGACGTGGTAGCATGTTGAATGTTCTTCAGTCATCAGCAATGTTGACATTTAAACACATTACAAAGCTTTTTATTATTAAATATATCTCAGATTGTGTTAAACTGGAGAAACAGTCATATACATTGGTTGGTTTGTTGGTAAGTAAATTATGGGGTAATTTTAAGTCTATTTGATGACTTCTGTTAATTGGTGAAAAGCACTCAAAAGGTGTAATGTTTGTTTTACAGGAACCCAAAGGTGCTACACCAACCATAGTGTTTAACAGCTCTCCTGATCCCCTCAAGGCTGAAAGCGTCAGCATTATAATGGACAATGTGTACATCATAAGAGAGGCAGACATTGACATGACACAGGCTGTGGAATGCCTATTTGCAGTTTATTTTCTCTTCAATGTGCAATACCCGGTTGACATTAAGCACACAATGACTTTTATTCAAAAATATATGCTTAAACTTAGACAAGAGCACAGCAAAAGAACACCAATACCTGTACTGAAAATGTACAGTCAACTTGTGTAAATTGTAGAGCTATTTAATAGTTGTTTTAATTGTTCATGTATTTATTTTTATCTGCACTGTCAAATATCAAAAATGATTTGTTTTTCCTCATTTCAGAGATATATGTAAAAGTGAAGTACTGTATATGTACATAAACAAGCTTATGTATGTTTATTGCAAAGTGAAAATGCTTAAATGAAATAATTCAAACTAAATGGTTAAATGTAATTAAACATCTTAAATGTAAAATGTGAAATTTGCTGTCTAATACAGAGTATACAGAGGTGCAATTTTAAATGACACTAATATTTTTGTATAATCAGTTGAATAAATTTAAACATTTTGAATTTTCTGGATTGTTTATATTTTCTTATTCAATAATAATTTAACTTGTTTAATAATAAAGAACCCTTAAATGGTTCTATTTAGAACCATCAAACTTTGATTCAAAGAACCATTTGGGGTTCTTTTTATGGAACCCATTAAAGTGGTTCTATATAGAACCATTTTGGAGTTCCATATATGAAGCGGGTGATAGAACCATTTTTGGTTCTAAATAGAACCATTTCTTTTAAGAGTGTACCCCCACTTTATTAGTATTTAAATAGTAAATGATTATGTTGTTGAAAAGAAGGCGCTGTATTAAGCAGTATATAAAAACGTGTTTCTGTTGCTCTTGAAAATGTTTCTGAAACATCTGTGTATTTGACAAATATTGCATTCAATTCACTTCATTCAATTCAATTTTGTACAACTTTCTTTACCTGATGGGAGACACTTTAATTTCTGGTGCTTCTAATTAAGTGATAAAAAGCAGTTGCAAATGATGTACAAAATAAATATAGGCCACTCACCTTTGCACCAATAAAACGTGTTGCACTTTACTACCAAATTATATGTAATATCTAATTATTACTAATATTTAACTTACATTGGAAAGTTTTCCGTGACCTCTTGCGATCTTGGCAAAAAGTCTCGCGTTTATTTCCACAACATGATGCATGATAGGATACACTAAGCCTTGAATACCGCTCTGGATTTAGTGTGCGTTAAGGGCACTGCGCTTTGGTATTTAAAAGATCTGGACAGTCTTGCACACTTCCTGTTGCGCGCGCACACACTCTCAAGTGGCCAAGACCGCAAGTGTGGGTATTTGGACGAGGCTAAAGTGTCCGGGCTGACGTGTCAGTTTTCAACTCTCTCGTTGACCGCCGTGCTTCAAGCCGAACGCACCTAATGATTTACAGTAAATTTAAAATGATATATTTGGTATAAAGTAATTAAGAGTGCCCTGAATTTTTGGAAAAGTGAAAGAATATGTCCCTTATTTTCCTCTGCTGAAGCTGGCAACCAAAGTCATTCATAAGCGTTATGTTCCTAGTCATTTTGAAATTCTCCAACCACTCTTAATTGATCTTCACAGTTAAAACATTAAATGACTAATGTACAATAACAGTTTTCTTGTTCTTCTCTAAACTTAAGCTAATCACGTTGAGTATAGCTAATCCTCTCAATTTCAGTCATAACTTTCTCTGTCATAATAGCTCTTTACATATAACCCACTTACAGTTTTGTTCCCTCTTTCTCACAGGTTAGGCAGGGAATGGAGTCTTTCCCCCTCTCTCTGGATTAAGTAGGTTGATTCCATGTGAACTTCTCTCCAAGTCAGCTCCCAAAGGTAGAGGAACCTCCCTAACCAGCTGCTCTTCTTTGCTGTTCTAATTCCCTTACAACTTTCTATCTTCCCCCACCTCCCCCACTTTGAAACAGCAGCTCATTCTTCAACAGACAGAGCCCAAGACATATATTCAGATGACACAGACTTCAGTCATCGTCTTTTACCAGTTGGTAAAAGATTAAGTTATCTCTTGTTCATTTCTTCAGTAGTCTCTTGTCATTCATTCTGGGCTTACAAGTTAGTGGTACAGATCCTAACACATACTTAATACTATTCAAGTGAACAATCTCATTTCTGCGGTCATTAAGACCCTTGTCAACACACACTGATATCTCCGCAGATAATTAATATGGGGCCGCAGTCATATGACATGTTATATATAGTATGCCACCAAAACAAACTGACAGATAACTTCTTGTGGTTTAAGCCATAAAACAAATCTGGGAACTTGCAGTCTCATCATTGGTTTTGTTCTTTTTTTTACTTGGAGTAATGGGCTCATGCTAATGAAACATTAATTATGGATAATCGTATGTGATTTATTACAAACAAACACGGTGCCTTTTGTCAGGTTAGACAAACTACATCAACAATTACAATGAGGTTTTATATTACATGAACTTTATTTTGACTCAATTTTGCATTCTGTTAAAGAAATCAACATTTGTCATGCCCTATTAAACATTCTCTTGTGACTTGAGACTTTTAGAGGCAATCCAAATTATTTTAGTGTCTGTTGTTGTATTTTGTTCAAACAAAAATGTAATTATGTTGTAGCTTTAGTGCTAGCAAAGATACACGGAGACCGGACTACAACTGAAAAGGCAGCAGTCATGTTTATTTAATCTGCACCAGAACAGTGTATGAACAACTCTCTGGGCCCTATTTTAACGATACAAGCGCATGGTCTAAAGCGCAGGTGCACTTAGGCAATTTCCAAATCCACTTTTGCTAGTATAACGACAGGAAAATGGTCGGCGCTCATGGTGCTTGATCTAAAGGGTTGTCCCTATTCTCTTAATGAGTAATGGGTGTGTTTTTGGGCATGACGTGCCATGTTGCGCTCGCACCATGGCGGATTCGCTATTTAAACGGTGGAATTTTAAGGTGCACAGACTGAACGCCTCTCCAAAGAGAAAACGGATCTGCTTATGCACGAGCAAATAGGTAGGCTAATTCTGATACATGCAATGACTATCCATTATGACATTTTTATATTTATGTAGCCTACACAGTAATATTCTTTTACACTGTAATCCTTTAATTTGTAATATTTGGCATGTTTGTGTGCTGCTGCGCGTCCCTGTGTGTAATAAGTGAATGTGTGTTGTAGACTCGCCCAGAGGCGCATTTTCTACTAACGCGCTCTTTAAATAACAAAAAAAATATTGCACCATTGATTTAGACTTTAGACCAGGTTTGAGTTGGTCTACGGTGCAGTCTAAATAGCAACACACAAACAATGCGCCTGAACACACCTCTTTTTTTAGAACCGCACACCCATGGGCTCATAAATGGGCACAAATGCATTTGCTATTTAAACAATGCCGCACAGGAGGGAAAATTAGAATTGTGTCAGGCTGAAACTGGCAAAAACACTTGCGCCGCATTCAGCAGGGTGTACGATAGGGCCCTCTTTCTTAAAGAGGAACATGCATAATAACCAAGTATGTGTGTGTGTGTGTGTGTGTGTCGTTGCTGAGTAAATTGTATCTATTACTCGGTAATGTGTGAGATGCTTGTATCTACTCCTACAGTGTCATCATTTTCTCACCCTCAAGTTGTTGAATCTGTTGCAAAAGGGTGCAGTTATTTTATGCAGTTATTTGTTATGCAGTTTTGGTGACTTCTGTTGTATGGATACTAAGACATTTCTCAAAATATCTTCTTTTATGTTCCACAAAAGACAGAAATTCAAGCAAGTTTGGAATGACATGAGGGTGAATAAATGACAACAGACTTTTTATTTTTTGGTAAAATTTCCCTTTAACATTCATGACCAAATGCTCTGTTACACTACTACAGGTACCTGTGTCAAACCAACTATCACACTAGTTTAAGCGAACACATGCAGAGCAAAACATATATAGAGGGAGAAGGTACTGTACATGATATAGCTAAAACAGAGGTAAAAGAAACACTGGTCATTAATCTCGCTCTGGGGCCTTTTATGCATTTGTCAATTAAGAACACCTGTTATTTAGTAAAAAGACCAATTAGCTTGTTCATCAGTCAAGTTAAAAATAGATTAAGAAATCCTATTTTGCCAAATTTTAACCTTTGTTGCAAGGTGATTAAACACACAGATGTTTAAAGGGATATGTTATCTTAATCAGACAGAGACATCTTCCATATGCTGCTGCTTTTGTCTAGTTAAAAACTGTGCATAATTTATTTATTTATTTATTTTTACTGCAGATAATATATTGGAAAAAAAGCCAAGGTTTTCTTAAAGACGGTACATTTTAATAACTTGTGTTTTAAATCAAACTTAAGGACACTAGTTTAAAGGAAACTTTGTAATAATGTAAAATCAAAAGTTTTACTATAATTTACATTTTAAATTCTTGTTTTAATAAAAGGAAATCTTTTGTTTCGCTAGTAGTATAATAATTTTGATGTGTTGTAACATACTACTTGCTTAATGTGTATGTACTCAAGAGTGTATAAATCACTAGTTTTTCTAAAGTAAAACAGCCCAACAGCAAGTCCAACAGTGAGGAGTCCACGTCTCTCTTGCTTCCCCTGAGCCGACTGAGTTTTAACAGACCCCCTAAAGCGTGCTGTGGGTTTGCCAGGGGGTAACTGAGAATGGATAGGGAAAGGCACATGAGAGGTGGCAATGCCTCAATCACTGTATGGTTGGATATGACTAGTTATGATTGGCTATGGTTGATTCATGCGATTAAATCCCGCCTCTTGTGTTTGTGTGTGTTCAGCGTTCACGAAACGCAAATGATTAAACAAAATGATAGCAGAATGGAAAGACAAATTAAATTAAGCAATAATCATGTTTATCACAGATTATGTTTTCAGGCTACTTAAATTACTTAGTTTAATTAGTGCCTTCCACTCCGGTTACGTCATACGTTCGAACACCTTGTCATGAACATGCCTGCTTGAGCGACCAGAAGCTGGAGATAACAGTTTATAATTTTTTTTAAATCTATATTTTTCTCACATTAATGTATCGTTTCCCTTCAGAAGACCTTTTTTTTAACACCCTGGAGCCGTGTGGAGTAGTTTTATCATGGATGGATGCAGTTTTTTAGGCTTCAAAAACAGGGGCACCATTCACGGACATTATACAGCTTGGAAGAGCCAGGACAATTTTAAATATAACTGTGATTGTGTTCGTCTGAAAGAGGAATGTCAGATACGTCTAGGGTGAGTAAATCGTGGGCTAATTTTCTTTTTTGGGTGAACTATTCCTTTAATCAAGAACAAAGCCGAACTACAATCATCCAAGTCCATTTGTCCATTCTCCAAATGGGGGGGGGGTCACTGCCACCTTACATTTCATCCCATAATAATAAAATCAAATTGGCCTGCGATGAGGCTATTTTACAGCTGGCAAGTAAACATGCCATGGTTTCTGTGTGATATGTGTTTAGCGTGCTCTCCTAGGCTTATGGCCCTCAGTGCTCTTGATCCTTGGCAGACAGACATGAATATAAAGGCAAACAGCATAGGCAAGCGTAGGCGAGACGTTTCAAACTTTCTTTTTCTGTTCCAATTGCCTGCTGGATAATGAAGTGCTGAGATAGAGTGCACTGAAGACTCAGTACGGGGGCTTTCTTCTCCTGTTTGGCAATACTATCGGTGCTGCATTATCCAAGTCCAGCATGCAGGAGTCTTACAGCATTTACATTTTCTAATCCTCATTATTTTTCCTGCATGAGCTTCAACTCTACCTTTACTTTTCCTCCTTTTCTTTCTGCCTCTTTCTTCTCTGCAATTGGAAGACTGCTCTCTTTTTATGTCTTAATCTTTGCCTATTGGCAAATGTATGGCTTGTTATCTTCGATTAAACTAACAAACAGTGTGTTGTGTGATCTCTGCTCAAATGATCTCATTAGCTCGCTTTCATTTCACTTGTGAAGGTTTGAGAGAGAGGAGAGGAGGCGGCAGAGGAGATGAGAGTCTGCATGCGTCAAGGCCAAGATCAGCAGACTGTTAAAGAGATGGCATGCATCTCATACTAAATACGACATTGACAGTTATCTCGCTTTCTTTCAAATGCTGTGAACATTCTGCCATCTTGTCAGAGCTTCCCACTCCAGAGAGATTTCACAATTTCTGTCTTTGAAGGTTTAGCACCTGCTCTTTTAGGTCTATGAGAAAAACAAGGATACAAGCAATTGTTTTGCTAGGATTTCTAGCAGGTCCACCAAGGGGCACTAGGAAGAGGGTTACCTCTGACAACGCTCAACCCCATCTACCACAAGCTGCAGAAATGGGCTGGCTCTGATGGGAAGATAAAACCTGTCAAGCTGAGGCTATGATTATAGCAATTTCACTGTCACCACTATCAACAAGGGTAAAATGTAGATGCTGCACTCACCTTGAAACACTGCTTAACACGTACATAAACAAGTTTCCTCAAAGTAGGCACTTTCCATTATGCCTGGATATTATTTGTGATACATTCAAACTAAGCTAAAGCGAGAGCGTGAAACTTCATAGCTCTCTCAGTCTCAAGTGTTAAGGAGGGTAAGTGACATTGGAAAGATGTACACTACCATTCAAAAGTTGGGTGGGTAAGATGTTTCAGTGTTTTTGAAAGAAGTTTCTCATGCTCAACAGGCATTTATTTGATTAAAAATCCAGTAAAAACAGGAATATTATGAAGTATTATTTCAATTTAAAAGATAAAAGTTTTTTATTTTAATATAAAATATTTTGTTTCACATTGTCTTTGAGAAATCATTATAATATGCTGATTTTGTGCTCAAGTAACATTTCCTATTTTTATTGAAAATGGTTGTGCAGCTTATATTTTTTTTCAGGATTTCAGGGGAAAAAAATAATTTATGTGAAATATGAAAAAAAAACTGATACATTCTAAAATATTTTGATCAATATTTTAATCAATTTAAATGCAAGTGAATCTTCAAACTATCTGACAATATTTGATTAAAAATGACATATTTTATAATTTAAGAATTAAGATTTTAATTTTGCAAGTGAAAAAAAAATACTACTCTAAATATTATTGTAATAACATTTATTAAAAACATGATTAAACATTAAATGAAATAAAAGTTTTTTTTTTTTTTTTTTTTTTTTTTTTGTTTGTTTGTTTGTTTACAACTGATTATGATGTTGAGTGGGGGAGCGCTGGGGGTGTTTCACCTGAAGTCCATAATAATCTCCTTGTTTTGAGAGTGTTCAGTTCCAGGTTGTTGTGACTCCACCAGACAGCCAGCTCTTTAACCTCCTGTCTGTAAGCAGTCTCTGTTGTGTATGAGGCTGCTGATGGTAGTGTCATCTGCAAATTTCAGAAGCTTGACAGTGGGGTCTTTTGCTGTGCATTCGTTCATATACAGTAGGGGTGTTGCAATATACCGGTATTGATGATAACCGTGACATTCAAATCATAAAATAGCGACATTGTGTTAATTTAGGGTGTGACAATACCGGTATTGGTGATGACCATGATATTTAATATGAACAGGACACTTATAAAAAGACGACACACAAATAGCCTACTCCAGCGCCAGTACCTGGTTGACCTCCCAGGTGGCAGTATTGCGCCTTAACACTGACACCTGTCACACAAGAAGAGGCAGCGCGCAGCCGCACTACTCCGAGGAGAACCATCCATGCTGCGGGTCTGCAGATGAATATATCTCAGAAGAACCATGTTCAATATTATTCAGAGAGTAAGTTGCCATTATTTTACTAGTCATTGAATGGGAAATATTACATTAACCTGTTAACAGCGGTTTCCTGTTTTCATATATTTAAATAAAATGGTGATATGTTTAATAAGTACCGTGTTTTCTTTACTCTTTTCTTATCAAATTTTTGTATTTGTATTTGCAATCAAGTCATGGCATTACTGCCTTTGTGTAGCAATGGATTTCTTTGTTCAAATCTATTACACGTTTAAAACTGATCTAGAAAACCTGAGCGACCACATTAAACTCTGTAAAATGTAAAGTTGGTCGCAGTACCATTCACTTAATGCCTCATCTGTGGTCATTCTAGGTGAACATTAATACTGAATTAGAAGCGTGTTAACTGCAAGACTTCATTTAACTATAGGTTAAAGAGATTAAAATTAACCAGTACGCAAGTTAACAGGTTAAAGTATCAGTTTTGATGTTAATATTTATTCATTATACTATTGAACTGGACAGTATTTTCTTTCTTGCTATTTCACAGGGAGCTTGAAAGAAGACCTGTGACCTGAAGAAGAAGAAGTGAAAATGCAAGTGCCCTGTGTTTATCAGTATCCTTATGTTCATTGAGTAAAAAGAAAAACTAAATAAAGTAAAAATTAATTAGGCTGATTCCTTATGGTTTCTATAGATATCACGATATATATCGACATTGTGAATTCTTTTGGACACAGTAACCGTGGTGTGGAAAATCTAATATCGTGACAGCCCTAGTATACAGGAAGAAGAGCAGTGGCTATCAAGCTATCAGCAGCCTGCTCCCCATTTAACCTGGTGCTGAGTTACCAAGGGTTTCTACCTAAATGTTCATCCTTTTCAACCTTTGTAATCAATTTCTCAGAGCAGCATTATGTTCTTTCCATTTGGGTCATAATAAAAAGCCATTCTGAAAGAGCTAGAAGTGTTCAGAAAGTGCTCCAAAAATATTAATAAAAGAGTGTGAGCGTCACAGAAATAAATACGTGACAAAAAGCTTGCCACATAACCATACTTCAGACTGAATGACAAGTTTTTGAACGTTTCTCCATCAGCATGTCCCGGTTATTGTTTGACAGTGATTTAAATGTTCCAGACAGTCATGACTGGGAATTATGGGGATGTTCCAGGAGGATACCCTGAGGTGTAAGCCATCAACCCCCTCCAGAGTCTCTTATATTTGCTTGTACTCACTTTGCAAAGCCTTTGTGGTTTCCAGAGTAAATAATAGAATGACTGGTCCTCAAAGTAGCAAACAACTTATCCCTTATTTATTGTCCCTCATCAAAGAGCATCTATGTAACCTCACAAACATAACACCACATCACATCGTCCTTTGTTTCAAAACTTGGAAAGCAACCAAATATAAAAATGATCTGAAAACATATTTTCTCTCAGTTTTAACACTTTCTGTCTCTTCTTTGACATGCATGAGGGTGAGATGGTGTTTTGTTTACTGAAATGCCTTTTGATTAACGTCTCAGCTTGATGTTTGCAGCGAGGGATGGGGCCATGAGTCATAGGGAAATAGCTTTTCTCGTGTTGAGAATGACACTCTATGAAAGGACTTGAATAATGGAGGCGTGTGTGTACAGAAATCTCACACAAGGTGATTTGGCTCACTTATGTACTCTCAGAGATGCACAAATGAGTACAGGCCTACACAGCCATCTTTTAAAATATATGGAAGTGCTATTAGGCTGCACACACTCGTGTCCCCACTATAAACACGCTCGTAACACACTTAGAGCCTTTTCAAATATTAATAGAGAGGTAGGCCGTCTGCACAGCCCCACACTGTGGATTTGGCCACTTTAAAAATGTATGACTTATCTATCTCACCGCATGGCTATTTTACAAGACCACTAGATGGTAATTGCAGACGCATCACGATGAACCCCTGAGCTTAATTGGCCACTTTTTCCTCTGAAAACATACATTCTTTTGAAGAGCAATTTAGAGTACATCAACAACACCCACCACACATCAACTGGCAGCAGAACATCTCAGGGCACAGAGAAACCAGCAAATCTGAACGTCGAGAACACGTAAGTGCCCCCAGTTAACATCCCTTTACAGTTAATTTTTAAGGACTCCTGTAAAAAGATCCTCTGCTCTTGGTTGTGAGGACTGATATGGCTCGGTCTCCATTTTCTGCCTGACTGAGGCTCACTCTGATGTTCTGCCTCAGGGCTCAGGCAGAGCAGGTAGCCCTGCAGGGGCCCCACAGATGCTCTATACTGCCACTGTGGTTACTGAAAGCTGGTTGGACTATCCGTGGATCTGTGAAAATAGGAGCACAGTGACAATGATACCAAAAAGAAGAACAAGAACGTAAACAGTGGCGGCACCTGGGGAAAGAACGACATCTGATAGCGTTCAGGGATAACTGTGGGTTTGGGGGACCTAAAGTTTGAGACAAAAGAAACATGAAGACTAATTTAAGGAGGGCTCAGAACATGACCCAGAGGGACAGCTCTGTGGAGAGTTTAACCCATTTTGCGAATAATAATCCCTTATCGCAGCCCAGATCCCTCCTTAGCAGGCCATCTCAAAACGAGGACTTTTGGTGAGTTTATCAATAAAGTCCTTCTTCCATTATCCCAGCCACACCTTCTCCTTTCATCTTAAACAAGCAACGTCACATAGTTTAATGTGCTTTCACAAATGGCTAATGGCTTCCACTTCTCCTCTCAGTCTTAACACAACAGCCCAGGTCTGATCGGCCAGGATTACAATAACAGAATTAATATTTGAATCACCCCGTTCTTTATGGACAGTGCTGGTGCTTGAGCAGAACAAAAGGAAACAGCTGTAAGACACAATGTCACTGAGCGACACTGCGCTAACTGCAGGTTAGCCTCATTTTCTCGGCACTATAAACTCCATTATGCTAACAATGGGCTCTATGCTAATGTGCTGTCCGTGTCGTTTTATTGATGGCTGAAGAGTTAAGCAACGTGGGAGCCATTTTATCGACGCCTCTGGGTGCAGGCTCGGTGAGTATGTGCTGAGGTTCAGAGATTGACATATTGGTGGGGAGACTGGGTTGTGGGGGGCTGGAACGGCGAATGACAAAGGACTGGATTTGATTGGCAATTATATCTGAGCGCTAGCACAATGAGGCAGTGGACGCTCCATCTCTCTATTCTCTTTTAATCACATTGTGCACTCTCCTGACAATGAATTAATGTGGCGCTTTTCTCTCGCCACTCCTCTTTTATCTCCACTTTTTTCTCTTTTCCTTTTTTTCCACAGGTGGCTTTAATAAAGGCTGCTAATAAAATTTAAAGCCTGGATCCTGAATTTCAAATAAGGAGTCACTGTTGAAATGAAAGGCAGGGACCATATGCAGAAAGTTGGCAGAGATCAGCACCGTCATTGAGAGAGGAGAGAGCATGGATGTGATAAGCGCATGCTATCAGATGTCAGCAGGGGTCCTGAGGTAGACTTCTGAGCACACTGTTTATTAGCTGCCCTTCCTTTCCTTTGTGCTTGAGACTGATCGTGATCAAAAGCACCAGCTGAATCCATGAATCACAGACATAAGCACTGAAAGGAAAACAATTTCATGTGAAAGTCTGAACATCTGAAAGCCTCAGCAGTCATTCTAAAGCAGAAAGCTGATAAGATTTCATCAAACAGAAATATAATGTTTACCGGAGTACACACGAACAACTTTTGCCACATAGTGAAAAGATTTGGTGAGTTTTTTAAATACAGGAACTCACAGAACAAAATCAAGGAGTTTTATAATAAGCAAGTAGCCTCTCCAAACAACCAGCATTTGACCATTGTTTTAAATAATCTGGTATAACAAATTATTACTTCAATAAAGTCATTAGAAAAGAAAGCTTATTTAATACTATTTCTTTATCATATCATATCAAAAACAGAGTAATGTTTCTGACCAAGAATATCCATAACAGCTACCTAAATAGTCACAAATCTCTCACAAAAACTCATTTATAAAACTGATTATTTATGTAACAAATGATGCTATCTTTTGTTATCATCATACATAAAACAAAACAAAAATGTGCAAAAGGAGGTACAAAACTTGATAATTAATTGATAAATACAAAGATGATAAAATAACGAATAAAGTTATATAAATAAGAATAACAATATCCATAAATAAGTTATGATGCCGATGTGAAAAGCAGGTGTGAAAATGCTTAATTTCAAGGTGTCAAACTGGCAAGTGGCAAGAAAATCAAATGCGCTTAATGCAAAGGAGAGATTTATCACAGATGGAAATTTCACTAAACAGGCTTTGATTACTGTTACAGGAAGACATTGAAACCACCTGAAATGCGACAAGTATGTCATCCTGTTTGCTTGCACTATACCGCATAAGACAAAACTATCAAAGTTTTTGCATGTTTAAAACATCTCAGAAGCTTCAACAGCCCAGTTATCTGTGAACTCACATTCTTCTGTTTGAAATGACTGATATCTCTAATTAAAAATGTTATCAATCTAAATAAAAAAGTCACTTTGAACTATTTTAAGCTTGTAGATTGTGACTGAGCTTTCTGCTTCATAAACCACAGACACACATATCACCATTGCTGGAATACTATGATATAATAATAATAAAATCTACAACTTAGAATAGGAAAATGTTTTTATCTCTTTCAGGCAGAAAACAAACAACAATAATTTAGCAGAAATTAGGAAAATTAAAAAGTACCAATTATATAATAGGTACAAGAAGACACTATTTCTGGGTTGTACGACCAACCTGTTTGTACAGCTACCAAGACTATCAAAAAATTTAATATAAATAATTGTACAAAATCGTCAGCAACTCTATTAGCACATACTGTAAGAATGATGTGTGCTGAATATAGTGACCAGCAGTCTTTAAGAAACTCCACAAGGGCAGAGTTGTGCATGTTCAGTCTATGTTGATGAACTAGAAATGGTCAAAATTTTATTTATATAAATTAATTTTTATTTCCACTTCTTGTAGTAGTTACCCAAAAGAAATGTTTTATGTCATACTGCCTTAAATTAGTAGAGAAACTGAAAATTTTGATGGTCTAAAACACATGATTACATTTACTCATATACGATTTAATTGCTTTGGCAGCTCTTGTATAAGTATTAATTTAGTGCAATTGTATGTTTGAGTAAAAACTATTCAGCAAGTTGCAGTTTAGCCAATATACCTTGCACAAATGTCCTTCCCTTATATAAACACTGAAAAAATGCTGATTATGACTTTTAAAGTCAAAGAGACACTACTACAGGACATCTGAAGGAGAAATAGGCCTGCACTTAAAGAAGCAAGTTGTGTTGCATTCCTAGCATTTGTATGATCTATTTGCATAATTAAAGAGAAAATGAGATCCAATAATGATGCATATGAAAAAGAATGCACATTAATTTTATCAAATGCAAATGCACTACTTGTTAGCCACATTCTGTAAATACATGGAGGTCCCACTTTACTGTATATTATGTGTCCCTAATACCTGTACATAGTAACTAGATGTGTACATACAGTAGTATGTAACCACAGTGTAAGTACACATTGGTACATAGTATCTACAATGCTAATGAAATTGCGCTCTTGTTAATGAAATTGCAAATGTGTAACAGGACTAACAGCGCTTTTTGGTAAAGAAAGTGTTACACTTTATATTAGATTTATCATGTAATTACTCTGATGTTACACAGCAGCTGCGAGTAAGTTAGGCTTTACATATAAATTGTGGTTGGTGTCCAGAATGTTACACTTTATATTAAGTGGACAGTTCCTGAGGAGCTATCATGTAAGTGCACTGGTATTACAGTGGTCCAACTCCAACTCCTCCCACTTTACATATCCCTAAACCTACCCATCTCCACCCACTGGATCCCATTCCCACCCCTAAACCTACCCATCTCCACCCACTGGATCCCATTTCCACCCCTAAACCTACCCATCTCCACTCCCTGGATCAAATGGTTCCAATTACTCTTATATATATTGTTGTTACAAAATGTAGTTATATAATTCCTGTTATACGAGTACTTAGTGAAGTGAAAAAAGTGTTGTTACCAATGTCCTGTTACACATTTGTACTTAAACAAACCATCCTGAGGGTTGTTACATGTGTGTAGTTACAGGAATATTACAGCTGTAGATACTATGTACCAATGTGCACTTACACTGGTTACATACTACGTACACATTTGGTTACTATGTAAATACACAGGTATTAGGGACACAATATAAAGTGGGACCCAAAAGGTTTCTACTTCAGTTTAGTGCTGTTCTTTTGAACTTTCTATTAATCAAATAATCATTAAGAACAAAAATGTATCAGAGTCTCCACAAAAAAAAAAAAAATTAAACAGTACAAACTGTTTTCTTCATAATTAATAATGAATATATATATATATTTCTTGAGCACCTAATCAGCATATTAGAAATATTTCTGAAGATTCATGTGACACTGAAGATTGGAGCTGCTGAAAATTCAGCTTTGCCATCAAAGGAATATATACATTTTTGAATGCATCTTCTTTTCCACTTGTCATGTTCATTTTCACTTGTTACCCATAAAGCGCAACTAGTGTCATATTGCAGGTGCAGATGACACTTGTATCTGTTGTAGCATGCATACCTTTGTCCTATGCAAATTGTTAATGCTCCGTGGGGAAAGATGCCAGCCAACTCACCCTCACGTCCCCCTATACCTCTATTTTTATAAGCTATGTCACCAAAAGCCACCTCTAATCTCCAGTGGAGCTGCATACGTACATTTCTGTGCATAGGGCCTTGTGCATATCTACTTATAAAAAATATATATATAAAAAAAAAAAAAATGGATTGCCACTCAGTGGACCCTTTCTCTGCAAGAAGTGGCTGTGAGACAATAATTGCGGGCAGACGGGTAGGTGAGAGGGAATATGACAATCTAAGATGGTAAATTGATTTTTGCTCTGCATGGAGCCCAGACTCCCACAAACAGAGAGAAAAAAATGAATTAGTAGAATTGGGATGGAATTTAATGTTCAGTTGCACAGGATGGCATCACATCAGGTCCTATTTAGGGAAGTGCTGAAATGTTGCACACATACACTTTTTTTCCTAGGTCTTTCGATTTCAACTTAAAGTCACTTTATATGTTTTGCTAACACCATCATAAGTTTAGCAAACCCGTGCTAAGCGAAGGTCGAAAATATATTGTGTGCACTGAATAGAACAGAATGTGTTTGCATTCATGAAAGAGAATGTAGAGATACCTTCCGTCATCAGGCAGAAGGAAGCAAACTGTGAAAATCATTTAGTGCTGTTTAGCTTTTTTTTTCTTTTTTGTATCTGGCAAAAGGTTGCTTCTTGATTAGCAAAACGTAATGAGCCTCTTCTGAAATCCAAACATAGCCATATTTTCAATACCTCTCCCACGCCAACCATGAAAGAGGCTTTGGGACTATTGTTTTTTGTTGTTTTGTTTTTTGTTTTTCATATTGCAAGCTGATTCTTGATTCCTGAATACCAAATTTCATGAGCCAAGAGCTGGCTTTGTCACATGGTCTTAGTGTGTAACAGGACTATTTTGAGCACGAGGCCTTGAATAAAAGCAGACTCTCACATTTGATGTTGGGAAGGCTTTTAAAAGGGGAGTTAATGAGTCATCACAATGACATAATTGCTCCTTTTGATTTAAATAAGGAGCTGCGCGTAATATCAGCTTAATGTACAGTGACTTGAACTGGGCCTTCTTATAAATTTGTTCCTTCAGTACTATTATAATAAAGGTAATTATAAGATTAGATGTTCATTACTGAAGGTCTTTAATTGCATTTTGCTTCGTTCAGATGAAGTCCTCTTTTTTATGTATATTTGCAACAGGTTTCATCATAAAATTCATTAATATACTAGCCGCGAGCAGCCCAGATTGAGCCACAAGAGCACTGGGACTGATAATTTGATGTTTTGTTAACTCATCTAATGATCTGTCCATGCATATGCTCTTTGTAGTCTGTCTCAGTGGGCTGATGGTTCATAACACAGTCCTAAATGCATAATGAAGGCTACTGAGGACGTTTGTCACAAATGTTAGTTTTTAAAAGGCGGTCTGTGAATATCCGCTATAATTTTAAGAAACATTTGGTCATTCACAACACCTTTCATTTGACTCATTTCGATTCCATTAACAAGCTCATCAAACAGCACGGCAGAGTCGCCAATGTAAAAGAGCATGATGGGGCTGACACCTGCTAATGAGCACATTAATATTTATGCCATTATTACAAACTCACAATTAACATTCTAAACAGAACATTTTATCTTCGCTTTCATGCTTGACTTACAACACTACAGTAATTTCTTTTGATTTTATTCAGTCTTTTATTTATTGTGATGCTTCAGAGGCCCCAGAAATGCTGGAGCTGCTAACATAATTGTGAAACTACAATGCCCTGCTCTTTTGTGGAGCCTGAAGCCTTGAGGAGTGCTTCTGTGAAACAAGTTATGCTGTTTATTCTCTGCCCGTTTCATTACCTAAATTATTTGAGGCACTTTTTCTTGATTTTAACAATTAATATTTATGAAGCAACAAAAATGCCCTTTTTATTATTATTATTATCCTTTTCTTATTGTGTATTCTCTACAGTGAATAGTTACAGTCATGATCATGGTCAAGAAGGTTTTTTTTTTTTTTTTTACATACAAAAAAAATAAAAAAAATAATAAGTGTTGCTGAAAACATAGCATTCAGATTGATTTCTAAAGAATGCACAGCGAAAGAAGCACTAAGAGGAGTGTTATTAAAGAGCTAAAGGTCGCAGGTTCCAATGTACAGCCGGTATTGTAGGTGGGGGGAGTTAATGCACAGTGCTCTCATTACCACAACTGAGGTAAGACCCTTGAGCAAGGCACTAAATCCCCAACTGCTCTCCGGGCACCGCAGCAAAAATGGCTGCCCACTGCTCCGGGTGTGTGTTCAAGGTGTGTGTGTGTGTGGGTTGAATGGGTAAAATGCAGAGCACACATTCCAAGTATGGGACACCATTGGCTACACATCACTTTCACCTTTTCACTTTCATCTGACTGTCAACCCAACCTCAAGATATTATTT
The DNA here is from genome assembly GCF_018340385.1 of Cyprinus carpio. Lineage (NCBI taxonomy): Eukaryota > Metazoa > Chordata > Actinopteri > Cypriniformes > Cyprinidae > Cyprinus > Cyprinus carpio. Next base: position 25,288,346 of record NC_056578.1, on the reverse strand, counting down.
GTCTCTCAAATATTCCCAGCCAGAAAAAAATTAATCTCAGAACATAACAACTCATGTTGTGATGTGATGATACAAATTATCCTCACCACAGGCTGTGCTGATAACTTTGGTGCCTCATGATTTCAGATTTAGTTCATGAAAATAATTACCACGTAATAAGGATCAAATGTAAAGTGCAAAACAAAAGAGAAGCAATAACATCACCCGATTTGTTCTTAATTGTAAGATTCGGGCCACACATCAGATATATCAGCCAGAATGTAGAGAGGATTACTCTATGTTCAGAAACAATCATTCACACCTGTACAGTAGGTCTGTTTCTAGACAGATTTAAATGTGGCTAGTTATACTGTGACTTTATTAAACTTGAATAATAAGACACAAGTTTTTAGATTTTAAAGTGTTTGTAGTAGAGCAGTAGCTTTTTAAAATTATCTTGGTAAATGATTCTAATCAAGCCTGCATGTACAACTGTACAATCCACATTCAAATAAAATGTTACATAAACATCACATAATAAGTCCACCACATGCTGACTATTCTCAGTAATGATGAAACCTAGAATAAAAAAACATATATCAATCCACTGATATGGCTTAAACACCCCTTGACCTCCAAGAACACAGTTCAACAGATTCAAACTTTAATTTCTTGTATAACAAACTTTGCTTTGGACACTTTGGGATTTATTGTGTACGAGGCAAGGGTTTTTCTTTACTGTGTTGCAAACATGCAATTTATAAGCAATGTCATATTTCATGTTCAAGAACTGCATTCAGTAAAGATTATGTAAAAACAAAAACAAAATGTTGTTAAATCTCTGATGATTCCGGTTCTTAGTTGAAGTTACATGTATTGTTCCATGTCAACGAAGGCATATAGCTCCTCTGAATCCTCACAGTATATGACACTTGCTCTAGCTGAATAGCCATGTGACTTTAATTTACAGCATGTCACAGCACAATATATAAAGAGAAGAGCTACACCGCCCAAGCCATTTCATTTTCACATTACACTAAGCCCATCGATCAACCATCCCCTGCCTCATTATGCTCTTCTCATAGCTGGAGTTCTTGGACCTGAAGGCGATCAGACTGAAATCAGAAAGTATAAGCACTGCACTTAATTCTTTAGCAATTTAGCACTTCTGAATGCATGTTAGCTAATGAGTCATAGAACTCATGTAAAATTGCTCATAAATCTTTCTGAAGAAAAGGCTTTTATATCAACATCTTTGATCAAAAACTGGAGTAGCTGCATCACATTAGCACTAATGGCACTAACTGGTAACTGGAAGCATTTAGGAATTCATCATTTCGCACCAGATTTAAATTCCGATTATCATGCTGATCTGTTTCAAAATATAAATGTGTGTAAATTGTAAGGTGCTTATGTTTGAAAGCAGCCTGGTCTTATTGTTTATGCGTAGGTATTAGAACATACTGTATACAAGCACAAAACGTACATTTTTGTACGGTCGCATTTTCTTAAAAAATTTAGTAATCCACTGCGTCTTCAGCAGCTCAGATGTCGAGAGTAAATGACGACTGCTATGTTTATTCTTACACCCAACAACAAAACACCTCAGTCGCTTAGGAGGCATTCTTGTCTACAACTGCTCACTGTTTACAGCTCAATCAAGACGGGTCTATGCTAAAATGGCAGTGTCAGTCAACAGTCGTGGGAGGGGCTTGTGCAAAGTGACTACACTTTGCCAAGAATCTGTGAACAGCTTGATCTTAGCAAGTGCTTATGATTTGTGGGAATAAAAAAAAAAAAAAAAAATACTGGGTGGATTTTTATGTTTATAGGGTCTTTGTGTACACACTGCCAAGACACATTTAAGTTCAAACACCATGTAGAAGTGAATTTTGCATCCAATGTTCCCTTAAACTTAAATAGGAAACATAAATACAAATATAAACTTCACTTTAAAATGATTCATTACACTTCTGTACTTTAATTTATGGGACATGTAACAGGTTATTGAATGCATAAAACATATAATACAATATTTCTTAATCCTCAGAAATGTGTTATTTATAAATTAAAAATAGAAAAAAAATATATATATATATACAATGGACCACCTAAATCACAGTATTATTTGAAATGATGAGATTGGGTCCCATTAAATACAAACCCGATTTCAAAAAAGTTGGGACACTGTACAAATTGTGAATAAAAACAGAATGCAATGATGTGGAAGTTTCAAATTTCAATATTTTATTCAGAATACAACATAGATAACATATCAAATGTTTAAATTGAGAAAATGTATCATTTCAAGGGGAAAATAAGTTGATTTTAAATTTCATGGAATCAACACATCTCAAAAAAAGTTGGGACAAGGCCATGTTTACCACTGTGTGGTATCCCCTCTTCTTTTTTATAACAGCCTGCAAACGTCTGGGGACTGAGGAGACAAGTTGCTCAAGTTTAGGAATAGGAATGATGTCCCATTCTTGTCTAATACAGACTTCTAGTTGCTCAACTGTCTTACAGTAGGTCTTCTTTGTCGCATCTTCCTCTTTATGATGCGCCAAATGTTTTCTATGGGTGAAAGATCTGGACTGCAGGCTGGCCATTTCAGTACACGGATCCTTCTTCTACGCAGCCATGATGTTGTAATTGATGCAGTATGTGGTCTGGCACTGTCGGAAAATGCAAGGTCTTCCCTGAAAGAGACGACGTCTGGATGGGAGCATATGTTGTTCTAGAACTTGGATATACCTTTCAGCATTGATGGTGCCTTTCCAGATGTGTAAGCTGCCCATGCCACACGCACTCATGCAACCCCATACCATCAGAGATGCAGGCTTCTGAACTGAGCGCTGATAACAACTTGGGTTGTCCTTGTCCCCTTTAGTCTGGATGACATGGCATCCCAGTTTTCCAAAAAGAACTTAAAATTTTGATACGTCTGACCACACAACAATTTTCCACTTTGCCACAGTCCATTTTAAATGAGCCTTGGCCCAGATAAAACACCTGCGCTTCTGGATCATGTTTAGATATGGCTTCTTTTTTGACCTATAGAGTTTTAGCCGTCAATGGCGAATGGCACTGTGGATTGTGTTCACCGACAATGTTTTCTGGAGGTATTCCTGAGCACATGTTGTGATTTCCATTACAGTAGCATTCCTGTATGTGATGCAGTGCCGTCTAAGGGCCCGAAGATCATGGACATCCAGTATGGTTTTCCGGCCTTGACCCTTAAGCACAGAGATTGTTCCAGATTCTCTGAATCTTTGGACGATATTATGCACTGTGGATGATGATAACTTCAAACTCTTTGCAATTTTTCTCTGAGAAACTCCTTTCTGATTCTCCACTATTTTTCACCGCAGCATTGGGGATCCTCTGCCCATCTTGACTTCTGATAGACACTGCCACTCTGAGAGGCTCTTTTTATACCCAATCATGTTGCCAATTGACCTAATAAGTTGCAAATTGGTCCTCCAGCTGTTTTTTATATGTACATTTAACTTTTCCGGCCTCTTATTGCTACCTGTCCCAACTTTTTTGGAATGTGTAGCTCTCATGAAATCCAAAATTACCCAATATTTGGCAGACATTTCAAAATGTCTCACTTTCAACATTTGATATGTTATCTATATTCTATTGTGAATAAAATGTAAGTTTATGAGATTTGTAAATTATTCCATTCCTTTTTTACTCACAATTTGTACAGTGTCCCAACTTTTTTGGAATCAGGTTTGTAATCAATAGTAATGTATTTGGCCTTATATTTCTCACTTCAGTTGTGCTTTACAAAATAAAATGAATTATTTGCAACTTTAGGGTATCTGAGGTTCCTTGTAGAAATGCAAAACATCTGGTATTAGAGCAGAGGCCCGTACATTCTCATTCTCATAATTTGTGTAAAATCATGAGTTTGTCCAGCAATCCAGATGGAAATTTAAGAAAACACAAATTTCCAACATTTATCTTTAAATGGGTGTTTCATCCTCACACACAGCACTTTTTATTCAATTTGAATGAAGTGCTAATCTAAAATGGCCCCTTTTCTGGGTGCCAGATGAACCAGGAAGTGCCGCCGCTGAGCACTTGTTCATAAACAGTAATTTGATCCACACAGTCACTGTGAATTTTGCTTTTACAGTACTTACCATGTATCCACTTATCTGAAAATAAATTTCAAGTTGAATGCATGTTGCAACACATTGTTGTTGATTCAATGAGCCATCAAAAGATTTGTGTCTGTTTCCTATCGTGAAAACAACTCAAATTCTTAAAAAGCGCCAAGCCACTTCTTCCCTTCGAGTAAAATTCAGATTTATCTGTTATCGGATGTATGTGATGTGACCCTCACCCATTGAGGAAACTGCAAGATTAATTAAGACTCTTTCCCTACTCGCACTGTCTGCCCTCCCCCACTTATCCTTTCATAATTTCACCTTTACCGTGGAGAATACCATCCAGGACTCATTACTATGAAAATTATATCAGTATGCACTGCAGGCAAGACCTAAAGTATTTTTCTTTCTTTTTCCCACTCCCTTCAAACAGCATGTTTTTTTTATTTATTTACAGTAATTAAGAAGAATCCCTGCAGCTGTTTTTGACCCGTTCTGTCATGTCGAGAAAAAGCTTTGGGAAAAAAATCAAAGAAAACAGTTTACATCAAAGATATTACCTACAGCCTCAGTCCAAACCATGTTGCACACCTTACAGAAAATGCACATGGGGTTACATTCAACTTTGTGGTTTTTATTCACTCACCAAATGCAACATCAGCAGCTAGCTGTTGCTATCAGAAGGAAGGTAGAAATATTCACTGATATTTAATCTAAATCAAGGCATAAAAAAATTAGTTTTGCTCAATAAGTGCAAGCTCATTGAGAAGTCACTAAAATGAATGTGTTAGTATGCCAAAGAACAGTTTCCTCCCGCCTCCTCATCCTCAAATCCTGTATCGACACATTGGTCTTTTAAACTTGCACTTAATTTCATACTAGCTCCCTGCAGGGTCCAGTATCAGTGATAAAAACCACCCTGCATAAACTCAGCAAGAAGCAAAGCTTGTTAAATCTACCAGTAAACATCATTTTAATCAATGAACATTGCTAATATTTCCACACAGTGTAAGGAACCCACTAACAAAAAATCAAGAGGGCACAAGGGAAATCTGGTAGGTCAGGTGTCAACAGCAACCAGTAAAGTAGAAGAATTGAATGCATAAAAAAAAAAAAAAAAAAAAACGCTCTTCAAATTTTACTGCCTCACTTGTGTGGTTAACCTGAGATCCTCTTTAGATAACAGACAGAGTTTTTGTGCTTTAGGGTTCTAAAACAAAAAATCAAAACAACATTTCCAAATTTTCTGAGCATATACAACTTCTGCGTCCAGAAAACTGAACATAAAACAAATGCAGCATAAACACTTCCATCATTATAAATATGGTTTTAAAAATTAGTATTAATACTATTATCCAGCAAGGATTAATTTAAATCTTCAGATGTGACAGTAAAGACTTTTACATTTTTACAAAATAATTTTAGTTCCACTAAATGCTTTTCATTTATTTTAACTTTTCTTTCATCAAAGAAAAAGTGTATCATGGTTTCACATTTTTGTATCACAAAAATATTAGCCTAAGCACACTGAGGAAAAAAAGAAAAAGAGGTTGTATAAACAATTTTGAATTTTTTTTTTAGTAAATTTCATAATTAGAAAAACGTCAAGTAATACATTGAATTAAAAAATGAATTTTGAAGCAGAAAGACTGGAATCTAAGACCAATATAATCTTTATTTACAACTTATACTTTGTTATAATACTTTTTTACAGTGCAGCAGAATTGTTTTCAACATTGATAATAATAAGAAATTCTTCTAGAGTGCCAAATAAGCATATTAGAAAGATTTCAGAAGGTCGAATTCATGTGACGCTGTGAATTCAGCATTGCTATAGCAGGAATAAATTAATAATAATAATAATAATAATAATGCATTTATGTTGTTTATTGTGCAAACAATTTAAAAAAAAAAAAGACCGGAAACCAGCAATGGCACTCCAAGATTACAGAGAGAAGAAAGAAATAAAGATGATAAATGGTTCAACTAAAACAAAACATTAGAAATGGTTGCAGATTATCAAGTGAATGAAAAAACTACAACAAATAGCAGGCTGTCATGGAATAAAGTGTGAATACTGGCACACGCCCTCCAACAGATCCCACTCTGAACAAAACCCACAGGCTTGAGAGAGTAACACGTTTAGCCTTCAAGCTCTGGAACACAGCAGCCAGAGTGAACATCTGGCCCTCATCAGGAGCCATCGACAGGGAGCCACATGCTCAGCCTGCAGATGGTGGAGAGGTTCACACACAATGAGAGCTACCTCACATCCACTCCATCTATCTTCTCCTTTCTGTTTCACACACACATACACACAGAGGCAATGCAGCACACTAATAAAGACCCATTATAACCTATGAGCATCTGCATTTACTGCCTCCAAAAATGAAGAGTCTGACACAGTCATAAATCAATAAAAGCTCATACACATCAGATGACAGTTGGAATGGCAATACACCTCAACTGAGAAAAAGAGCGCTTGGCTTCCAGGAATATCAATGCTGTTTTTCACTATTAATGCATGAAACAAATGAGGAGAGAAATGCACACATCTGGGTGCAGCACACATATGAAGGCTTTAAAGCAGTTCATAAGATTTAAATGGTGTGGTTTAGAAACAGTTATTGATGGGGAATGTACGCAATATGCAATGCTTATGCAGTGAGGGATATTCAACTATTTAGACTGTTCTCTCAAGCACCATAAAAGACAAAAACGCCTACGCTGCAATCAAACATTGAACCAATGTGACTTTTTTTTTTTCTTTTTCAAAATGAAGATATAAACCTAGAAAGTCAAATAACCAGAGCTGACTGAAATGAAGCGCCTCCAAAAAACATTCTATCTCCTCCTCCTCATTCACACGGTCATCATCCGAAGGGCTATTTAACCTACAGAATGAGCTGCAGCTTTTGAGCTGCCAGTATCTCTTATTGTCACATGTCAGAGACTCCTGCTTCATTAAGTATTGGAAGGGCCGAAAGCAATTGGTTTGGGCATGTAATCTGCAAGGCATCCGTGGAATCTGGTGGGAAAATGAGAGCAGGGGAGACCACAGACGCCCCGTGCCTCTAGCCAGCCGCTTTCAGTATTCCAGGGCAGAGCCGGAGCAATTAACAGTCCTATTGCCTTCCTTCCACACTGCTCTGTGTTTGCCGTGTGCCATTAGGCACCGGGTAGCACCTGTCAATGGACAGCCATTCTTCCAGGCCCCCAGTGCGCTGGCTGTGATTGATGACAGGTCATCCGCAGACAGTCCCTTTGAATTTTCAGTTCTTCCATGGGGAAATTGCTCATTTCTTAAAAGTACATTTTCATTTTTGCAACAAGACAGCCTCCTAAGTTTCTATATTATTCTGAGCCCGGCTGTGGAATTGTGATGTATTGCGGCATGCATTGGACACAAAAAATGTTAATTTGTGCTGACTTTATTATGTGCTATTTTTTCCACCATCATCGACATGCCAAGTTACCATGGAATACAGATTAAAGCGGGCGTGATATACTTATTCAGATAAGTGCAGCAAACACTCTCACTCCTCATAGCTACAGACTTAAGATTGTCAGTTTGACATTGTGCAGTGCTTTTTTCAACCATAGGGGCATTTTTATAATATAAAACTTGTATCCTATTGGATGCGGCATTGACTTCAAAGGAGGTTATTTGTCATCGTACAGATTTACACTGTCACTCAAAAACATTTATATCACTTTAAGCTCCTCGGGTGTTCTCGGTCGAGGATGGCAGAGGAGTGGTGATGCCGTGTTCTGGCAGGGGCACAGCAGTCTGCGAGCTCAGAAGCGCCGTGATTACGGCTGTCTTAAACACCTAATAAAATTCCCGTATATGAACTGCACTCGTACAAAAGAGCATCTGCTTCTGAGGGGTGGTTAAGGGTGACTGTATTAAGTCTTCACAGATTCTGCAAACTTGGGTCCGACCCAAGGGGCTAAAACCTGCATCACAAGTGTTCGGGTGTGTAAATATTTGGAATGCTCATAAAGTGTTTCCTTTTTGGACAGATAATTAGCCAAAACATCTGGAGGAGAATCAAGCCCACATCTTTTACTAGGAGCTCCAGATGCCAAAAAGAGTGAGTTCTGCAAGTGGTGTCAGAAAATGAAAAGACAGGATGAATGGGAAGAAGGCTTTAACAACAGCAATTACATTTTTAATTAACCCCTGCGGTCCGTCGGCTTTCTCAAACATAAATTGAAAAGTTAGGGTTTGGACACTGCTCCAGAGCAGGCATTGTTTTACAATGGTAAAACATTAGAAGAATAGAAATTAGGAAATGGCTGCATAAAATGTAAAAAAAAAAAAAAAAAAACTGAAATTAAAATGTCTTAAAAGGACACACAGACAACTGTAAGACAGCTAGCAATTGCTGACTGGGTTGTTTTACAAAATGGCCCTGACAGGCAATAATGGTAAAGTAGCACTGTCTGCATGTGTTCCTTAGCTCCCACACCTCCTCCTTTTTTCGGCCTTAATTAGACAGACTTAATGGGAAGTGAAATGTAACTGATACTGTGATATTTGTGTCCCTGATGGAGGCAAATGTGATGCTAACACCTCTGCCAGCAGTGGCCCATCAGCGGGCATCTGGAGAATGCACAGGGGAGGCGAAACCTCACAGCTTCCACCACCTAATGAAGCCATGCTTGGTTACTGGACTCCAAACAAACAACAAAACCAACAAAGCAAATCATATAGTCTGGACGTAATTTAGCTATGTTTACACATTTCAGACCATGGCTTTCACCAGAAAATTGCATGTTTCTTTGGTGGGCCTGTAGTGCCCCAGAGGTAGTCAGGGCAGTGTGTGACATATATATATCATTTACAGCAAACTGCACAATAAGAAGGGTTCACTGTTTGGTTATAAAGGAAGACTAACAGCCTTACTCTTTTTAGTCTGTGTAGCCTTATTAGCCTCCTTTTGAATCATCAAATGGAGGCAACACATACAGCTTTTTGGGTCAATGTTTACAAAACAATTATTTTATTTCTGTATATATAAATTTATTCAAATATATTAGAATACAAATTATTGGGTCAGTGGAACATGAAGACCAAAATGGCAGGGTGATACAACTGTCCTGATATCGTAAAAAAGCCTAATTTAAAATAATTTGGCATAGTAGTTTAGCATAACAATAGTAGTAGTAAGTTTATTGCTATCACGGTTTATTTCATGGTAGATAACGATTCAACATTCAATAAATAGTAACACTACAATAAATACAAACATTAAATAAAACTCTAGTCTATGAAAGGTTATTTAATTGTACTTGTGATAAAATGTTTTTAAAAAAATTATAGTTTTTTTCTGGGTCCATCTTACAAAATAAGCCCTTTCAAAAATAATTATAAAATAATTATAATAAAAATCATTGTCTTATTACATTAAAAATTCGGACAGTCCAAAAATATGTTTCACAGTCAAGGAGTGCTATAATATTGACATTTTGGTGGTTACCGTTATTCTATAACTATCCACAGGTCGTAGTTTGCCATAATCTTTGTTTTTTTTTTTTTTTTTTTTTTTAAGGAAAAATCAACTTTACTCAGGGTTGCCAACTTTCACGCATTTGGCCGTCGAGTGACATGACTTGTCTAAGGGACTTTGAAATAGAGAAAGGGTTTTAAATTGCCTCTCCAATGCAAAGAGGCAAATTAGAGTCATTTTGTGGTCAGAAAAAAATAAAAATAAAAATCATTTTCATTTGTAATGCCATGGTTAACTCACTATAGGTAGCTGTATGGCTCTTTACTAAATTGTATCTAGAATATTGCAGATCATACCCACGTACTTATTTTTAAGTTTTTTATTTGAAGAAATATTAAGAAATGATTAAACACTAGATTTTTAAATGTAAAAATTTAAAAAGTGAATACTTGCATCCTTTTTTAATGATACTTTTATAAGTATACATAATGAATGCAAGCAAATACTGAATTTAACCCCAAGTTGAAAATGGTGATATATATATATAATCTCACTCCAAGCTGAACTTAAAAGTTGGCAACGTCTCTCTCTCACACATACACAGGCACACACACACATTCAAGTGTCATTGCAGAGGCTGAGAGAGCACCATTCCCCCGCCCCCTGTGTGCCCTTGCAAGTCATTCTGTCAGGACGCTTTACTGTTCTCTGGCCTGAGAAGGCCACCCAGCTTTGTCACCTGAAGAAATAAAAGTCAGGGCCGATTTACCTGATGAGGGGCTTTTGTCTGGTCTCTACTTGACCGTAAATTCTACCTCGTCCCCCATGCCAAACCCCACTTTTTTAATTCAGAATCAGTGTGTTTGGCAGCAACTCAGCCCCAGCAGTGTTCAATCTAATTAGATGCTACTGCTCATTTTTAGGAAAGATTTTTTTTTCCCTCTCCACCTTAGTTACAGACAAGATAACATTTTTCCATGTTATCCATTTTCCTGTGCCATGAAGACAATGGGATATCATTGCCGGTCCCCCAAACCTGATAATTAACAGCACATCACAGAGTAAAACCCAGACATGCGAGTAAAGGTGACTTCACTATTAATAGAATTACAACATTCATGTGTCCATCACAGTTTAGTCCAATACGTTTGGTTATATTTAATCCATGCATCTTGTATGCAAGTCATTTAATATCATATGCCATTACAATGTCGAGAAAGCTAATTGATTGTAGCACTACAAATGTGAATGCAATTTCACAGACAATCGACTAATGTTCTACTGTTTGGGCTGTGATTAAGAGTGGTTATTAGTCTACAGCAAGCATAAATGACAGTCAAAGCACATCTGGACCCCTAACCGCTCCGCCATCCTCTAATCACTTGGGTCCACCTCATACGGCCTGTTGTAATAGGCTTTTTAACAATTTGCTTTTGGCCCTGGACACCTGGATATTGCTCTAAATGACTCAGGCAGTGAACTTAGAGGAATATTTCACTAGAAAAATCATTCAGAGCTGCCATTGGTTGCTCATCTTGACTTTTATAAGTTAATCCCCTCTGCTAGCATTATCGATTTGCTCAGCAGTAAAGCTAATTTGGTCTCACATACTAACACTGAGTTTATTCCCAAAGTATATTTGTGCACCGCAGGAGGCCAGAATGCATTGCAACAAAAAGCCGATAACGGCAATTCACAACTTTGAGAATCAAAAATCAAAAATTACAATGCGAAAATGTATTTATTTGGAGAGAGCTTTCTCGTTTTTCCTTTATAGATTGACTGTCAGAGCTTGGTGACAATAGTGAGGTCAGTGTTCATCAGCTCAGCATGAGAGAAGGTTAAATTAAAGTCTTTCTTGAAGCTGTATAACGATTAAAGTGTTATTCAAACATGAGACAAATGTAACTGCAGACTATCCTAATTTCTTCTTTGCTGGTGAATCTGAATTAAAAAGACGTTTCATATCACATCTTCTTTTTCTGCCCTGCCTTTATGTGTCTTTCAAGCTGCTAATGGGTTCATATGTGGAAAGCGTGGTCATTTGGAGCACAGGCCTCCACGTGGTGTGGAAAGGTTTTGAACCAGCATCCTTCATTCCCTCTGCCACCACACATCAGAGAGATGCATCTTGAAAGTACCCACACAACAGTAAAAGGAAGCTAGTAAATGTTGTGAGGTCAGTTTGGGAAACAGGTGTGCTTGAGTCTGTGTGAGTGAATGCATCATTGTGTGCTCTTCCTCGAGGTAACGCAAAAACAATGTGAGGTGACAGCCATGACACAGAGGCCATTAATAATAAATGGGACTCCCAGTGCTCACAGTGCTATCAACTGTCATCCATTGACAAAATCAACAACAACAACAACTCAAGAGTAACTCCCACAGCCAAAAACCTTATTATTCCATCACCGGAAGTTCACTTGCACCGGTTTCTACCAAAACATCACTGTCCACATTTTCAAATTAGAGATAAAAATGTTATTAAAAAAAAAAAAAAGTCAGTTCACCCAAAAATGGAAATTCAGTCATCATTTACTTGCTCTAATGTAGTTCCTAACCAGTATGACTCTATGATGAACACAAAAGGAGACATTCTTATGGATATACTGACCACTCTTTATCATACAAATGATTGATTAAAATGCTTCAAAAAACACTGTGAACACAGAAAATGTGTCTATACAATGCATGCATTAAATAAGTCATAGCCTTAGATTTAAGTAACTAGTGATAAAATATCCGGCAAATGCATAAATGTAAATTCTAATTACCATTCAATTAAATTTCCACTTTCTGAATCTCAAAACAGGGTTGGAATGACATGAGGGTGAGTAACTTAATTAGTACTTAAATAGTTTTTTTTTGTTTTTTTTGTTTTTTTTTCAGCAAAATATCTAAATCAGGCGTATTCAATTAAAGTTCCAAGAGGTCTCTATAGTATTTCCTTCCCAGATAATATGGCTCCTGAGGAAGAGAAAAAAAAAAATAATATATATATATATATATATATATATATATATATATATATATATATATATATATATAAATTATATATATATATAAAAATATGTATATATATATATATATATATATAAATTAAGATCAGATGTTTTATCAAGCTATTATTATTATTATTATTATTATTATCATTATTATTTTAGATACTACTAAGATACTACTGGGGGTTGAGAGTTTTCAGGAACATTTTTATATTTTGCTTAAAACAAACAATCAAAAGGCTCTAATCATGAGCAGAAAACAAAGTTTTTGAAGTGCTGCTCACCGTAGAAATGGTAAAATGTTGTTGCCTTTGCAATTATGTCTCACAGTCCTGTTGGAATCAAGCTCCGGTCCACCATTTGAATATGCCTGATCAAAATGTTTGACAAGCAAGATTATAAATTAAAAAAAAAAAAAAAAAAAGACAAACTTCACAAGATATTAATTTCCTTATTAAGATATATTTTTCTTGCTCTATTTGAAAGTTGTTGTTTTTTTCTTGTTTCAAACATGAATCTAAAGTTGCAGTTTATGCATAAAACAAGTAAAAAAATAAATAATAAAACAACAATTTGTCAATGATATAAGAAAAGCAAACTTCATATATTCTCTGAAAATAAGTCTTTATATCTGACTCAAAATATGTAGATTGGACAAATACTGATTAAGAAAAGGTTTTTTTGTTTTTGTTGTTTTGGCATTTCGTTGACCAGATACCCATCAAAACTTTGTTACTGTGGCTCAGAGACTTGAATTCTGCTGCTATTCTAAAATCATCTCATTGTGCTCCTCTCACTTGCAGGCGGAGAGTGAGAGTGATGTTATATATTCTCACCAGTAAATGAGATTGTCCCATAGAGTGCATTAGGGTTTCTGATAGTGCAGTCAGGGTGAAAAGTGGTGTGGCAGCATAAATTAGCACCTGAGCCAAGAGTATTTCGCAAACAGCAGGCAGGAGAGGATTCAGATGGCACCTGTCCACTCTGTCTGGCTTTCTATTATCACACAGACAAGGCATCAATTAAACACGGCGGGCACAGACAGCAATACTGTCAGCTTGTTATGCATGTGTGTACATAAGTCTAAGGGCCTCTCGGTTGCTGCAGTTTATAAAGTTGCAGAAAGGTCTCCCTGGCTTTGTGACGGATTTCCACGGCAACAGAGCAATTTCACAACATCAACCATTTCCAGCTCAAACCGACTACCATATGTTTCTGTCCCTCCCTGGGAGACCAGTGAAGCTCATTTAAACTTATTCATCTCTCAATAATCACACAGCTGATATTGATGTGTGTACAGAAGCACAGAACTAATATAATAAATTTAACAAACAAAAAAAAAAAAAAAAAAAAAAAAAAAAGCAAAAGAGGACGATGGTGGTGTGATTTACCTGACCGAACGGGTCGTAAAGCATTGATTCATCTCATATCATTATCCAAAGTGTTACACTGGGGTGCCTTCATACTAGCACAGACATATTAGAGAGAAGAACATGAGTGATAGAATGAAGACGGCAGTTTTTTCTTTCTTTTTTGCTAATAGAGCATGTTGTGTTTCCTCCTATTGTTATTGAGTAGTTCATATTGGTAAGTGCTGTCCTAATAGAGTTGGAGTTGCTATTGGTCCCATAGGGAAAGTAGAGGCCATAATCGGAAAGTGAAGAGGAAACTGCTACAACTAAGCCTGTGGAGTGCTGAGCGAAGGAATTCATGAGTAATAAGAGGCTGCATTTAGTAAAACCTTACCCTCCTCTCGGCTGTTATCTGAAGGAGTCCCTATTCTGCATTTAGGGGGTCAGAAAAACAATCCAACAACATTTGCATTTAAAAAAGAACATCAAAAAATATGATGAAAAAAATAGACAGACTTGCTGCACTGGAACATTTGAAATTTTGCTTCAGGGTTAAAATGAAGTTTTATTACCATGGTTGTGAATTTCAGTGTGTCTCTTCCATGGATTGTCACTGGGATGTGTGTCGGGGGATAAAGCGTCTTCCCTCTGATGGGAGGAAATCATATTGATGTGATAAAACACATGGCGCGATCTACATCCATCATGCCTGACACCACTAAGGACATGAAATACAACGCCAATGGCCCCTCCTATTTACATGAAATGATTGAATGTGTTGTCCTTTAAGGAGAATGTCAAGCCGTTGGACAGCCCCTATTGAATTTCCCCGACTCTGCCCTGCCAACTACACTTGGTGATGTCTAAATGTTGGCTTGATGGATTGGAGTCAGAGAGTTTGTGACGGAAAGCATTCAGGAGTGTCTGGGTAAACACTTGTAGGGCTGCGTTTTCACATGAAGGATGGAGGTGATCGGTGGTGGGGCTAGTCAGCTTTTTGCCTTTGCCCTCGAGTGAGGTGACACAAGAGCAGGCTGGAGCTTGAATATGAAAAAGAATGGGATTCAATTGTTTGTAATAATGCTGGCATCTTCTGTTTTGTTCATATTAGTACTGTTGAACTAATTGCACCTCTTATTTTAAAATGTAATGCTGTTTTGATGAAAAACTGGCAACAGAAAGAAAGTGCCAAAAGAAAAATAGTCGTATTGTTTTCAAAGGATGATTTAGCACCCTTGGAAGTAAAAGGAGAGTGTTCTCTGTTCACTCATCTTTCTTGTCTAGCAGGCACAAGGCTTTGTGATTAATGAAAATTTGCTGTGATCACTGTTATGGACCGAGCACTGGCGGATGTGTATGGAACGAGTTGATTTGTCTCTTTCTTGTGGCTGGAGGCTTCGGCAGGAACCCTGCTGTCTATATTAGCAGTTCAACGACTGCAGAAAAAGGCCCTCAAAATAAAGTATGACCCCCAGGACACATGTTTACAAATTGTTACACAAGAAGTGTTTATTGTTCTCTGTCAGGGATGTTGTTTTACTGTCTGGGGACTGGCTTGCGGAATTGACAGTGAAGCAGTGCCTTGTTCCTCTCCAATTACCAGGCTCAACAGCATTTTTTTTTTTCCCTCCTGTTTTAGTTTGACATTTGCAAGATGGCTTTCCTGAGTTAAACAAACAAGTGTCTCTTTGATTTTCAAAGCCTTAAAAGGGTGGCAAAAAACATAAGCTTGTCTATTGTTCATAATCTAACATCACCGTACACCTAATTTCAAGTTAATTTCACTGTTGATACTATGATTTTAAAATATAATAATAATAATAATAATAATAATAATAATAATAATGAAACTAATGTTTGCAAAAACAATGAATAACTAAAATAATTATCATTTTTAGACATAGGCCATGCAAACCTGGCATGAATAAAGGAATGTTGTCTCATTATTGTAATGATAGTTGCATGATGATGGTACATAATCCATGAAGAAACTCATGATGCGTAATGAATCTTACCAGTTCAATTAATGTTATAGCTGTAATAACTGCACTCATTCAGAATTCGTAATTATTTAGAAACACTTACATTCAAAATTGATTAGCTCCACAAATATAGCTGCAAGGAAAGCATTTCGGAGCATACAGAAACAAAAGTCATGTCACTGAGATGTTTATAAACCATGGAGGAATTACACGGCTAGCCAGCTCATTGTGGCTGATAACTCTCTGACAATGAGAAGGCTAAATAAACACAATAAGCCCACTAAGGGCTGTAACACATCCTTTAAATGGGATTATTGTATCTACCGTGATCTATAGATCGTTTTCATGTAGGGAGAGAGAACTGCAATCATAAACCATTCATTACCATCTCCGCTATTTTCATTCCACAGCAACACACATTCTTGTCCTTTAAGTGTCTCTGAATACCATGTCTGGCTCCTCCATAGAAGTGGAGGCACCACTGAAATAAATGGCCTTGCTTACTCTCCCAGCAGGGATTCTTAAAGATCAGGATCAAGTGTGCTCTACAATTAGACGACATCAATATGAACGCTGATAGATGGTGATTGGCCTTGGAAAGAATCACTGTGGGAGCTACAGCGCAAAAACTCAAACTCTTACAAACAGACAGGCTGTGTGTTTAACATCCTGTTCTTTAACACTGAAACACACTTACAGAATCTGAATTTAAGTTTGCAGTAATGCACTTTAAAAAAGATATTCCATTCAGATTTATGGAACTGGTTTATTTAGTAATATGCCTTAAACCTTGTTTAATAATTAGAGTTGATATGACAAGATCACTGATTCTTTCAAGAAAAGAAAAAAAAAGGGGGGAATGTCGCACAAAAGGACTCAGTCAACAATTTAGCTTGATGACCCCGTTGCAGGATTGTCAGCTACAATATCTATTCTAATTTGTTTGTCAAGCATTATTTATGTAGGAGCAGTCTGTAATCCTTTCACAGATGGTCTATTGAAGCTCAGTGCCCAATTTACAGACTCCCCCATTTTTTTCTTTATGACCAATCAGTTCCTCCTTTTATCACCTAAGAACGTCCCTTGGCCAAGTCCCACACATCTCAACATCCCAGGCCTAGTGTGGTTTTTTGGTAGGACTGTTTGAAGGAGGCACTTATGAGACAGTCTTCTGTGTATTAGCATGTAAACACTGACAGGGAGTGAACTATGGCACTGCTGATTCCCATTTGGTTCAATTACATCTGAAACCGAGAGCATCAGTGGCACCAGCTCTTTATGGGTGCACGCCTTTTATGGCCACATGCTCTCCAGACTAAAATGGGAATAATCAAAGTCTGTAATTATTTGGGGTGACGGTATGTTTTCTCTTGGCTGACGCAAATAGATGTGCTTTCAGACATGCCTATAGATGGCAAAAGAAGACAAATTGTTATAACCTCAGTCCACCTTGAAGTGCGCTAGAATATGGATGTTTTATGCAGCCTTGCATCAGATAAACTACATTTTACAGCAAAAGCAAAATAAAATGATAAAAGAGTCTAGTCTTTTGGGGTAAGAGACGTTGGGTGTTTTAGATACATTCAAAATCTAGGGAAGTATAAAATGAAAAACTGACCAATAAGGCGATTTTTTTTTTTTTTTTTAAATAACAGATAAATGGCCTATATTAAATTAAGTTTTGTGTAAATAAACACAAACACTTAAAATGTATATCATTCTAAAAGTATATCATCCTTTAGGCATTACAAAATTGTAACATACTTATGAAAAATGGATATTAATAGAGATTTGCAGTGGTGTAACTAAATATAATATTAAATATCATATAATTTATATAAATGCCATTATTATTATTATTATTGTTTTTTTTTGTTTTTTGTTTTTTATTATTCATACCTTTAAGTCAGTGTGGCAAAAGTAATCTAAGGGTGCTTTCACACTTCGACCAAACTCGAGTTTGATTGCACCCCACTCCCCAGGCTGGACGAGCAGAAGGCGGTGGCAAAATGCATAGCATTGCTCTCTTCAATTTTATATTCATGTTTTTGAACCGTTGGTTTTGTTTCTAGAGTGTCAGTACATAACAGCACATATGTCTGTCTTAAGAATGTAGTGCAAATGCTGTAAAGAATGCTGAAGGCGAAGAGAAATTAGATATACAGCTCTCTGCTTGCAGCATATCAGTCACGCTCATCAGGAAAGTGAATGGAACACACATATAAAACACATTTTTTTATCAAATAATATGTCGTTAATAGCGGTTCACTTCTGTGATTTGGTACAATTGTGTTCCTATTAGCAGTGAACTGTACCAGAGTTCACTTAAACCAAAAGTGCTAGTCTGAAAGCATCCTAAAAGTAAAAACGGGAAAAATTTAATTGTAAAAATATAAACGACAAATGAGCATGCACAATCAAATATCCAATACTGACTGATTCAATAAATTAAATTATTATTTTTATTACTACTACTACTACATTAGAATTTCTGTTATTTTATAAATAATACTAGCCGATATCCGTTATGGTACCGATATTGTGCATCCCTAATAAAAACAATAGATGCAGTGGGATGCCTCTAGCCTGCCTAGTGACTAAAATATTCTATATTATTCTGTTCCTCTCTTTGGTTTCCTTTTTTACTTTTCTTCAGCCCCAGTGCAGCTGGGATCATGGGCTCTGGGCCGGCTGTCGCTACCCTTGATGTCTTGGTCTTGAATGAACTGGAGGAGTCTGACTGTGAGCCAGGGAACCGGACAGGGAGGAGAGAGCAGGTCATTCAGGTTCTGGTTGGTTTGCTTATGGCATATTCTCAGAGGGGCGCAGAACTAATGATGGAGATGATCGCGTTTTCGTTAATCACTGCCATTGGGAGAGAGGAGTGCCTGAGGAGGCTGGATGGAGATCATAAA
This sequence comes from Cyprinus carpio, assembly GCF_018340385.1. Lineage (NCBI taxonomy): Eukaryota > Metazoa > Chordata > Actinopteri > Cypriniformes > Cyprinidae > Cyprinus > Cyprinus carpio. The sequence continues at coordinate 25,269,539 of NC_056578.1, read as the reverse complement.
GTCAGTTTGGCAGAACTCAAACAGTTCAAGACCCTATGGAGCAACACATCAACATAGATATATGCAGGCAGTAGTGAAGGTGGACCAGAGTTAGATTACAAATGGAAGCTTTTTCAGTAGCAAAAGCAGAATTTTACCGTCACATGAGTAATAGGCCTACTCTGTCATCACAACCTTTCACTTCAACCCCATCACCACAAACTCACATTTTTCTCCACCTTTGAGTGATTCTGTTTAGCATAGTGAGGTTATGGAAGTGGCTGAGTGCCCCCATGATTCTGAGGGATGTGACTATCTAAGACATTTATGTACGGTATTAGAATTTATGAAGGTTAAATGTGCTATTGGAGGATTCATTATGTCTTAACTTCCACAAGAATCTTGAACAGATGGGCCATTTTCCTTGTGTAATGAACACTTATTAACAAGGGGTCAAAGTGTTTAACATCTTCATTTAGTCTGTCTTTTACCTCTATGCTGAATTAATGTCAAAACGACTCCATGTGTGTCAGAGCTTTCTGAGTTTTTAGTCTCAGATTCCTCTTGATGGTCGGATATCACAGTAAGCGAGGCAGCTGGAAATGAAGCTTTACTCCCTTTGACCTTTTAAGAGTCATTAGAACAAGGTAATGTCACATACTTTTCTGTGGAAATTACAAATCTGCTCACGTAGAGCAAAACCCACTCCCATCTTCATTCACAACCACAAAGGAGTAAATCAGAAAAAAAATCCCTGTCCATAACTCCATATTGGTCACTAATAATCCTTTGAAATTATCTTGTTTTGAAGTTTAAACGTACAGATAACTAGCTCAATATGGCAGAACCACTGTCCTTGTTTTGGCATTCTGCAGTTGGTTTGTTTATCTGAATATTTACACTTGTCCAATGAATTTGCGGCTCCTTCATCACTTGTATTCTCTTAACACTGCAGTCATGCCACTGCATACATCTACATAGTCAATTTTTAATGAGTGCAGTCAAAATGAGTTAACAGTGATTTTTTTTCTCTCTCTTTTAATTTCTTTTTGTTGCTGACTTATCTCTTCTCAAACCTCAGAGCTACTTTTCTACTCATATCTTTCAGATAGTTTGCAGAAAAAAAGAAAAATAATTCCCTGGTGCTGAGTTCTTTGTCAAAGTGTTGCTGGCCAGAGGATCAGTGCAAAATGTGTAGAATTCTAGTTATATATTTATTTATTTCTGTTAGCCTAGAGCTCATTACCGTCGGTACTATTAGTTGACCTGGAGCACTCAATGACCAATTGTATTCGGGAGGTTACCACTGAAACTGTTCTCTCCTTTCCCACCCAGAGTAAATTGCTGCAATGCTTAAAAAACAAATGCACACCGTAATTTTTCATCTCTTGTGTGCTGCACTGTTTTTCATGCTTGTGTGCATGTCTCAAATCCACTTTTTTTAATCAAAGTCGATGGGAGGATGGGGTTGGGGGGGACAGTCTGATGCAGACATGTCATACATTTATAGCAGTACAGTGGGAGCGTATGGCTGTCATGTCTGCTGTTACTAAGCTGCAGTAATGACTCTCCGACATCACTGTACCCTGTAAACACATGCAATGCTCCTCCAGGGACCTCCCTGTTTAACATGATCAAAGCAGCAACGGTGCAAAATGCAATTTGTTGCGACAGACTCCTCGCTTTTGCATGCGTTAAATTTATAGTGTATGATATCACCACATACAGAGGCTAACTGGCATTTTCTCTTGTTTTGCCTATTTAAAACTCTGTTAAAACCTTTGCCACTTTTGCGCTGAATAAAGGACCACCCTCAAATCTTATTTGAGTCATGTACTTTATTTTTTGGAGCACGCTTTACAGAGAGATTGTGGGAAATCTCCTCAAACACCACCAGCTTGTCCCGCATCCACCCGGATGATGTGGCGGCAGCCATTGTGTGCCAGAATACCCACTTCACTTCAGACAACTGCTTTAAACAGACATTTAAAACTTAAATACGCACTGCACCAGATTCCCTCCGATTGAACAGATGCCGAGTGACAGTGTAGACAATTTAGTGTGTTAAACTGCACAACAAACTCAGCCCCCCGGTGTGCATCTGTAGGTCATTTCAATAATAATACAGAGAAAACAGTAACTGCTTCCCTTAAGGTAGACACTTTAAAGTTTTCAAATTAGTTCCGCACTTTTGTGAAAGTAAAAAAAAAAAAATAATGAGAGACTATGATCTCTGACCTTTACCCATGCTCCCATTCTCTGCTCTGATTTAACAGAAATAGAGGAGGTGACTAGATGAAAAACTGTTGGCTGATTGCATCTACCAAGTGACAGCCAAAAATAAGGCTGCAGTCTGATAGAAAGCAGAGGTTAGCACCCCTATTTCTCCAAAAGTGCGACAAATACACACCATCCATCTGTGAGAAATATTGATTGCGGTTTTGAATGTAATGTGACATAAGGTATTTGTTCATTTCCAGTGCAGACTCTTTAGGTATGAGATTGCTGTCAAATATGTGGTCAAAACTGATTTAAAATGCACTGAAAGATTGCTAAAGATAGTCTGTTAAAGTGCTATTTTCAGAAAAACCAATGCATTTCATAACTATTGCTAAAATTGGGGCTGTTTCAAAATGCTGAGGATTCTAAAACAATCCAACACAGCAATTTGACCTATACGCAACATAAAAAAATAAAAAAATGTAAAAAACTAATAGCGTTTGTATTTGCTCCCAGCTGCACAGCTTAAATGTGTTAATTTGCAGACCTGCACTGCGTGTTTGAGAAGAGAGATGGCCCACAGCACAACTGTATCCCAGATGATCTCACTGAAAAGAGTCAGGGTTTATAGGGCTGCGAGCACTTGATCATGGACCAGAGCTTTGGAGGTATCCAGAAAAAAGAACATCAGTGAATTTTAGGTCAGTCCCTCTGCTGCTCTACATGGAGAGGAGGCCAAGAGCCTCTCTTGGCCTTTAATGTTTAATCAATAAAACCCACCCAGCTTATGACTACAGGCTAAAATATTTTGGCTGAAAAAACCTGCATGCATCTGAAAAATGTGACAGGGAAAGGTTGAATAGATTTTTCTCTCTCTGCAGGTGTGATTGATTGTAACTGACCGGTGCTGGGTGATACAGGACTTTAAGAGCTCAGCCATTCATTAAAACACATCAGGAGCCAAACATCTGCAATGGAGGAAGATGATAACAGATTAGACAGGAAGATCTTGCTACATCTGACCTTTTCTCTGGCATATTCTTTTTCCTTTGCACTCCTTTGTCTCCCTGGCTTTACTGCTTGATTTTTTTAACACACTCCCTTTCATGTATTTCATACTTCTGTTCTTTCCTCTCTATGCTCTCAGACATGTTTGTGTCTGGATGCAGACGTGTTTTCCTGCATAAGTAGCTCTCGATATGGACTATTTTGCTCTTGTATGTCATAATTAGAAGTTGGAGCTCAGAATAGAGGATTAATTATAGGGGTTTTGTAGTACTTTACCGAGCACAGCTAGAGCCCATTTAAAGACTTAGCGAGCTGGGGACTTTCCAAAAGTCTCTCATTTAATCTTTTCCATGAGAATACTTTTTCTTCTAAATTTAACATATAAGTACAGTCGCGCTGCCTAATTATAACTATACGGCAACGAATGAGTCGCAGTCACCCACACAAACATACACACAAGAGAAAGCAATGATCAAAGCGAATGCGTCGCTCTAAAAAGGCCTGCATTAGACTCATTTCACTAAAGGCTCTTAAAACCTACTTAGCGTGGGAAAAAATACACAAAGCATTAGCCCTCAGAATGCCGGGCATATGTTTTTGTTGTCTTGATTGTTTCTGCCTGCATATAGAATGTTCTAAATCTGTTCCGCAAAAACAGATCTCAGAGATACATTTACTGGAATGCCATATATAAAGACTCATATCCGATTTGTAACACTGACCCACATTCTACACATTGGACCCAATGTACAAACCCGATTCCAAAAAAGTTGGGACACTGTACAAATTGTGAATAAAAACAGAATGCAATGATGTGGAAGTTTCAAATTTCAATATTTTATTCAGAATACAACATAGATGACATATCAAATGTTTAAACTGAGAAAAATTTATAATTTTAAGGGAAAAATAAGTTGATTTAAATTTCATCTCAAAAAAGTTGGGACAAGGCCATGTTTACCACTATGTGGCATACCCTCTTCTTTTTATAACAGTCTGCAAACATCTGGGGACTGAGGAGACAAGTTGCTCAAGTTTAGGAATAGGAATGTTGTCCCATTCTTGTCTAATACAGGCTTCTAGTTGCTCAACTGTCTTACAGTAGGTCTTCTTTGTCGCAACTTCCTCTTTATGATGCGCCAAATGTTTTCTATGGGTGAAAGATCTGGACTGCAGCCTGGCCATTTCAGTACCCGGATCCTTCTTCTACGCAGCCATGATGTAGTAATTGATGCAGTATGTGGTCTGGCATTGTCATGTTGGAAAATGCAAGGTCTTCCCTGAAAGAGACGATGTCTGGAAGGGAGCACATGTTGTTTTAGAACTTGGATACCTTTCAGCATTGATGGTGCCTTTCCAAATGTGTAAGCTGCCCATGCCACATGCACTCATGCAACCCCATACCATCAGAGATGCAGGCTTCTGAACTGAGCGCTGATAACAACTTGGGTTGTCCTTGTCCCCTTTAGTCCGGATGACATGGCGTCCCAGTTTTCCAAAAAGAACTTCAAATTTTGATTCGTCTGACCACAGAACAGTTTTCCACTTTGCCACAGTCCATTTTAAATGAGCCTTGGCCCAGAGAAAACACCTGCACTTCTGGATCATGTTTATATATGGCTTCTTTTTTGACCTATAGAGCTTTAGCCAGTAACAGCGAATGGCATGGTGGATTGTGTTCACCGACAATGTTTTCTGGAAGTATTCCTGAGCACATGTTGTGATTTCCATTACAGTAGCATTCCTGTATGTGTTGCAGTGCCGTCTAAGGGCCCAAAGATCACGGGCATCCAGTATGGTTTTCCAGCCTTGACCCTTACGTACAGAGATTGTTCCAGATTCTCTGAATCTTTGGATGATATTATGCACTGTAGATGATGATAACTTCAAACTCTATGTATTTTTTCTCTGAGAAACTCCTTTCTGATATTGCTCCACTATTTTTCGCCTCAGCATTGGGGGAATTGGTGATCCTCTGCCCATCTTGACTTCTGAGAGACACTGCAACTCTGAGAAGCTCTTTTTATACCCAATCATGTTGCCAATTGACCTAATAAGTTGCAAATTGGTCCTCCAGCTGTTCCTTATATGTACATTTAACTTTTCCGGCCTCTTATTGCTACCTGTCCCAACTTTTTGGGAATGTGTAGCTCTCATGAAATCCAAAATAAGCCAATATTTGGCATGACATTCCAAAATGTCTCACTTTCAACATTTGATATGTTATCTATATTCTATTGTGAATAAAATATAAGTTTATGAGAATTGTAAATTATTCCATTCCTTTTTTACTCATTTGTACACTAATTTGTACAGTGTCCCAAATTTTTTGGAATCGGGTTTGTATCTACAATGTGATTCTGAAATAAACACGGACTCCCAAGCAAAGCGAAGATAAAGTCTCATTCATTGATTCATTTTTAAATCTATGAAAACCTTAGCATTAATGTTTAGCAAAGTTTGTTATGCATTTATACATCTGTTATAGACTGTTTAAATAAGCAGCCACAGTATTCATGAAAAAAAGTAAAGTCCAAGAGGATTCATAAAGTAATTCTAGGAAAAACATCTTGTCACTGTAGTAGGTAAAGGAACAATGTGTCATTGTCAAACTTGTCAAACATTCTCAGTCTGCACATGAAATTAATAATTTTAATTTTGTTGAGCTAGACTCTATCATTTACCAAGCAGCAGTACAGAAAGCCATAATAATTTAGCTTAAAAGGAATATGAGCAATGTCATCATCATGACTTTCATTACATTTCATTACATCATGACTTTCATTACATTGTGTCTCAGTAAATTCCACAGGGTGACCATGCAGCAATTGTCAGTACGAGACTTGGACTCAGTTTGCAGGTGCCCAAAAGTCAGTTTAGTTAATAGTCTTGAAATTCAAAAAGGGAAAAAATAGACAACAAAAAACAATCCAGGTACAGGGCAGCCCGGAGTGGATCCAAAAGTGCCTCCTGGACGAATTCCAATAGGGAAAATCCACCAAAGCAAGGTCAAGCCAAACTGACAGAGAGGCGGGGGCGCTGTTGAGGCAGGGAGCTGGTGGCGCACTGGCGGCGAGGCAAAGAAGAGCCGAGACAGCGATCGGAGATCGCGAGCGAGGGTAGGGCTGGAGGAAGTTAACGCTGCCTGGAAGCAGGAGGGAGAGAAAAAACACAAAACTAAAAGATGAAAACAAAACTGGCAAGATCTCTGCACAGACACGAGGAGACTAAATAGAGAAGGAGTGATAAAGATAACGCTGAGCAGGTAATGGTGTGGCCAATAATAAGATAAAAATGGAACAAGACGGCGGAGAAACGCACCACGATGACACAGAAGCACATGGTAAGTGTAAACAACCACACACACACAATAAGGGGAAAACAGACAGATCAGCCCGGGGGCGTGACAGAAATGCCCTTGCTGAATTAATAGGTAAAATCTGAGTTTCTAAAATGACAGTAACCAACATCACTTATGAACAGACTGCACAATGTACTATCCTCTGTCTAATAAAGTATTGCAGTACTTACTAGAATTGGCTTCCACTTTTTCAAGCCAAACCACAGTGCAAAATTTCAGGAAAGACAAAGTCGATGTGTTCAAATGACAAAATGACCCCATATGAAAAATGAAGAGTTACCGGAACTAAACGGTGTGAGTGTCACCACTACACCACGGAATGACTTTAACACCACAAGTGAAGCAGGGGACAGATTGACTTTCTCCATTTAGGTGTATCATCTTTCAAACCCATGGGCTGTATTGGGCAAGTTGCAGACATCAGCCGTCTGAGTACCTCTCAAATAGAGACCAATACCACAATTTACTTAACTTGGGAATTGAGAGAGAGAGAGGGGGGGGGGGGGGGGGGGGGGGGGGGGGTGGGGTGGGGGGGGGAGAGAGGTCAGGATATACTTCACAGAGGGTAAAACTCATATATCTTAGGCGGTATACTTTTTTTCTTTCTTTATAGATTATGGAAGGGTACTTTTCTCAAGCCTTTTAGATGCAACAATAGTGTTTTTCTGCAATGATAGATGCCTAAAAGAATTATTTGTGTAAGAATAATATTGTGAAGTATTGTGTCAAAAAGTACTGCAGCTAACCTGATGTAATGCAGTGCATTGCATTGTTTTGCTTTTATTTTGTCATCTATTACATTGGGACAATAAATCAAAAATGAAATTTCTGTCATCATTTACTCGTCCTCATGTCATTTCAAACCTGTATGACTTTCTTCTGTGGAACACAATAAATAAATTTAATTTTAACACACAAATACATTTTAAAGAATAATGTTTTGTCCAAACAATGAAAGTCAATGTCTAAAACATTTTTTCTTTTAATGGTGAGTAAACAATCAAATAATTTTATTTTAGGGTGAAATGTCCCTTTAATTTGGTTTAATTCAGTCAAAGTTACAGCTGAGAGAGTAAACTTCCATAACAAAACAATGAATTTGGTGCATTTACACCCTTGAGCTTTGCCACAGCTGTACATTTGCTTCTTTAGGGCATTACAAGATGTTGTTTTTATTACATGATATATGACGTGTGTTTTATTTGGACATGTCATTTTGCATGTAGCGGTGTAAGCCAAGTGCATATGTCCTATCTTTAGCACAGGGCAAGGTAAACATTACAAGCTGACAGATTGCTATCCTAAAACAGTGCTTGACTAAATAAATGACTGATAGTTTTGACCCCAAAAACATGGCCTTGTCTTTGTTCTCTCATATTCCTGGTTACAGGCTCATCTCACCTGATCTACTTGCTGCTGTTATTTGTTGTCTGTTAAACTGGGCTGGGTCAAGGCCAAATATGTTTCTGAAAATACATTTTGACACAAAACATGATCCCGTTTTTAGCTACAAAGAGAGCAGTCTCTGGTCTTTTCAAACAATGCTGAAAGAATTGAAGCTACCAAAGACAGCATCACTGCCTGGATAAAATGAATGCCTTTGACATCAAGAATATCACCCTGAGTAATGTATCGGTTATGGGGCAAAAAACAGTGGGGGGTTCCAAAGTCAGTGAAGAACAACTGAGAAGAGAAAGGGGGAGATATCTCACACTTAGCAGATTTAATAAAGCAACCCAACCCAAACCCTAGGGTGCACCATGGGGTCAAATAAACTAGACAAAAATAAATAAATAAATAAAAATAAGATGACTAACAATTTTTAACAACACACTTGCCATGATGCACGGGCACAGAGATTTGAATGTTATGTCAAAGGAAATTGTTGGTCTTACAACTTTGATAAAAATGTGTTGCTCACAAAGGAAATTTTATCCATCCATTATTTTTCCAAACTGCTTTCCCCTGTAGGGTCGTGGGCATGCTAGAGCTTATCCCAGCATCTCGGGCCAAAGGTGTGGAGCACCCTGGACAGATGAAAATTGTTAACTGTCATACATTTTCATGTCTTCAGCACATAGCCATCATCTTAGGTGTTACCAACTCCTACATACTATCGATCACACCATGACCTGCATGCTAGTCAATATGACCCTGTTAAGCCCTACATTAATCCTGTTATATTACTATTGATATGTGCATGGACGCTTTATATATTTTTGTTGTTGTTGTTTTACATTTAAAAAGGTAGATGCAAGGTCCAAAAATATTTGGATTGTAGCAGCTTTTTATGTCAAATTGTTTGTTTTAAATTAATATTATCTAAAATAACACAAAACTATCGTTAAAGGTAAAGTTCAGCCAAAGATAAAAAATCAGTCAAGTTCTGCAGATGAAAGTAAGTCATACAGATTTGGAATGACGACATGATTTTCATTTTTGGCTGAACTGTCTTTTTAGTCCTTACAGGAATACATTTCTTTGCAATGTTCAGGTAATGTCTGTAAAAGAAAGATATTGTTGATAAATGTAGCATAAAATGGCTGAAGTTAGATATTGTGTTTTTAAAGTCATTGTATTCATCAAAGCTGACTTCCTTCCCTTTAGCTGGTCCCTTGCAGATATGATCACGCCTGAAGCAGTCATCTCTCACCGAGGCGATGCAGTGCCATCTTGTGTAAGATACAAACTTCTCTAAACCCTGACATCTCACAAAAGGCTGAACGGTGCGGTAACATCAAACAATTGGAGTTGTTTGTAGTGCTGGTTTCTTTTTATCTCATCTTGAGACATCAAACATTTTGGGATGTTCCTCTTATCTTGCTCCTATTCTCTCCTCCTGATTCTATACTACATAATGAGGTTTTTATGAAAGAAACACTAGAGCTTCTACATGTATTGCAGAAATGGTAATAGCTGTGGCTAGGAAATGAGAAGATAAGGAGCGAGAGCATACATAAGTACTGTGGTTATACGGTGCATAAGTTTGCCTGTTCTTTCAAGGGTGGCGTTTCCCAAGCGTTATGTTTATGTATGGTGATAAATAAGATGGATTGTGTCTCCCTGTAAATCAAAGAGGGGAAAAAAACGCAACTGGAATTAGATCTGGAGTTATCAGGTTCCATTTTACATGAAACAAGGGAATGTTTTGGCTTGAACATTTCTGACCCTTTCGATCTCTCCTCCATCCACTCCTCTCTCTCTCTCTGCCCTGCATCTGTGCCACAGCACCTCTGTAAATCAAGCTTAAGGAGTCGTGCCACTGATAGACTCTATCAAAATATTATCACAGGCCTACACACACTTTTACACAGGATTAAGCTCTGCCATATGTTATGTTGCAGCGACAGAGCCGTTTACATGAACAGCCTCATCCTGCCAGAGTCAGGTCACCCGCGTAAATATTTACGGCTTACAAAAAATGCACTCTTTGGCAAGGGCCCACTATCAAATCGATCCAAACCATCAAAACGAAATTAGGAAGAAGTGAATAATCTCACCAAGGCAGCACAGTTTGCGTGCATTCCAAAATTTAGCCATTTTGTTTTTGCTTCAGATCAAGAAAGGCATGACCGCAATGAGATTATCAACTCAAGGTTAATGCGAAGAGGAGTTGGTGATATGCAGCTCCAAACTAGGCCCACTCAGTTCTGCTCCCTTTTCATTTCTAGTGTTCATCTTGTTATCTGTAATTGTTAAGGGAAGAGAAGACCAAGGCCGGGGCATTGGCTGATAAGCATTTGTGTGACAGCTTTGCAAATTGATGCTTCTGGTCCAGTGCTGAAGGCTGCCAGCTGAGGATTGTGGGTGGGAAAGTGAACTGCCTGGGCATAAGACAATACAATTATGAAAATGATCCATTTCATAATGTGTCTTTTGAACATTGACTGATCATATAGCTACAGCAGCAGTGGATGCAATAAGTGGATGGCAGAATGGGATCTAGTTGCCTGAAAAACCTAAATGTAAATATAATGAAGAAAGTGTGCACACCGCGAGAAAGAGTTTAAAGAAAATTGGTTTAAAATGTTCTCATTTTATAGCCACCTCAGAATGACAATAAGCACTACCAATGATGTTTAATTCATCTACATAAGTGAGAGTCAAAGCAGTCCCTACTGAAATATTACAAATTATCGTTTATATTGCTTCATTTTGTTGGCGGTGGAGAGTGGCTCTCTTTAGATCTAGTGTAGAGGAGACTGGATAGAATGCCTCAGCTGCTTTGGGTTGGAACTGAGGTGGCGCTTTAAAGGTCATGGGGATGATAGCGGGTTGGCATTGAGGAGATCATTGAGAGATGTGTTTGAGTATGAGAACTGCAAAGTATGTTTGTTCATTCATATAGTATACAAAAGATACTGTGGCCCAAAATACAAAAATGAAACAAATAAACAAAAAGATTTTTAAATATGAACTAAAACCACCTGTAGGTGCAGCAAGTGACTGTCTTAATTAGTTAGTTGTTAAGTCATTTAGCCAACCTACTGATTAAAACTGCTGATTCATTCAGTATCAAAACAAGTCTTTTAAGAATGGGCCACTGAATCACAGACTCTCCTGATTTATTCAAAAATCACTCATCTGATTCATTTATTTAACCAAACTATTTCTGATGCCAAAATAGAGCAAAAACAGATAATATTGACGGAACTGTGTAACATGTAACTTGCTTAATATTAACTGCTTATTGACTGTTAACTGAAGAGTTGTACAAAACAAATACCACATTTGCATTTGAGCTGATATTCAGTAAAGCTGTCGCTCTTGCTTGTGCATGATATTGCTTAACTATATCATGTGATATAAATATAAAAGACAAAAAATATTACAGGTGAATTTTTACATTTTACATAGTCTCAATAAGCTTATTGCAGTACACATAGCAAGTTTTTTTTTTCAATCATATAATAAAAATAAAATGAAAAAAGATAGAATAGGAAAAGAATAGAGCAAGCTAGTGTTAGAGGCCTTTATTTGCTTTTGTTAATTGTATAATAGCTAGAATACAAAAATATTAGAGAAGCTAGTGTTTATTTCAGTTTATTTTTTGTGAAAGAAAACAAGCTGTTAGTAAATAAATAGAGTGCAAATCTAAAAGGACATTTTTTTTTCTTTAAGAATAAAATTAGAATAGAGAGTGCTAGAGTTAGAGGGTCAAATAAAGATGGAAGAGATGTGTTTTTAGACGATTCTTGAAGATGCTCGGATTGAGTTGGGCAGGTCATTCCACCAGGAGGGAACATTTAATTTAAAAGTCTGTGAAAGTGATTTTGTGCCTCTTTGGGATGGCACAATAAAGCAACATTCACTTGCAGAACGCAAGCCTCTAGAGGGCACATAAGTCTGAAGTAATGAATTTAGGTAAAGGGGTGCACAGCCAGTGGTGGTTTTGTAGGCAAACATTAATGCCTTGAATTTTATTGCGAGCAGCTATTGGTAGCCAGTGCTAATTGATTAACAGAGGTACGACGTGCATTCTTTTCAGCTCATAAAAAAATAATTTTCTGGATTAATTGTAAAGGTTTCCTAGAACTTGCTGGAAGACCTGCCAAGAGAGCATTGCAATAGTACAGCCTGGACAGAACAAGAGCTTGAACAAGGAGTTGTGAACCTAGTGATGCCATGTAAACAAAGAAGAGAACTGGTCCAAGAACAGAGCCCTGAGGCACCCCAGTAGTTAGATGTTGAGACTTGGACACCTCACCTCTCCTTGCCAATAGGGTTGACAGGAGCATCTGGTGGTTAAACATGTCAAAAGCAGCGGACAGATCCAGCAAGATAAGTATTGAAGATTTGAAATCCGCTCTTTCCAGTCTTAGGGCTTCAGCAACTGAAAGCAAGGAAGTCTCAGTTGAGTGTCCACTTCTGAAACCAGACTGGTTGCTGTCGAGGACGTTGTTCTGTGTGAGAAAGACAGAGACTTGGTTGAACACAGCTTGTTCAAGTGTTTTTGCAATGAAAGTAAGAAGGGAACTTTCCTTCTGTTAGTCTGTAGTTCTCTAAAAGAGATGGGTTAAGGATGGTTTTCTTAAGTAGTGGGGTTATACGAGCCTGTCTAAATGCTGAGAAAAAAAAAAAAAACATTTTGCCCCCATATCATGAATATTGATGGCATCAAAACTGCATTCTAGACTATATATTGTAAAGTAAAAGCATGCATTGTCAAGGCTTGTTTTTGCAAAGTGAGTAAGATATTCGATAATGTTAGCTTGCGAAGTGATATAAAAACAATTATGATATTATCGTAGACATCACAACTCATGTTGCACACCCCTTTTTTTTGAATGTATTGGATGCATAAAATCAAACCAAGTACCATCTGCAAACAAATGATGCAAGAGCTTTTCTCAGAATATTACTTTTCACTGTCCTCACACACAAATCCTAGCAGAATTACCACTGGTGTAGTTTGTCATATGAGCACAAAGCTTGACAATCAGAAAATGTACAAGACTTTCTTCATTTTGAACAACATGTCTATTGCTTTATGTTTGAAATCTGTGAAATATTTTGATCAAAAAGTGTGCTTGTGCTTGACAAAAGATGCCACTTTATACATTTTCAATTGCAGCCTAAATATCCAAACACTTTTTGGGGCCAGTGTATGTACATATCTCCAACTACTACAGCATTAGAGCATATCACAACACCATCTGATGCCAACACACAAAAGCCACTGAACTAAAATGTAGTCTTTTTGCACATTTCTTCCAATTGATCTTACCGCGTCGAGAAAGTTAAGTCACAGCCAACCTACTAAGCCCAAAACTCTCAACAGCAATCTCACTCTTTGTCCACCTATGCAAACATCACTCATCCCGCATCTGCATCCAGTCATTTAATGAAACCACTCAGTGTGGTCTTCCTGCATGCAATAGGCACACTTAAACAACAACAACAAGAGTGTGGTGTACTTCAGACTAAATTAGTCGCTTCCCTTTTCCGTGGAGCAAAGCAGTGGAAAACACATGACATAAGCCCAGGATGGTGCGCTCCTATTGAAACAGGACTATGATTATAGATTTTATCCAGAGAGATAAAAACAAGTAAGCAAGCTGTGATCACAGTGTGCAGTAGGGATATACATCACAGAACAAAGTTGTCCTGCTGAAAACATGCATTCGCTATGGCTGCGAAAAAAGGAGGCAAAGCAAAGCGTGTGGGTTAAATAAAGGTTTGTGTTGCCAGAGGGGACAGGGTGGTAGCAGCGATATATATCACCCAGCAGATATTTTGCCACCGAGCCTCCTGGGACAGGGAATCTGTGACTCTGCATGGGCGGTGAGTCCTGTTTGATGGACAGTGCTGTGACAGGCAGTGTCACACAAGCAGTGTGTGGCGGGTGTGGGCTGGGCAGGAGGTGATAAACTCTGTCACTTTTCCCAACTTCCAACGCTGATGAGAAAGGCATCTACAGCTGTCCAGCCATTACCATTTCAGAGTCTCCACCTGCACTGAGCTTATGATAACCAACAGCTGGTTAGCCTGATAAACCAGCATCTCCTCTGGCCAAAAAAGCAATTCTGAACATTGCTTTGCGGTTGATATATAGCAAATCTGAACACAGCACTTGCGCAGTGTGTACATGTCTATGTATCTCTCCTTTTGTCTGTGTGTGTGTGTGTGTGTGTGTGTGTGTGTGTGTGTGTGTGTGTGTGTGTGTGTGTGTGTGTGTGTTTGTTTTAGGCAATGGTGGGGGGTGTCTATGCAACAGTAAAAGGTCATGGGTAATAGTTTTGAATGTGTGGAGGACTCCTGCAAATCCGGATGTGTCGTGCTGAGCTGATGGCCCTGTCACTGTGCCATGAATAGACCTACCCCTCCCTCAGACCACACACGCACACACATTTCCATTTAAGAACAGGATAAGAATAAGCAGGGGAAATAGATTGAGACTGACAAAACAACAAAAGGAATGAATTAACAAACAAAGGCGATAAAAGGATGAGGGAAGTGAACACATGAAGGAAGGAAGGATGGAAGCATGACAGGGAGGGAGTGAACAAATGAATGAAGAAAGGAAGGATGAGTGGATGAAAAGTGTAAACAAATAAACTAAAGGAAATAACACAGGAGGCAAGCATAAGAGAAAGGAAAAAATAAGAAAGGAAAAGTTAAAGCATAAATTAAGAAAGGAAGGAAGTCAGGAAGGAAAGATGAGAAGAATAACAGCAAGGAAGAAAGGAAAGATGGATGGATGAATGAGTGAAAGGCAAGAGTGAACAATTGTAGAAAGACAGGGGGAAGTATACAAAGAAAAAAGTGAACGAAAGAGGAAAGAGTGAACAGATGAAGGAAAGATAAGAGGAAAAACCAGTGATGGAAGGAAGGAAGGAAGGAAGGAAGGCTGAATGAGAGGAAGAAAAAAGTGAATGAAAGGAAGGTTGGAAAGAATGAACAAATAAATAAAGGGAGGATGAAAGGAACAAAGAAATAAAAAATAATGAAGGATGACAGGAAGAGGAAAAGGAAGAGGAAGAGGAAGAGGAAGAAAAGAGTCGGAAAGCAACAAAGGAAGGATAGATGAGCAGAAGACAAGAGTGAACAGAAGAATGAAGGACAGAAAGTGAACAGATGAAATGAGGGAGGGAGGAAGGAAATATTGAACAAATTAATGAAGGAAGGAAGAGAGGAAGGAAATATTGAACAAATTAATGAAGGATGAGAGAAAGAAAGGAAGGATGAAAAGATGAGTGGAAGTGGAAGATGAGTGGAAGGAAAGAGTGAAGGAAGGAAGGAGGAAATGAACAAAGTGGAAGAAAAGATTGACTAAAAGAAGGAATGAAGGAAAATAAGAAAGGAATGAAGGAAATGATGGAAAGATGAGAGAAAGGAAAGAGTAAATAAATGAAGGGAAAGGTAAAAGGAAAGATGGAAAGAAGGAAGAATGAGAAATAATAGATAAGTGGGGAAAAGTGAACAAACAAAGTTGGGAAGGATGACAAAGAAAACAAATGAAAAAGGAATACAATGAAGGAAGGAAGGAAGGAAGGAAGGAAGAGAGCCAGAAAGCCCTCTGTGTCCCACGGAATGTACGAGTATAGTACCTCATGCTGGATCGTGGCTGCGGGATTCAGTATCTAGGGATTCAGCCATGATGCAAAAAGCTCTCGTCCAATTAGAGCACAGTTTTGTACCATCCAGAGCACATGCAGGGCAGCTCTGCCCGGACCACCTCTTTCTGTGCAGAGGCTTCTGTGTCTTTGTCTCCCTCGCTCTCTCTCAGCCACTCTCTTTTATCAGCAGCCATTTTCTTTCATCATCACTGCTGTGGAGTTTCAGGTGATGTGATTGAGCAAAGCAGAATCATTCTGCTGTCTCTTACCTGTTCTACATGTATTATACACACACACACATGTAAATATTTCTTAAATATACATATGTGTGTGTGTGTTTATATGAATATACACAGTACACACACATATGTTAACACAAACTTTTATTTTGGATGCCATTAATCACAATTCATCGATTTGGCAACCCTTCAAAAAATCTAAAATAAATTCAGGTGATACTTTTAAATAGACCAGTCAAATACATCTCTGAATAAAAGCATTTTTGACATAGTGAGTAACGCACATTAAAGTGTGCAGGAAGTCATGTCAATATGCTGTTTGTCATAGGCTTAATATTTTCCTTCAGCTCTAGGCTCTATGGAACTCCATAATCTCAATGCATGACATTGTTTTCATTTAAAAAGTCTTCTTTTTTTTTTTTTTAATCGAAGCTAACTGTGAAGTTCCATTAGAGCGATTCATTCTTAATTAAGCCGAGGACAATTTTTCATCAGCACTATTGTAAAATGTTATCAGAGCAGAGTTTGAAATGACCAGAGAGAAAAGACTTTCAGACTCATTTATTATCTTCATAATACATTAGACCTGAACAGAATTTATGTTTGGCCAAAGCCAAAAACAAAAGATTAACAGCAAAAAAAAAAAATTATAATTATAATAAAGATAGTTTCTGTGTTTGCTACAATTCCATCACTGAAATAAATACATTTAATATCTGATAGGAAACCTTTTGCTTTTTACACCTGTGTGAAAATAATTAGTCTCCCTACACAGCTAGTATTTTACCACTTATTGTCTGACTGGCATTTTCTCGCCTTCTCTTTTCACTCTCGAAAATCTGACGGCTGTAACGGCTCATATCAAGGTGTTGACCTCTAATGTGTCACTCCCTCTTTCGTTATCCGCATCTCTCCTTGTCCCTCTCCGTCTCTCCTCCGCCTCTCTCTCCCATCCCATCCTTTTCTTTCTCTCAAAAACCCTGTTATCTGCCTGCGATTCTCTGCTGATAACAATGTCTTTTATCTGCGGGTTACCTGCACAAAGGGACCTCTGAATTGATCAAATGCCAGGCAGCTGATGAGCCCTCAACAGAGTGCTTCTCCAAATCCCACAGGGCCAGAGGAGAGGGCGAACTAGGAGACGGGGACATGGCGTGCATGGAAAACACAACTCCAGCTGCTCGCCGGACCCCTGAAGCCATTAAAATGCATCATAAACACACACACAAAAAAATGCTTCTACTGTCATTCTCTCTAGTATACCCCCATTAGAGGCCTTTCCGGCTGCTGGTTGCCTGCTGCGAAGTCTTTGTGTAATACCGAAAGGAAAACTCCCCCACACAGGCACAGTGTAAGATAGAAGACAAAGAGTTGTAATAGAATATGCTATTAATTTCATATCTACATTTATCAAAGAGCATAATAGTAGGGCTCAATGATTTCCACGATGTGGAATCATTGAATTAAGTCATAAAAATTTTATTTCCTGTAGAACGCAGGATGTAGTATGATTTGGCTATAGTTCACCACAATTTCAGTCAATAAAAAAAATAAAAATAAAAAATTGGTTTAATGAAGAAACTGTGAGAAAAATAAATTATTATTGTAATGTAAAATGTACTTCCCAATTTCACAATTTGTAGAATGTGTAGAATATCACAGTTTTTCTTTCAGATTTAACAAATCATACAGAAAAATAAAACAGACAGGCACTTTACTGTAAAATTATTTTTGACTAATAAAATTTAATAAAACCATTAAATGAATTAGAATTAAACTTAAATTAATTCTAAGCAGAAACCAGAGGAAAAAAAAAAAACATACAAAAAAAAAAACAAAAACATACAATCAAAAAAAAAAATGGATTTCATAGGGCCCTCTATAGCGTAGGGATAGAAGAGTGAATGTCATCCCTGCACTACACAGAAACAGGCTTCATGGAATGGATTAGACTGGCTTTGATATACTGACACAATCCTTGAACCCCCCTTGTTTGCGGGTGCATTTGTGTTCACTTCAATTCCACTTTTCCATTCACTGGGTGTTCGTATATATGTGTATATGTGCACATGTTCATCTCTGCAATCCAA
This sequence comes from Cyprinus carpio, assembly GCF_018340385.1. Lineage (NCBI taxonomy): Eukaryota > Metazoa > Chordata > Actinopteri > Cypriniformes > Cyprinidae > Cyprinus > Cyprinus carpio. Next base: position 25,251,583 of record NC_056578.1, on the reverse strand, counting down.
CATACCATGCTTGTTTGGATCTGCCTATGCACCTGAGACTAAATATGCCAGGATATATTTGGACTAGGATACGTGTTTCAGTTCAAAACACACCCCCTCACCTATATGCATACACACAAACATGCACAGCTGGGCACAAACACTGCCAGTGAGATGTCTTTGACAAATGAAACCCCTCCTCCTCACCTGTCATCTTACTAGTCAGCAGGGAATGAGAAGGTTTGTGCATCTCTGGATGAAGCAACATCTTCATCTCTGGGTTCAGTCCTCCTGCATGGCTTTGGCCCGTGTTGTGCACTGACCCTCTCACAGCACAGACATAAATAACCCATGCTGGGTGAGAGGACTGCAGTGGCCACAGACGCTCGGGTATTCAGGCAGCAGACACTCTGCGGCAATATCCAGCACTTCCAAGCTAAAAGCGGGGCTGAAAATAAGCTGAGTAGCGCTTTGGGTTTGATGTTCTGTTCTGAAGAGGAGCAGATAGAACAGAGCTGCATTATCATCCCTCATCTTTAAAAGCTTATATTCAGATCTCTGAAAAGGGGCTCTATTATAATAGACTATAGTAATAGCAGTGGATTCTCGACATTACAGAACATTATTTTCCAAATCAGGATTTTGGCTGATTTCCCTGCAAAACTAACAATCATTAAAACAAAATACATTTACTTGACAAGCAAAAGTGTGTAATAGAGTAAGACTTGTTTTCACAGAGTATCTTTTGAATGAAATGTTTTGTTTTTGTTTTGTTTTTATGTTTGTTTTTCTCCTATACCACAACACAACAAAATCACTGCAACATAGCAGAAATGAGCCACAACCCAACCAAAACAAGCCACAACACAACGAAAACAAGCCACAACACAATGAAAACAAGCCACAACACAACGAAAACAAGCCACAACACAATGAAAACAAGCCACAACACAACGAAAAACGTCCACAACCCAATGGACACAATCCACAATATAACAAAAACAAGCCACAACACAACAAAATTGACGCAACAACAAAAACAAGCCATAACCCAACTAAATCACCGCAACACAACAGAAACAAACCACAACATAATGAAAAGAAGCCATAACACAACGTAATCACAGAAACACAATGAAAACAAGCTATAACACTACAAAATCACCGCAACTCAATGGAAACAAGACACAACACAACATTAGCAATATTGTTAGACCATTAACTCTAGTATGAAGCCCAAATTTTTACTCTAAAGCATTGTTTGCGTGGCCATGAGAAACAGTGTTGTGAAATTAATTAAACAGTAATAATATGTGCAAAGTTCAAGAGACAATAAAAACATTGGTATGGTATTGTTATAGCAAATTGTACAAAACTAGGGTTTTGTTAATCCATTACCTATAAAGCTTGCATGTTAGTTTTACACTTTTAAAGGCAGTGGCTATTTGCAGTGTAAGTAGCATATTTTAGATGCGGTTTACACTAATTAACAGTTTTACAGTAAATAGTACAATTAACAGATGTACAGTAAATAGACACTCCATTACTGAAACGGCACCGAGATATGGGCTTATATATAATGTATTGTTCCACAGAAAATTCAAGGGTTCATGTAAATACATTGGATATCAAAATGTGGATTTCGTTAGATCATTAGACCCTGCATTAATTCCCTCGGCTTGTGTTGTGATAATTTTGTTAAGTTGTGGCTTGTTTTTCTTGTGTTGTGGAGATCTTGCTGTGTTGTGCACTACTGGACCACCGTAATATTCTGCCTAACATCTGTTTTTAAAACAAAGAACAATTGAAGCTGTGCAAAATAAATTACCAAATAAAAAAAAAAATATATATATATATATATATATATGTGTGTATATATATATATATATATATATATATATATATATATATATATATATGTGTGTATATATATATATATATATATATATATATATATATATATATATATATATATATATATATATATATATATATGTGTATATATATATATATATATATATATATATATATATATATATATATATATATATATATATATATATATATATGTGTATATATATATATATATATATATATATATGTATATATATATATATAAAAATATATATATATATATATATATATATATATAAATATATATATATATATATATATATATATATATATATATATATATATATATATATATATATATAAAATGTTTAAGTAAACTAACCTTTATGGAGTTTTGCTTCTCAATTTAAAGTATACACTTTTTTATTTGTATTTTTTATATCAAGACATTTATTTTCTAGTAAAAAGTAAAAGTGCTTTCTTAAATATATTTTGAACCAGATAATCATTCATAGCTTTTATAATATGACCATTAATTTCTCATTCTCATTTTCTATTACTCATATCAAAAATAAATTCATTTTTCAAGTCACGTTTTCTGTAATATTAACAAATATTACAAAGCAATAAAAACACATTAAGTATTTATATATATTATTTGAAGCATTGAAAAGAAACAGATTTTTCACACTAGCGTGTCTGATAACAACAGCTGTGATGCAGAATGCACTCAAGGAGAGAAGTGCTCTCTGTTGAGTTTGGTTTGTTCCGGCTCCAGCCTGGAACAGTGGGAAGGTATTAAGGAGTCAAAACAACTGTCTCTGTTTCTCCTCTTATTGCGTCTGTGGTGGAACTAATCGTTGCGTCCTGCTGCTCTCCAAAACTCCACTTTGCAGCTCTTTTTCTGAGGGTTGGTCTGACAATCACTTCTCCACCAGCATGCTCCGCTCTGGACTAATTAGGCACCACCAACCCCCCGAACAGGTTCCGGTGAAAAGATTCTTTAAATCTCTGCTAACTGATGTGATGCCAGGGATGTGAACAGGTAGACGGTGGGCTCTTAGGGGGGGATCTGGCAGACTGCAGAGAGGAGAGTAAACTTCCCACAGCAAGGGCTTATGGGACTGCACTCATCCCCCTCTCCACCCCCGTTTGTGGATCCCAAATGAGAATATGAGCCTCCCAGAGCAAAACAGACCTTATTGGCACTGGAGAATGTTAATGATTGTTTATTCTCTCTTTGAGAAGGTGATGGAGGGGGGTGGGGGCTGGAGAGGTGATTGATTTGCTTCATTTGCCATGATATCTATTGTAATTGTTAACGTGTTTGACAGCTGTGCCTTGGGCTTTGGGCACATGCCGAGAAGGAGAGTGCGCTTGTGGCACTTGCTGTTGCTCCCCTTAATCATGGAGTGATTTCTAAATATGATTTATTTATTCGAAAGTTATTAGAGGCGCACGCTTTATTTGTTTCGCGTTTCACAGCATCACGCAAAGGCTCCCGAGCCCATCAGGAGCATGGCTTGGCTTTCAGTGACAGCTTGTTTTGTACTTTAATAATGACAACGGGTAGCAACACTGCCACAACTCACCACTTTCATGCTCACTTTACCAGAGGCGACGAGTAAAGAAAAAAAAAAAAAAAAAAAGAACACGACTTAAGTGTGAGCTGTAACTGTCATCGACACTCCCCTGTCTCCTGCTGACAAATTTGACAGCTCTGAAGCAAAACAATTCCAGGTAGCTGAGATAGTAGCATTATCTTTGGAGATGGCAGGCCAGTTTTGAGTTATACCTGCCTGTCACTTGTCTTTTAGAGGGATCTTCAGAGACAGCTGTGTAAAAATAGCTCGCCTTTAGAGTGCTGAACACTGTCTCTGTCAATTTCTATGAGTTTTTTAGACAAACTATGCACAATGTCAGCTCCAACAAAAAGACATTTAAACAAAGATGCACAGCAGTTGCCACCAGCTAAAGTAATGGAAGTGTGACAGCTCGTCTATACGTACTGAATGCTGAAAACTGATATGCCATATACATTTCACAAACATTAAAAGCTCACATGTAAAACTCTTGTGAAACTCTGTAACATGTCCGGTAACACTAAAATGTTTATATATATATATATATATACATATATATATACATATATATATATATACATATATACATATATACATACATATATACATATATACATATATATACATATATACATATATATACATATATACCATATATATACATATATACATATATACATATATATACATATATATATATATATATACATATATAAACTGGAAAGACCCTGCAGACCCTTACGGCTGTGTGTCAGATAATTTGACCTTTTTATGACAAAGCAAAGTTAGTCATTAAATAAGGTTGTAAGCATTATGATCCTTATAAATTATTTATTAATGATATGTGTAAAAACAAAACTTTGTACATTAAGAAATATTTTTTGAAAATATTTAAGATGTGTACACTCACATTTTCAATGTTCAGTATTTTAAATGAAAATAGGATGTTTTTTACTTGATGGTTGCACCACAAACACACTAAATAATTTTTAGTATAATAAAATGTTTGTTTGATTGTTTTTAATTATTTAAAAGTCTTTTAAATCTTCATCACAGCACTTGGGTTAAATTTAGATTTCTACTTTTCATTATTGTGGACACTCAAATCCATAAAAGCACGGAAATGGAATGATCTACATAAATTTAATTAATGCATCTAAAAAAGTTTAGGGGTCAAATAGGAATACACCAATGCCCAGATCTTTTATCAGAAAAGAAAGCCATACACTCTGCATCTGCACATCCTCCTTAAATGCTTGTGTGATCACTTATTCATCCCTGAAGGAATCTAATTCTGGTTCCTGTCCTCAGAGACAAAGCCTGCAGCTCAACAGTAGGTATGCACTTCCCTCTACTGGAGTCAAGTGGAACAGTGCTGCTTCACTTCCTGCTTCCACTCCAACGTCTCTGTCCTAAAGGGGATGGCTGGCATTCTTCATGCGTACTATGAAATATGCAGCAGCCACTCAAGCAGAAAGGGTTTCACTGACCTGTGCCATGTGCTTCATACCAACGCACAGGTGGCAATAGCTGAGGTGACCTGTTCCCTCCCACTGTTTGTATTACTATGGGGGGGGGGGGGGGGGTGAGAAGAGAGAACAGGGTCGGTCGGTAGGTATGTGTGTGTGCGTGCGTGAGTGCAGGTACGAGGCTGTTTTACAATATCAGGCACATCAGCGCCTTGAAATACACTGACAAGAAATGGATCTGCTTTTGGCAATAAATTGATTAAATCTGGAGTGTCAAAAGGAAGGCCTTCAGATTGCCTGTGGTCTTTAAGGTAATACACTACTACAGTTTAAGAGTCATGAAATGCATGGCAATAGCCTTGAAGTGGAGAGTTTAAAGTGGAGGAGAGAGAGAGAAAGAGAATGGGGACAGAACGCATCTCATGTCTTGCTCTAGGGTCTTTTTTCTCTCTGCGCCAAGGTCAGCGAGGCTGAAGAGGAGGCAGCCGCTGTCTGCCACTATAGGAATTGTAATCAATTCTTACATTTCAAGGGGAGCAAAATCTGAACAAGTCGCTCAAAGGAAGATAGATGAGAGAGCACAGCCACAAACACACAGATCAATAATATTCATAGCATACAGAATTTTTTTTTTTTTAAATAAATAAATTACAATTTTAATCAATGATCTGTGGAGGAGATGTACGGGGACATGCTGCAGTAAATATGCCCTTAACCATTGCGAAATGCATTATTCAGAAAATCGAGGGAAGGGAGTGTTTGTGGACTTCTCTCTTTGACGTGTCAACATTGCACTTCCGTGACTCCACTATTTGTCCATCTATGTGTGTGGGAAGGGAAAGTAAGGGAACACAAGGAGGAATACACTGGGTATTTGTACAATTTCAATGAGACGTGCAGACGTCCAATTAGAAGCTAATAAGATAAATAATAACTGTAATAGTGTTCTATTATGCTAAGTCTGATCATCTCTGACTGGATTTTCGCAATAGGATATGGGGCAAAAGAGCAAAGCTGAAAGGACATTATAGAAATAGTCATTTTCATTTCAGTCAGCATGACAGGCTACTGTACATCTTCTGATCCCAGTGCTTTCTAAGTTTGATAAGGTGAGACTACAATCTCAGTGCCACAAAACATTTAGCTCCTTTATCTCCGTCTGTGCACATTATATGAAAATGTGCAGTTGTTACCTTAAAAGGATAGTTCTGTCATCATTTACTCGCCTTCATATTACATGCTTTCTTCTGTGGACTATGAAAGGAGAAAATGTGAAGACAGTTTGTTTTCAATGATCTTTTCTATGCAATCCAAATAAACCTAAACTTTCAAAATAAACACAAAAACAAGATAAAAGCTTCATAAAAGCAGTCCATTTGTCTTGTGTGCTAAATTTCAAATCAATGATAATCAGCTGAGTCAAACTCAAGAATTAGATCAGTCCAAATTACAAATAAATCATTCAGACTGGTTTTGTGAAGCATATCATTCGATTAATTGCAATGATATGACTCAAAATAACAATGCTTTTATGATTCAGACATCTCAGCTTCTCTCTCTCCAAGAAGAGTTAGAGAGGCTGTCAAAAACAGTCTTCAATGTCTTTTGTGTTCTTCAGAAGTCAGTCAGTCATATTGTCATGGAACGACACAAAGGTGAGCAAATAATTTCAAAATTAAAAAAAAATAATAATAATTTTCCCTTTAAGGAGCAACTGTATTTCTACCTGATCCGACCTGAAATATTGTTGTTGGTATAACCCAATATAGTTGGATTGATGTAGACCTATTAAATATTTTTTTGCCTTGAGTAAAACCGCTTAATTGAGATGTTCCCACAAAACCATCTTTACTGTGCAGGTTATGAGATATGTCAAGTTCCATAACACAGCCCTATTTTCACCACAAAGGTCTGTAAAATGTGGGAGGCATTCCAGAGATCTCCCATATATAGACTTTCTGACAGGGTTTTAATGCCACCAGTAAAACTTTTCAAAGTCGCAGGGTTACTAGGAGTGAAGACTGTGGGGGTCGGTGGTCTTCCGCTCAGCTGGAGAGGCAGCCACACAAAGGTGGAGCGAGCCGCTATCAGTCCCTTTGAGATGATAATCTGCGAGACCACTCTTGCAGCGACAAACGGGGCCACAGAGACTGCCATCTTTACATTACTGAGAAAAGGCCAATGCCGACTGACAGCTACAAATGAGCCCCGCTCCTGAGCCTAGACACAATCACAGCCATCTAAACCCACACCGACATTTTAATCCTCCCGAAATAACCTACACTGAAATTCTCCCACAGAAGCAACAAGAAAATGTGTGTGTGTGTGTGTGTGTGTGTGTGTGTGTGTGTGTGTGTGTGTGTGTGTGTGTGTGTGTGTGTGTGTGTGTGTGTGTGTGTGTGTGTGTGTGTGTGTGTGTGTGTGTGTGTGTTTAAAAAAATCAAGAAATGGGAAGGGAAGTGCAGATATGGAGAAGATATGCATATGTGAATAAGGTTTCTGTATGAATGCAACTGTGATTCTAGATCAGTGGTTCTCAACTGGTTTTGCATCTGAATACAGACTTTACACTGAACATGGGGGTTTGTTATGAGTATGGTATGTATGTGTGAGTAATTTTATTTCATGACAACGACACACATCACAATAGTTAATATTTCTGGAAACAAGTTAGTTACAATAACAAAATGTTAGTCACCAGTGAAAATTGTAAAATGTCAATACTTGAAAAAATAAAAAATAAAAAATAAATTGATAACCCAAACCTTTTTCTTTTGTTGTTTGATTAACATTTAGGACACAGAAATCATCCAGTATTCATATGAGGCTGCAGTCACTTTAGGACCTAATGCATAGAACCAGTATACTGACACACAACCAATTTTCCCAACTATTTACATCCATTTAAGACATGACCAAATGTGCATATACAAATTGTGTCCAGAACAGGTATTGTATATGTATTTGACCATTCAATCACAAAAGATGCAAAAGAGAACTCAATTCCCTATTAGCAAACAGCAAGCCACCTGTCCGACAGTGCATCAAGCCCCAATTCAACATCATGTGTGCCCCAATACATTAACAAAACTGTTTAAAGTACAAAACTAAACACTAATGTCCATAAAATCAAACCAAAAACGATAATATACAATTTACCTGACATTAGTGATGTGATATTCGGCACTGAGGCTTCGAAGCTTGTTTCCAAAAAATGAAACATCTCACAGAGAAACACTTGCTGCGTCCCAATGTGCCTACTTATACTACGCCCGTAAAAGTATGTACTATGTAAAAGTACTTTTTTGGTGAGGAAAAAGTGCACGCTTTTGAGTGTTTAGTAGAAGAGTAGGCAAGCTTTGGGACATACTATCACATCATACAGTTGCATCTTTAACACTCTGTCGCAAAGTTACACACACCCTGTCACTGTAAACTGGCCTGTCAATCATCTTGTCACAGGTAACATCCTCCACATTTCAGAGAAAAGAAGTAGTACGTTGATCTGCGAGCTACGGGTCTTCATGCAGAGAACTCTGCTCATATTTTCTACATGATGCTTTTAAAAGTTAATGAACAAACAGATGTTTATAAAAGTTTACATTACTGTTGCAGATTCAATATAACACAGATAACATTAAATAAATATTTTTTACCAGGTTAATGTTGATTATTAGTAACTCAAATCTAATGCTGAGTTCCAGGCAGGTTTTTGAGCCCGTAAATCACTTTGTACCGTTCCAGGCAAGTCACGCCAAATTGCCTGAGCACAAGGAATTGTAGCTAGATTATTAAATTTATTGCAAAGCTATATTGTCCTAAAGTCTATTTCTCACCGTGTACCACTTGCATAAACACTGCATCCGTAGGCAGTATTATCCGTAGGGGCTGCCATTGTTGTTTCGTGGGCTATGTGACGTCAGAGCTCGGAACTGGGAGTACACTGATCTAGTACGAGTTCACGGGTGGGAAGTCACAGGTTTGACTGCCATTCCGGTGCACTTTCACAGGTAGAAGGTTGAAAAAACACGGGTTATGGGTTGCCTGGAACGCGGCATAAAACTCTGTAATCATTTAATGATTTTTATAAGTTTTTGTTGTTCTCAACCGAATCATTCGACGAAGAGCAATGGATTGTGGGTAATATTAGCCATTAGAGCGTGCACAGATCCACATTTCAAAAATCGACCTGAAATAGTAGACCATCCGGGGACTTTTGGCATACTCTTTTCAACATACTATGCTTTGGGATACATTAATTCTTATCTCACATACTATTTAGGATGGATAGTATGAACATTAGGATGCAGGGACTGTACCAGAGCTTGATTCGTGTTGCCAAAACCACATGATCTGTGACATCCGACACTTCATTTTCGCACACAACCATGTGACTGTTTCGTATTAAAAGTGAAAGTGAAAAAAAAAATGACAGAGTGACAAAAGTGACAAAAAACATAATAGAATATATATATATATTGAAAACTGTAGTGTAGTAGTAGTAATAGAATACGTTTGCGGTCATAATGATGACAGTATAGCACACACAAAATAGTATCTGTTCCGCGCTCCGGCGCAGTTAGCGCTCACACTGCATGCGTACCGTGCCCGAGTCCAACCGAACCGTGCCCTGGCCCACCTCTTCCAACCGGGCCAGGGACGGCTAAAAGAACTGCGCCACACTAGTCAAACGAACCGGGCTTTGGGGGTCAAACAAGCTTGGGCGTGGTTCAAAACGCCTAGTGTGAGTACTCACTAATCTGAAAGCTGAAAAAGAGAGAAAGAGAATGAAAAAGAGAGTGCTCGTGGCCAGTGCCCTGTTAAAATGCGATTAGAAAGGCTGTCAGAAGTGAGGGGTACTCCAAAGAAGCATCATACTGCTAGAGCTGATCATGACACAGTGAATTCTAGAGAGTGAAGACACGGTGTGTGTGTGTGTGTGTGTGTGTTTATGTGAGCAAGCAAGGAGAGAGAGAAACAAAGAGAGTTTGCACCATGCACAAGAGGATATAGAAATGCCACAGACGTGCTTAGTATTCAGTCTTCATAATCAGTGTCTGTGCATCCAGTGACACGGATGAGAAATTGCTCCTTTCTTTTATGAGTCTCTCAATGCTGTCAGAAATTATCACAAATAATTGTACACACAGGAAATTAAGAAATATGACAAAAATGACAAATGCATGCATATTATGAGGAGGAAAAGATATTCAGGAGTGTCAAGGGAGGACTTAAGCAAACTCAGTGTGATTTACTAGGGCGTTTAGTACATTTTGCCTGGAACACAAAGAGGAGAGGGAGGAATATGAATGTTTGGGGTATTTAATGTTACGATTGGATGGGAAACACTGCTATTTGTAGCAGAGGGGTTTTTCATGTGTTTATAGCCTATTATATTATTATGTCTGTCCCTTAGTGGCACATTGTAAATAACGTTTTATATTTGCACAGAGAACAAGTCTGCTTTCCTTGTCGATAATATACTAGGGAGTATTTTGTCTAAAATCCACTTTGCTTCTAGCTTGATGTTCATAGTAATTTGTTGTGATGACAGAATATCATTTTTCATTCTTAAATATTGCAGCATTTTCATCATTCAAGGGCTTCCTGTACTCGCCTCAATCTCTCCAAGCACTAGTGAATAAAGCGTCACTAGAGGAACACAGTAAATCAAATACTTTTTATTATAAAACTTTCAGTGAAAATATTAAATATCAAACTTACAGTGTGGTATTGTACAGGTAGCTCCTCTCCAGACAACACTGTAGACCAGGAACTATTTTGACATAGTAATAAATTACACACTTTTTTCAATTCAGTGATGAAAGACATGACTCATCATCTGTACAACATACATAACATCACAACAAGGCTAAACAATGTATTTTCAGTTTGTTCATGATTAGGGACTTTTAAAGTCAAGTAAGGAACCAAACAAGAGTTCATTAATGGAGATCCAGAAGTTATACAACTAATAAACAAAAGTACCCTTTAAAATGGTTCAGGCAAAAAGGACAGAGCACCCTGCAGTGCAACATCTACTTCTAAAAAGTGAGCTTTTGCACTTATTAGTGTATGCAAATATCCCTTCAAAGGGTTGGGGACTGTTAATGAAGTATTTGGACTGAAACGAGGACAGAATGAGTGCTTCACCTCATGTGCCATCTGCTCCAATGTTTATTTTTAGAGCAGGACCGTCATACCTAAACCCTGGGAAAGCATTACTAAGGTGATAGTCCACTCTCCAAAAACTGCAGCACTCAAACAGATAGAAACAGATAGAGTTGAAGAACACTAACAAAGTAAACTTAGATGAGGTCCCAAGTCCTGAGAGGCTTGGGTTTGAGCATGACACTCACTCCTGCACACTAATTGGTCCCTACAAAGTGACTGAGAGCAACCTACTCTACTCTCTCTGACACACATCTGGGACGAGCTAAGCCCTCTCGTACACCATGTGGGAGATAGCCTGTATGAACCGCAGACAAATTACACTCACATACTGGCAGTCAAACACAAACATAGTTCATCTACCAATGGACCCACTACATATTTCAGCAGAAGCACTGATCTTCATTAATGATAAATCTATCTTGTCTGCTTTAGTCTTCTGTGGAAATCAGATGGAATTATGACTCAAACTTACGTCACACCAGTTCCACAGAGAACATCTGAGCATGTTAAAGTCTGTTCAAATTAGAAGCCTACGTGATAGAGATGTGGATGTTGTCTTGACTGGAGGATTCTGACCATTGGGAATGTTTAAGTTAGTTTGTAAACATAAAAGAACAGAGGGTTTTTATAGCAAAGTAAACACATTAACTAATAAAATATACAAGTTGAATTTTTTTGAGAAAAAAAAAATGTTGGAATGAGAATGTGCGCTGCACTTCTTATTGCACCAAAAACGCTGATTCACCAGATTAATTGATTCAAACTAAAGCAGTCATGTAAAGCAGGCAGTATTAAGGTAAGGTCACATTTCAAGAAAATTTGTCTTGGCCAAAATCCAATCATTTCAACAGGAAAACTATGCAATCAAGATTTTTGCATGAGGAAGAAAGATGTCCCCATGCAGATTTTGCTATAAAAATTATATATATATATATATAAAAAAAGTGGCTTGGTTTGAAAGTGACTTCTATATGAGCTGTGCTTCATACATCACTACACTATTAACATTAGACAAGGGATCATTTTCACAGAAAATTTCACTGAAAAAAAAAATAATAATCACTAATGTGACCACACCTTTAGACTAAATGATTACAGGCTAAGGAGTTGATCACTGTGAAAAGTACTGTATTTAAAATGAACATAATAATAATAAAACAAAAAAATGCTGGCTATAGCTAAACTCTTCGTCCAACAAATGATGCACAGTTGTTGATGTAAACAGACTTGCTTACTCTGCCCCTGGTCTCTTCTGATTGGTTCACTGTTTTGAAACTGACATTTATGAGCTGTGCTGTGTCAAACACTGAACTTCTCTTAAACTTGACACTTGTCTTAAAAACATAGCGAGAGGTTAAAAAAAGCAGCAAGATATGAAGCAACGGTCAAAGACAACCATCGAGAACACATTTACATAGATGAAACTTTTAAAAAGCAGTGCAGTGGAACACTGTGTGAATCGTCCCTCAGTTCTGTATATCTGCTGGTAAACACACTGTTTCGTGAATTCTATAGTACTTCAGATGTGTACAGTCTCACCAATGTTCATCTGGTGCTCTTCAGTGTAGCATACTGATGATGAACTGATGATGGAAGTCTCTTAATGGCTTTAACCGATGGTCACATCTCCGATCATAAGAGAACAGATATATTTACAATATAAATGTTCTGCAGATTGGTTATTGAAGAACCACAATTCTAATTATGATACACCACAGATGAAGCCAGAACCAGGTCCAGTTTTCCAATGTACCAATGAGTTTTCTCGAGTTCCTCGGATACCAGGCTCTTATTATCTCTCACTGATCCAAGACACTGTCCGCTGGAAAGCCTCTTTCTTTACAACATCTCGCAAATATCAACTTTGTCCAAAATGGTCATCTGTATCACAATGATTTACAGATCTAAGAGAAATGAGAAGGCTCGTGGGAAGATCTTCCTCTTACTGTCTTTTGGCGGAACAGGACTTGCAACATTGTTGACCATAGAATTTGTGATTGCAAACACCATGCTGAGGCACCAGATGACACCAGCTGAAGAAGTCGATGCAAAGCTGGTCTTCTGTTAATGGAAAGACACATAATGACTATTATTTATTCTAAGCCTTAATAACTACAGTGCTAACACAAACACTCTATGTTTTTTTAAGTGCTGTTTACTCTGAATAGAGACATTGTGGCGAAGTTGCAAAGCACTTGGAAGTACTGCATCGGCATACCAATAAGGATCTGACCTGCTCTCTGAAGGCCCTTACACACAGTTCTCCAATGAGAATAAACAATTATGCACACAAACACATCCACATCTATTGTCTGTGGAGAAGAGATCTTTATGTTTTCATTATCATTATAATTAAGCCATGTATAGTACATGACAATCATGATTTGTTCATTTAAATTATATTGTTTAATCACACAATGTATGTCAGTTTCTTATTGTTAAATAGTGGCAGACATACAGTAGTCATTTGACCTACCAATGTGGTTTTAAATCAAGTAAATGTACATTGTTTTTATCACTACATAATGAATATGATACATATGTAAACAAAGCAACAATAACAATTAACACTGTGGAAAACATACATGCATTTATGCAATTGGCAGATTCTTTATCTAAAGCAATACATTTTATCAGTACGTTTCCTGAGAATCCAACCCATGACATTACTAACTTCATGCTCCACCAGCTGAGCTACAGAACAAGATATGAGAGTTCATAACAAATAAACATTCAGCAGTATGTCATAACCAATGAACATCCAGTGGTATGCCCATTCAGGCATTACAAGTACTGTTGAGTGAGATAAGAGTTGAGATAAAAGTTGAAGTGGTGTAGTGTTCAAGACTGTTCAAGGGATGGCAACCATAGATTGCTGGTTTGATCCATGAACCAGCACCATAGTTCCTATGAGCAAGATAATTGGATTTGCAGATGCAGCATGCAGATTTATGAACAGCTTGGAAAAGAGAAGACCAGGCCATTCCTACTTGAATCTGCAGCACAACTTCTTATCTAGACTCTTTTAACCTCTAAATCAGGGGTCTCCAACCCTGCTCCTGGAGAGCTACCGTCCTGCAGATTTCAGCTCCAACCCCAATCAAACACACCTGAATCAGCTTATCAAGGTTTTCAGGGCTACTTGATAATTACAAGGTACAGTATGGTGCATTCAATTCAACTCAAATCTGCTGGATGGTAGCTCTCCAGGAGCAGGGTTGGAGATCCCTGCTCTAAATTATAACACTCTGCTAGCTGACTGGCTCACATGCCCAGTAAAACCTCTGCAAAATATTCAGAATATAACTCAATGTTCACTTCTTTTTGTTTGTTTCACTGGCTGCGTGTTTTGGCTCAAAGACACTGAAAACTACACACAAAAAAAAAAAAATCTCTGTTTCACTATTTAATCTCAATTTCATGTTCATCTCTGTTTTATTCTTTATTTTTCTAAACAAGTCTTGTAAGTTTGTATTGAGGCACTTCTCATGTTAATACCTCTTTGAGATAAATTGCTGTGTTGTCTTGGGTTTGATTCTCAGGAACATGCAAACAGATAACACACTAAGTATGATAAAATATATACACTAAATTTTTTGTTTTTTAACAGCAATCTTAAGTAACATTATACTGCAACTTATGTCTTTACTGTCACTTTTGCATCCTTGCTGAAAATATTACTAATTTCTTATAGTCTCATTGACCTTAAACATTTGAATGGTAGTGTACATTGGATGGTCTTCTAAATCAATAAATCAAAATTTAAAGGTAAACCAGCTTGTACCTTTAAGTGTAGGTGAGGGAGGTAGGACAGGGACTGGGATTGGACCAGGACAGAAATGTGTATTGCAGGCACGTGAGCTGATGGGTCTCTGATGAGGTAAACAGCCCACTGACAGACGCCCTTGTCTCAGACACTGAACGCTACGTGTCTGCACCCCACCACCACAGGACACCGTGCACTGAAAGACACACAGACAGGACAGGAAGATTAGATGTCTAGCAGAATAGAAATGGAATAGAACCCAGATTGGTTATGATGAGCTAGTTGCGCATACCTGCAGCCACGGAGAGGAGTACCAGCCCAGAGTCACAGAAGTGCCACCCCTGTCTAGGCCAGGCTGGAGGATCTGAGGAGGTGGGGGATCTAGGCAGGGGCCATTATTACAAGCTTGCTCAAGGTCTGCTTGGGGCTTACGGAGGTTCCTGCACCTCTTCACAGGGAACTCTGTGTAGCCTCCTTGGGAGTCTTTCTCCCCACATTGCAGCTCTCTTTTCTTTACTCCTGCTCCACAGGAGGCAGAACACTGCAAAAACAACCAGACAATAAGATAATAAGGTACATAAATATATAAATATACACACATAAATACTCCACTGACTCTTCGCTACAAGATCAACTCATTCCTCCATAGCAGCGGGTTAACAATGCTGCTAGATTGGAGGAGAGAGATACTGCAGTTCAAATGCAGATCGGAAAGCACCAGGAATCAGCTGTCTGGAATCAAATACTTGTCTTTAAATATACATGCACAGATGTGGATCTAACCACTTGCACACATTATAACGTTTGCAAGTAAAAACACACACACACACTGGAGAGCTGCTTTCTGAAATTTAAGTAGTATTTCTAATTAAAGTGACTAAAACTGTTTGCTCTTCTGTGTCATCCTCGCCACAAGGATGCGCTGTTTTATTTCAAATCAAAGCTAAATACACATAGAAACAGCGCATGTGGTGCGGATGACACAGAAGAGCATACACAGCATACGGGGATAATGAGAGACAGAGGAGACCGTTGACAAAGGAATTATTGAATAAAGTTGTTATTTTTGTTTTTTATTCGCTTACAAAAAGTGTTCCCGTCGCTTCATATAACCCAGATTGCACGTCTGATGGCAGATGGAGTATTCTGACAACGACTTTCATACCTTTTATGGACCTTGACACTGTTATTTATTTGTCAGTCTATGGCACAGTCTCAAGCCTCCAGGTTTTCATCCAAAATATCATAAATTGTGTTCCAAAGACGAACAGAGGTTTTACGGGTTTGGAACGACATGGGGGTAACTGTTAAGTGATTAATGACAAAATTTTCCTTTTGCATTGAAGTAACCCTTTAAGGTAAAGCAGCTTGCTGTAAAGCAAACTATTGTATACAACACTTATATAAGTATGACATGACTTGACTGGAACTGCATAGCTTGCAAACATATCCACATCGCTATGATTAGATGCTTTCTTAACTACTATTTTCTCACCGCTGTCATTTTTGTTGTGTGTTGATAAAAGCATGCAGCACATATCATCAGGATGTTCGCTACCAGTTTATCACTGCAAATTTATTCCAAACCTTTGTTTTACCCTTAAAATATTCTGACTGGATATATATGTACATCACTTTACATTTTGAGATTTGCATGAAGGCATCTCTTTAACACTGGGTGAACATATGCATGTGCTACATATTTTCTGTTTGTGTGAGCTCTTCTACATAACCTCTGGTATTCCTATGAGGGGCCTTACCTCTCCCCAGGTGGTAGTTATCCACTGAAGACGCTCATTCTTGGGGCAGCGGCTCAGCACACAGGTCTCCTGGGCTTTGGGCTTCAGGTGTAATTTACACATGCTGTCAGGCACCACCACAGCCCTGGCACCTGGATTAGTGCTCCTGCAGAAAACAGTACGCTTCTTCAACCCTCGCCCACAGGTCTTAGAGCACTAGTGAGAAGGAAGGAAAGAAAGACAAACACGGAGAGAGAGAGTTACCCTCATGTGGTCTTTGAGTGATGTTAGTTTAAACATTGTAAAGGTCACAGTGGCATGCAGTTCACCTCAAACAACAGTTGATATGAACTCTGGAGACAGGTGGTGCAAACTCAACCTGACCTTTAGGAGGAATTTAGTCAATATCAACTACTGCTGCAAAAATCTTCTCAGAGATTTATGATTTAACATATTACATAAGATCAGACTGGGGAAAGGTTAAAGAATTCAGCATTGCTGTTGATGATGAAATGAACTCTGGCCATGTGTTTCAGCATTCTCTGGCTTTCGTGTATGTACATGAAAATAATTTCAAAACAAATTTATGCACAAGTATACACAAGCAAAAGTTATTACAAAATATTAGATTAAACCATGTGTAAAGTAGTAATTTATCTAACATAACACTTGCCAACAACACTAAGGTTTCAGAAAGGACATTTTGTGTGGTCATTTCAGAAATCCAATACATACAGAACAGATTCTTAATGAAAGTAATGCAACAGTAAGACAGATGGAGCAGAATGTGCTACATGTGCAATAACAGCAGGGGGCAGTAGTGTTTTAGCACTGATGTGGCATACAGATCACGTTTTTCCATCATGTTGTTCTGGGCATCTCAAGCCTTCACCTCATTCTCTGGTCACTTTTCAAAATTTAATACACATGTGTTGTAATTTAGAGAAGGTTTCTATAAAAGGGTATAGCAGAATTTCAGAAACATGTTCTGGTCAAGCCTTATTCATTATATCTTTATATTAAGTTAAATTTAAATTAATAATTTGGTACAATGCACTTATTGTGTTCATACATGTTTTTACATTGTATTTGTTTTACATTTGTATTTTTTTATTGTTTTTGAAAGAAATTGCTTACGCTCATAAAGGCTGCATTTATCTGATTAAAAATACAGTAAAAAAAAATAGTAATACTGTGAAATATTGTTTCAGTTTAAAATAACTTTTTCTATTTGAATATATTTAAAATTTTTATTTAGTCCTGTGATGGCAGTGCTTAATTGTCAGCAGACATTAGTCCAGTCTTCAGTGTCACACGATCCTTTAGAAATAATTCAAATATGCTGATTTGCGAATCAATAAATCTTAATAATGTTACAAAAGATTTATTTTTCTATTAACTGTAGTTGCACACCTGATGATGACGTCCTATTATTTCACTGGAAAGAAACAGAAGGAGGTAATGTTATGTAGGTTGCATGTTTATGCAAACATACCTGAGACCAGGAGCCAGTGCTCCACTCTGGAGGACATGTCTGTGTGTTGCAGGGCTGTAGTTGGGCCGGAGCCATTAGTGGACATAAGGAGTGAGCCACAACCTCTTCCCGCTGGTAAGTCACCTTCCTCATGCAACGGATGTTCCGCGTCTGCTGCCCACCTCCACATGCTCTGCTGCACACTCCCCATTTACCTGTCGTCCAACTGTCAAGACAAACAATTTGACCTTCAGATGTGAACCTTGTGTTTGAACATTTCAATACATTTTCACACGGAAGAGGACATTTTACACCCATATGGCACAGACACGTGAGACGCATACACACATGGCCTTTTTCAAACAAAATCTACTTAATGTGATGATCATTAGATTATGAACATTATGATTACTCTCTAAACCCCTTGATGGAGAGACTAATGAAGATTCCATATACATTTATTTGAACCCACCCAACCGCACCCTCTCCTGTATAGGCTAATATGGGCATATACAAACATGCACTTATCCTTTACACTGAAGTTTCCAGCCTAAGAATTGAAATATTAGAGATGCATAAAGAGATGCAGACATCTTGAGTTCATAAATAAAATTTCTAATACTGCACTATATGCACATTACAAAATATTACAAAACAAATATCTGATGGCAAGTAAATGAGACATTTCAAAGTTCTGTAATAGTTTAATCAGTTTCACTACCGCAATATGATTAACAGCAATGTCTTCCTTCTAAATACTTATAAAGTATAAAGTATCAAATAAGCCTTTGGATGCTTTGTGCTTATTTGTGAAATTGTAACAGTGATGAGTTTTCTCAACAAGCTGAGTTTTCAGCTTTCATTCCACAAATCATTCTAAAATGCTGATTTACTGCTTAAAAAAGATTTCATATTATTATTATTATCAATATTGAAAACAGTTATGTTGAAAACTTGGCTGTGGATGAAAAGAGGCTTTAAAATAGAGTTGGGCAGGCTGGGGAGAGATTAGAGCAAATGACAGCTGACAAGAGCCGTGGCCACAACCGGAAAGACGCCCCGGGTCGAGTTCTTAGAAGACCCAGTTCCACCCAACCACTCACACAGACCTGAGCCATGGAGCTGAGCAAAATCCTTTAATGGAGATGGTTAAACTGCCATTTTAACTGAGGGAAGAAACATGATCCACAGCACAATATGCCTTTTCACTCCCCTCGTCCTCTCCTCGCCACATAAATGACAATGTGTCATTGGTCAAAGAGCTGACTTGCCGTGCCTCACTGCAAACCACTGCTGGCGTTTGTTTTAATTTTGTATTTCTGGAATCTTTCAATAACTCACATATTTCAAGCCATACAATTAAAGAAGACATATCTTTGGGGGCAATACTGTGGACTGCTTCACATTTCCGGATATGGTCTGATTTCGCTGGCATTTTCTCCATGTCTACCCAGAATGATGCACCCAGAATAAATACTTGTTCCAAATCACTCAATGAAATTTAAGCTACCGTTGGTCGTACCGCAGGACAAAGGCTGAATTTTTAGCGCTCTCTGAGGAATGGTTTGGGTTTGGAAGCATTTGTAAGTTTAAGAGCACTAAGAGAACCATGTACTTTCCTAAACCTAAGTGACATTTTTTCTTTTTTTTATGCTAAAAATATTACTTTAAACAGACCAAAGCATTTGCTCTAACCACTTTAGCTATGTTTGGTTGTATGATATTGGAAATTGTTTATATTGTTATTCATTACAGTAGTCTTTGGTCTTTTGGGGTGATCATGTACACAACAGTTCAAAAGTTTGCTGTGAGTGAGATTTTTTAAATGTCTTTGAAAGTTTCTAATGCTCACCAAGGCTATATATATATATATATTATATTATTATTATTACAATTTAAACGAACTGTTTTCTATTTTATTATATTTTAAAATCAAATGAATTCCTGTGATAGCAAAGCTTTTCAATTTCTTTCCAAAATCATTCTAAAATGCTGATTTGGTGTGCAAGATATATTTCTTATTATTATCAATGTATTATCAACAGCTGTTGCTTTTTTATTATTAATGCATATTAATTTAATAATTAAGCATATTAATGCATAATAAATGCATCTTCGCTGAATAAAAAAAAAATAATAATAATTTCTTTACAAAAAAATCTTACTGACCCCAAACTTTTGAACAATAGTGTATGTGAGGTTGACAATTCTACAAAAGTCTGGAGAAGAAGAAAAAAACTCCTGAAGCGGTCTGCGCTTGAAGAATGGCGGTTGAACAGAAAAGCAAATACACAATCATTCAACACAACTAACAAACCAAAAGAAAAGAAGGAATATTCAGAGGGCACTGCAAAAGTCTTTAAGGCATGCACATTTATCTTTTCAAGACATTTTAGGGAACAAATCAAGCTGGCCGCTTCTGGGCCTAGCCCGTGTTTGAAGTCACCGCGCTCCACGCTTCACAGAAGCAGCAGGGCAGCATATGCAGCCGGAAGCAAGTCGTCAGACTGAGTCCTGTAGGCCACAGTACGGAGATTAGCGCTCAATTCCTAGCTGGCTAGACGCGCTCAATCCCCACAGGGATGCGGTCTCTCTTGCTCCATAATAAAACATGGACAGACCTGTCAACACTGAAGATATTTGCTGGAAAGATAAGCAGAAGCTTCTGTCTTGCTCTCCTGTTTTGAATGCATGCCCATACTTTTTCTGGAAGTGTTTCCAAAGGATATTTATTTTCCCTTTCCTGCACCTTTTTTTTATTTTTTCTCTTTTCAGCAGTCATAAATCAAAGCACATAAAGCCTCAAACAAATAATGTTTCATGAGTCTGAAGTTGATATCTTAAGGCGGTGATGTCATTCAGTATGGAGAGAAACAGACTCGGCTCTACATACAGTAGGGAAGGTCATTAGTAACTGTCTGAACAATAAACACACTTACAGTATGACCAACACAGAGAGAGAAAAAATCCATTCTGAATGTTGGGAATCTTATGAAGAGAGAAGAAAAAGCACAAGGCCATTTAAGATTTAACGTAATACCCTGTCGTACCTATGTTTGAAAAGCTCTAAAAAGGGATGAAAATTAAAACTCTCTCATCATTTGCTCACGTTCAGGCTGTTCCAAACCTGTTTGACTTTCTTTCTTCTGCAGAACACAAAAGAAGATATTATGAAGAAATTTTTTGAAGATATTCGTAAATGAAAGCAAATGTGTCCAAAAACAACACTGACTTTCACTGTCAGAACAAAACAGACATTTTTCATAATATGTTCTTTTGAGTTCTGCAGAAGAAGTAAAAAGTCATACAGGTTTAAAAAAAAAAAAAGAGTAAATGATGGTAGAAGTTTCATTTTTGGAGGAATTATCCTTTTAGTAGCTTTTCCAATGTAGGTATGACAGAGTAACTAACTTATTGTCTGACCCACAGGATGGTGATGTCATTGAGCTGTGACGGCAGCAGAATGAGTCTGGGATCACTGGTCATCTCTACTGGCAATCAAAGCCTCTCTGCTCACCATGTAAAAGTGTCATAGGGTTACAGGCAGACATTGGTGGTGAGTGATGGGAACCTGTGCAGTCTGTCTCGACATATCCAGCACCACCGCAGACACGCTGCTCTCCCGTCAACCCTGCTGTTGTTTTCAATTACACTGTTATTGAACTATTTGTCAGGCTTTGAATGGGACTAGCCAAACTGGTTAGAGCTTGTTGCTGTAAGGAAATAATCATATGGTCTTGATTTCCCCTTTTAGCATTGCCTCGCCATAGCCCGCACATTATAATCATTCGCAGCCAACATTTCACACGATGTAAGGCCAAAGAGAAAGAGCAAGCAAGAAGGATGGAGGGAAGAGAGCCAGGAGGGGTAATTTGTTATCAGAGGTCCAGAATGGTGCGTCAATGCCTTTCACTCTGGCAAGTGAGGGATGCAGGGTATGTAGATGCTTCTGTAAGGCAAGAGATCAGTAAATCAAGTCAACTTGAGTGTTGCTCTTGTAGGAATGGCAGCAGGACTCTCAAAAGGAAGATGGACCGGCAGATTGACTTCAGCTTTGAGACACCCAGAGAAAGGATGTTTTGAGCAGTTTCTTAAATAGTCTCCAGAGCCCCAAGGAGGTTTCTGACACCTAGACTGAGAATGTTTTTTCCCAGGGTCCCTTGTGAGATGGTTCCTGCTTTTTTTCTCTCTATTTTCAATGCAAAAAGATCCTTAAGCATATTTTACACACAGTACAATGTGTCTATGCAATTATTTTTCCCATTTTTCTTCCTCTTTTCCAAATATAACACTTATCCTTTTCACTCATAACACTCACTGTAAATATAGTGGGAGACTTCGATAAATATGGTTTTGATTCTTGGAATATTTGAGTAGTAATTTACTGTAGTCACCAAAAAGACAAGACAGAATGAGAAACTAGTATTTGTATGTGTCTATATGCCTTATTATGAAAGCTGGTGTGTGTATGTATGTGGGTTTGAGTTTGTATAATTTAAGAGGTGCGTGTGTGGCAGGCTGTGGCTTGGAGCTGGAGTTTGGGCAGTGAGGGTGCAGTCAGTCCCTGTCTGGAGGCTATGTTAATCCTGTTTTCTTTAAGGAATGAAACAGAGAAAAGAACCCAAGGAAGAACGTGATTTCTCAGAGCTTTAAGCTGGGTTGTGCTCGTGCTAAAGCCACCACAGCTGATTTCAGACAGACATACCAGGGCACTGTGCCCACCAATAGCACTGGAGAGCAGGGTTGTACACCACTGAAAATTAAACTTAGAATGCTTTTTAAATTCCATTTCAATTTTTAAATTTAAATAGAAGTAGCAAACAGGTTTGAAATTAAGGAAGTTGAATCAAAATAAAATGTGAATTAAATACATTTTAACTAGAAAAGGAAGTTTAGACAAAATTAGACCTAAAAAATATATTTGAGATCAGCATGAAATTAAAATTCACAATTTGTTTTCTAAATGCATGTTATTGATCTTACTGTGCATGATTCATGCATACATGCATACATGTTTATTTTATTTATTTCATTTTTTTTATTTTTTTTGATGTCATAATTTTAATTTAAATGTCATTATTTGACCATCTTTAGTGAGAGATTTTTTTTTCCATATTGTGACACCCACCCCTATTATTATTATTATTATTATTATTATTATTATTATTATTATTATTATTATTATTAACAATCAATGGCAATCTTGCATTCAGATCTGCCTCAATCAAATCACCAAACAAATTACAGGACCGAGTACCCAACCTACATTTCTCTTCTAATATCAAAAGGAAGTATACCACAATCTGGAAAAAAAGCACAATCTGTTGCTACTTCCATTATATCATGACTGAAGTTTAAAAGGTCTTTCAAGTCTTATGTGCAGGTTTTATATATTATTTCTTTCCAATTTAACTTCCAATTCAGCAACTGTGTTGTGTGTGAGCAATTCAAATTTGAACTCAAAGACTGAAATGGAGCTAAATCTTAAATTCTAATTTGTGTCCAACCCTGCTGGAGAGAAGCAAGCATTGAACGAGGAATTCAGACAGAATAACACACACACACACACACAGAGACTCTTACTAGGCAGGGCAGGGCTGTGTGTTACACAAATGAGAGCCCACCACAGGTCTGGTCTCAGGGTTGCAGAGTGAAGAGTTGACCTGCATGTTGTGATCCTGCAAACAAATGGCTTTCATCGAGACCCGACCTGAAAGAGATATAGAGAGATACAGATGAGTATAAACACAACTATTCTCTTTGGACATTTTGCAGAAATCCATCTCTATAACCAAGCCTAACATATGTCTTTATCATGCGATAAACTAATGCCTCCTCTGAACAATCTTTTGAAAAGGAAAGCTTGGAGCACACTGTCCTTGAATAGTCTTTCTGGGATTATGGCAACTCAGTATGAACGGGAGTACTGTAGTGTGGCTTCTCTTGTGGCAAACAAAGCTGGGTCTCTGTCAGTGTGAGAGGCCAGAAGGGGCGGCCCAGAGGTCTGCTCTAAAGAAAAGCATGAATAAAACTGTGTGAGAGCGCAGATAGAGATCTGTGCTCTGGGCTTGTCATAGTGCTGACTGTCTGCCACCATCACTCAGACAACTGACTGTGAATGGAGAAGCCACCACCACAGAGATAAGCCAATGAGATTGAGAGGTCTGGAAGAAGATGGGGCCAACTTTTGTTTTTGATTTTTGATCCCCACTGCATTCAAGCATGCTCGGGTAACCCCACTGCTCAAGAAACCTACATTAAAAACTTCACTTACAGATAGCTACAGACCTGTCTCTCTCCTTCCATTCATAGCGAAAAACCTTTGAAAGAGTTGTTTTCAACCAGATATCATTGTTTCTCTCTAACCAGTCTGGTTTCAGGTGTGGCCATTCAACTGAGACTGCGCTACTGTCAGTCATGGAAGCCCTGCGGATTGCAAAAGCTGATTCCAAATCATCAGTTCTTATTCTGCTGGATCTATCTGCTGCTTTTGACACTATCAGTCATCAGATACTCCTGTCTGACCTCTCATCACTGGGTATCACAGGGAATCCACTTCCCTGGTTTTTAATCCTATCTCACTGGTAGGTCTTTCAGGGTGGCTTGGGGAGGGGAGGCATCCAAAGCACTTCAACTTGTCACTGGGGTTCCTCAGGGATCAGTTCTTGGACCCCTCCTCTTCTCCATATACATGACATCACTGGGTCCCATCATACAGGCATATGGCTTCTCCTACCATTGCTATGCTGATGATACACAGCTCTATCTTTCATTTCAACCAGATGATCCAACAGTGGCTGCACGGATCTCAGGCTGCCTGCTGGACATCTCGGCATGGATGAAAGAATATCACCTACAGCTCAACTTGGCAAAGACTGAGCTTCTTGTCTAACCTGCCACTCCAACTCTACAGTATGATTTCTCCATCCAGCTAGGTTCTTCTACAATTACCCCATCAACTTCAGTCAGAAATCTTGGTGTAACCTTTGATGACCAGCTGACCCTCAAAGACCACATTGCAAAGACTGCTCGATCTTGCAGGTTTGCATTGCAGAACATCAGAAAGATCAGGCCCTTTCTAACGGAGCATGCAGCACAACTTCTTGTCCAGGCCCTTGTCATTTCTAGGCTGGACTACTGCAGTGCTCTTCTGGTTGGAGTTCCATCAAACACAATCAAACCTCCAGATCCACTAGTGAGCGACGCCTTGTGGTACCATCACAGAGAGGCTCAAAATCACTTTCCAGAACATTCTCGTTCACCATTCTTGGTTGGTGGAATGATCTTCCAACCCCTATCTGGAATGCGGAATCCCTGACATTTTCAAACGACAGTTGAAAACTCATCTCTTCCGAAGCTATTTGATTTCATCATCATCATAAAAAAAAAATTGTCTTTCTCTTTATTTATTCCTTCTCTTTCTAGCTTGTACTTATTTGAACAATTTCTAAAACTTGGAATTACAAGCACTTCCTGTGTCTGTTTGCCTCTTTAAGAAGAATCGCTTTATGTATCCCCCAATTGTAAGTCGCTTTGGATAAAAGCATCTGCAAAATGACTAAATGTAAATGTGATTTTTTTTATTTATTTATTTATTTTTTATTCAGGTCATAAAGGTGTGTTTGATGGACCTGGACAAACACACACACATACACTTCCTTCCTCACCCCCACACAACCACAGAAACTCAGCTCTCTCACACTTGAGTCAACAAAGCAAACATTTACTGTACATAAGGCAACAACTCACCCCCAGCACAAGGCGCCGAGCAGTCAGAGCGCACCACAGACCAGGTGTAGTTGTGCTTCTTCTCAGGATGTGGTAAAGTGTATTCCCATGATATACCAGGATTTTTACCCTGAAGAAGAATCTGTGGAGGAGAAGAGATGGACATAGGTTGGTGAAAACAATCAAGCGACGGGCTTCTGTCTATCCAAGTATACACGACTGTTCAAAAGCTTGAAGAAACTGACAGAAATATAATATTTTTTAAATACTGATTCTACAAGGATGCATTAAATTGGTGAAAAAAATAAATAAATGTAATTTAAAATGTTACGAATTATTTCTATTTTAAATATACTGTTCATAAAAGAATCCTAAAAAAAACATCTTCAACATTGATAATAATACATAATAAATGTTTCTTGAGCAGCAAATCAGCATATTAAAATGATTTCTGGATGATCATGTGACACTGAAGACTGGAGTAACAGCTGCTGAAAATTCTCAGCTCATTGTGAAATACAATGTTGCTATTTTTACTTTTACTATTTTTTTTTCTTTTATTTTTGATTAAATAAATGCAGCAATGATGAACATAAGAAACTTATTTTCAAAAACATAAAAAAAAAAGTATTACTAACCCCATACTTTTAACAGTAGTGGACATAAAACAAAAAACAATCGAATATGTGAAGGATTCAAATACACACCATGCATCACCTCTGTCTTTTGAAGCAAGCACTCAATAATGAAAAAAAGGTCAAACTCCAATCACATTATCTATATCTGTTAGTTTGAATATGCAATGGTATGACTTCAGTTGTTTACACAACGAACTGCTAAAATGCATGCAAACGTGCTGATTTTCTTGTTAGTGTACTCATATTCCAGCAAGGGAGAAGCTGCCAGAGTGTCTGCTACTGTTTTGTGGCTGTAGCTCCACTGGGATTGAGATGACACCACAGCTCCTAGCGACGCTGATCTGAAGGGATGCTTGAATTAGTTTGTCTATGTGTCTGAACTGAAGCTTGTCAGCTTGGAAAACGGCACAAGTGGACCAAACTGGTGGTTGGGTGAATCTGAATATTTTCATATAGTGGTGTGCTGTGATACTTTATTTCCCAGCAAGTTTTACACTGATGTTTATGTTTCAGTAGGCCTG
Organism: Cyprinus carpio; assembly: GCF_018340385.1. Classification (NCBI taxonomy): domain Eukaryota; kingdom Metazoa; phylum Chordata; class Actinopteri; order Cypriniformes; family Cyprinidae; genus Cyprinus; species Cyprinus carpio. The sequence continues at coordinate 25,224,658 of NC_056578.1, read as the reverse complement.
TATGCTATAGTTTTGGTGGCTGTTCCTGGAGAAGATCTTGTACTCATTCATGTGAGACCAGACCACAGAGGAAGTTCAGTCAGTTCCACACTAAATCTGTGCCCAAGGCCAAAGAGGACAGACTGAGGATAACTCTAATGGAGTGGAAAAGTTCTCAGACAAGAAGAGGACCTTTGTTTTTACTCAGACTTTGCCACATTGGGATTTTCCTCAGACTGTTTATAAGAAGAAAAAAAATGCAATGACACCAAATTCACTGGAACTGGTAAACCACTAAACTATATGTAGAGCTAAACAAGGATCGAATCTTAAGGGTCACTGGAGAGTTGCAGCAGTGTTTACTCAAGGCAACGGTGATTGCAAGGCAGCCCAAATTTCTCTTAAGTAAGAGTGTGAACTTAAGTAGTGGATTAGGCAGATGCCACCCATCCTCTAATTACTATGGACTTACCCTCAGTTAATGTTTTAAACAGGAAGTGTGTGGCAGGCTGCTGCTGATGTGGGAAGATTATGCTTATATCAGTCACAATAAACACAATAAACCAGTCTCAACGCTCTGTCAGATTATCGGTTTAGGTAAAACTATCCAAAATCTTTACTAGCCAAACTTCGGTTAAATTTAGTGTCATGAATTTATGCTTTACATTACAGATGGAGAGGTATGAATTCATGTGAATTCATGTTTCATGTTCAATGAGATGCAGGTGGATGTTGAGACAGAACCACTAACTGAAAGTAACTCAAGTACGTCCAGACCTGTAGAAGAGGAAATAATCTATCAACAGAACAGCAGAAGATATTGTGTGGTATTTGAAGGTTGGAGGATTTCCAGAGGAAGTAAAACAAGTATACTGAAACACAGTGGCAAGTTAGCAAACTTTTTAACATACTGTATCTTGGCTCACTCTCCCTCTGAGTGTCCAGGCTGAATCTATTGCCCTGGAAGCGGTCTGTAAGACCCTGCACACTGTTCAAAGCTGGTCCAGATTTACAGTTGGCACTAAACACAGAGCAACTATTCCAGAATCAGGCTCAGGAGGAGGTCTCTGATCCATCTGTCCATTGCACCATGTCTGCGCTCTGATATAGGAAGTCTAGAGTTACAGTCTTAACATATGCAACAAGAATCACAATTTTAAACATCAATTCAACATGCAAAACAACCTTCCCCATCCAAATACTGTAAAAGCTAGTTTTCTGATGCTTCCTTGCATCGTGTTTTGTTTATGTTGCAATGAAAGCTTCATCTAATTTGCATCTAACGCCCCTCTTTCGCTCTAGACATTCTGAATAATGACGGAAAATCTGGAGTAATTACTAAACTACAGGACTACTAGGACAGGTTCATTATCAAGCACTCCCAGTATAGGGTTACTACACAAAAATCCATCTGTGCCCTGACTAGAAGCGTAGCAGTTTCTACCATCAAGAAGAAACGAGTGAATGAAAGACTGATGAATGGGAGCACATTTAAATTAATCACTCTGGGCTGGCATGACCCTCTTAAGACATGCCACAAGAATGTCAATACTTAAATAAATCCCAAAAAAGAGTTTAAATCAGAAGCATGTCAAGTTTGAAAGGAACTGCTCCGTTCGCATTTCTCAAAATGCATTTTCCTAAGCATTCAGTAAGGGTCTTGAAGCTGATACTTATCCATTAAAACGAGAGATCCAGCCAAGCTTAATTGACCAGCTGCTTCCCTCGAATCGTGACCCCAAGCCTCTCTGATCTACTGAGTTCAATTGCAGAAATCTTTTAATCTCTCTCTACCCTACTCTTCTTTTTGAAATTACAGAGCATACTTAGAGAGATTAATGCCAACTCATCTGCAAATCAGACCTTTGCTGCCACCACCCATGCACCCTGGGGAAACTGTAATGAAGAGAGGGCATGTGGGCTGAAGGGGAATGCTGCATGCACATAAAGCACAGGTTGAGTGCGGTGCAGATCAAAGGCCGGTAAATTAGTTCAAAATGAAAGTGTATTAAATGAAGCATGCCTAACTTTTGTACAAATTACACAACAACACCTGCAATAGTATCAAGGCCAAATTGATTTTTAACAGCTTGAGGAGTTGGTAACAAAAGAAATTTGGATGTATGATATAATGGATCTGCATTTGTTTTAACTGGTAAGTGAAGTCATCCAAACATGCCATCATGATATTCTTTCTTGGAGTCAAAATTATTCATTCAAACTTTAACATGACTTTATGATGGTTACAATACAGATTGCAACAGCATAATGCTACAGCATTTTTCTTTATTTTAGTCTTGTGTTGTTACAATCATAACTTAATGTTCTATAGATTTTGACATAACATAGACAGACATAACATAACATCTATTTTAAATCTTGACTAAATTTCTAGTGAGTTTGACATCAAATTATCTCAAGATCTTATTAATTTTTCCTTAACATCAATGTAAGCAAAGCTGTTTTCTTGAGCTTTTGACTTAAAAGTTGTTTTCTCGTGTTTTTTCTTTGCCTGGAGGTAACAAATCTATTTCTAACTGTAATATATAAATAATGCTGTATCATGGATAAGCAAATTTTCTTTCCAACAGCAAGCTTAACATTTCATATCAGCCCACAGAACAGATCTACTGCAGTATAACACAATGGCGATAAAGGGTTTAAATGATTCTTCTGAAATCTAATTATCTCTCTTATCCCTGCTTCAGATTTGTGCAGATATATGAAGTACTCTTATTATGACTTAATCTCAAAGGGACATCTGAACCCATACTCATCACCCTTCATGTAAGCGGTGCCCTGTGCTGCCCATTAGCACAGCACACAGTGCAGCGAGTTCAAAGCTTAGTGCCATTCACATTGTCGCACCGTTTGATCTCGAATCTCTAAACACTGAAGATGAAAGTCACAATGATAACCTCGGCTCAGGCCTGCAATTAATCCCAAACAGAGGCGTTAGTCTGCTCGTTTGACTCATTTGTGTCCCTTCTCTTCTGTCTCTTTCTAGCTTTCCCTCATTGTTTCTCATCTCTCACTCACCCACTGTCCCTCAGCCTTGTTTTCATCTGACCGCATGGCCACGGCACTCTTGCCAAGACCCTGTCATGGCTAATTCGCTAACAGGTGTCAGGCTGGACGGGGACAGGGTGACTCACTTCAAAGAGCAGGGTCTCATTAGTGGGGCCTGTGGCGTATAGGATCTCAGGATGGTTGAAAGAGCGCTGATAGTTGAACATAGTGCCTGCAAACTGGAACCTGCCAGGCCAGTCCACCGTCCAATCTCCCGTCAGGTAGTAGGTGCCACGCTTCAGGCTGCGGACAGCCAGGTAGCTGGTGGAGATTTCCATCTCCTGCACTCTGATGCTCCTTGCTCCAGCAGGGACCGTCACAACGGGGTAGTATTCTGAAGAGAAGGGGAAAAAGAGAACATAGGTTTGCCATATCTGCTCACTTTTGCAGTTTCTGCATTTTTAAAGGCCAGAGGGAACAGGCATCTTTGAGCTGATGCATTATCACCTCCTTCAGTCGGAGGAGAGCGATGAGGTGCCAGACTGCAGAGCTCTCGCTGTGTAAGTGCTCTAAAAAGTACATTTAAGTTTTCTGGTAAGTCTGAGGAGAGGAGCTATAAAGTGACAGACTTGCTCATACTGCAAGGAATTCTTCTTCTCTTATTTCAGTCTCTGTGATCTTTTATTATATTTTATTAAAGACCACTAGTTCTCAAACTATTTTGATCAAATCAAAAGAATCAAATACCACCCAATTACCTCCGGTGTTCAATCCCCCCTAAAATTGTGAAAGATTCAAAAATTTGGGGTCAGTAAGATTTCATTTTAGGAATAATTTTAAATTGAGAAATTATGTATTAAATTGATTAAAAAAAATAGATTAAAGGTATTTATTATATTACAAAAGATTTCTATTTAAAAAAAAAAAAAAAAAAAAAAAAAAAAAAATTAACTTTCCGTTGATTAAAGAACTTTGTTGATTAAAGAAAAATGTACCACTGTTTTCATTAAAATATTAAGCAGCCCAACTGTTTTCAGCACTGATAAAATTAAGAACTATAGGTGAGAACCATTGCTTTAGGCATTTTTCTATTATTTTATAATGATTTTCTTTCTCTTGTAGCCTGTTATTCTCTTCAAAATATTGATTTGTTGGAGAAGATCAGAAGGTATGAAAGGAACATGATCTACAAGCACCTTACCATTGGCTCTGTGCTGGAGGGTGTACTGGCCACTGTAGAACGTGCAGGTGGAGTTGTCTCCTTTACAAACGCCACAGGCATCCAAAGCAGCCTTTGATCCCAACACCTGGTCACAGCCCACCGGCTGCACAGGAAAAGTTATTAAAATGAAATTTTCAAACTGACACACACAGTTTAGCCAACTGGGCATATGTCAATCAATTCTCATGCAAAAAAAAAAACAATGGTAAATGTGATGCCAGAAATATGACCTTCTCAGAATAATCACCCCCTCACATACCTTGCATATCCCATCAATGCATATGCCTCCTTTGTAGTCTGAGCAAGATGTCCCATCTTTGACTTTGCTGGACATAGCGAAGAAAAAATCAAAGTCCTCAGCAATGCAGTACAGCTTACAGATGTCCTCTTCTAGATAGGAGATAGATGGGGTGATTAGATCTTATAGCTTCAGAGTGATTTTATGTTAGAATGGTCCTCTCAGTGTGCTGCTATGAAGTTTCATGCATGAAGACATATGGAGCAATGATCCTGTGAACATTTTAAAGACAAAACGCAGGTGGACTTTTATGTAAAATGGAAAACAATTCTTTGAAACACATGCACAAACCCAAACTATCAATGATTCCCATATGTCACTTCATTTTGAGCCTAAGAATGGGATTTCTCTATCAACACAAAGAGTATATGTTGAACGTCACCTGACCAAACCCGGAAAACAAGTGTCATCGCTACCACTTGTCGGAAAATGTGTTAACAGCTGTAAATAATGGAGACATCTATGGACTTTTAATGTAATCAGTTAAACTAGCTAGCTGTTTATATTGTTGATGTTTTATTCAATTTTTATATCTAAATGTTAGTAAAAAGAATAAAAAATAAAAAACTTTTAGATGTCACTCCGCATGTGTGATGGACATTGGTTATGATCATCTTTGTATTTAATTTGAAGGCATCTTGAGTAAAACAGCTTCATATTTAATGGAAAATTTGCAAAATGCTTGAACAGGAATCGTCGAGACCTGTTTAACAGAATACGGAAGTCTGCCGCACATAAACCCTATTGCTGTACAAAATAAATTAAAAACATTTTTATTAAATTCAATTACGTCATAAATCACATTATGCATAATTTATTCCTAGCAGACACAATGCAATTGTGTATTGCTGTCTAGTGCTAATTACTGGGCATGTTTAAGCTGTGTGTGATTGGCTGTGAAGCAACTGGAATGTTCACCACACTGTAGAGAACATACCCACAGAAAACATGTTGCACTAAAATTTAAAACTCTGTTACCAATTGGCCCATAAAGCTGGAATGCAAGAGGGGCAACTCTATCCAACTCTCCCACAAAGTAAAAAATATGGGTCCATACATATCAGAGATGCATCTGCGTCCACACACATATCCAGGCTCATCCAATACAGCAGCTCAGTATGAACCATTACATTTTTTTTAACATATTAGATCATAATTATTGTGCTTATACTTCAAAGGAAAACAAATGATGTTGTTACAGACTTACGGGTGTCGCTGAAAGGGAAGCTAAACCGAACAATAAACGCTTAATTCTGAATAATGCACCTAAAAGTAAAGAGGAGCCCAAGAGGAACTTAACAACAGGACATGTTAATCCAATTTGATCTAGCTCCAAAATCTCAGTCAGATAGGGTTTAGTGTTTCCTAACACCTGTACTAGCCACTGAAACACACAACCTACTGATCAGAGCACTGAGCTCCATTCACCCCACTGAAACCCCTGGATACACTGATGAGGTCTTTCTAGCAGGAGACAGCTCAGCATCTCCTCTGAGGTCTTTCTCATTAGTTTTACAAAATCTGACAGGACAGTACATAATTGTTCCTATCCTTTCCCTTTTTCACTCCCAGTCCATTAACTCATAAGAAAGCCCAAACACACAAACAGGGTCCTATTCAGGTCCAAACCTGCCTACAAGGTCGATCAGTGCACTGCTCTCACAGAACGAGTGGATACATGTTTCAAGTCCAAATCCATGCATAGCTTAGTCAACACACATTAGGTGAGATGAATCGCTTGGGTGGAATATATTTGTCCTATGTAACAATCTCAATACGTTCTGTCAGAAACAAATTAGAATGATTACTATTTAAAAACACACCTGTTCTTGCTGACTCACATATCAAGCATTAAAAACTAAGCAGGCAAGGTCTGAGATGAATGTTCTTTAGAGGTTTGTTGTTAGTTATGTCAGACAAGGGTGCATATACTGTTCAAAATTATATATTTAATTGATAAAGTGTGACAATACAGATTTTAAAAGTTTTCTATTTCAAATAAATGTTGTTCTTTTTAGTGCTACATTCCACAGATAATCCTGAAATGTATCCCATTTCCATAAAAATATTAAGCAGCAGAACTGTTTTTTAAAATGGTTAATAATATGAAATGCTTCTTGATCACCAAATCAGCATAATAGAATGATTTCTGAAGGATCATGTGGCACTAAAGACTGGAGTAATGGCTGCTAATTTAAATGTAACATTTAACAATATTACGGTTTTATTGTATTTTTGATAAAATAAATGCAGCCATGGTAAGTATAGAAAGACTTTTTTTTTAACATTAAAAAAAAAAAAATCTTACAGCCCCCAAACATTAGAATGGTATATTATATTATATTATATTATATTATATTATATTATATTATATTATATTATATTATATTATATTATATTATATTATATTATATTTTATTTTATTTTATTTTATTTTATTTTATTTTATTTTATTATTTAAAATGTGACTGAACTCATACATTTATTATACATTCTTTTTTTTTCTTTTTTTTAAGTGTGATTCTCGCTCATCCAGTAAATGAAGACGCATGGGGATTTTGAACCCAGCAGAGGTTTACTGTGCTCTCTTCCAGCTGTTAATGAGACATTTGCTTTTGTTCGTAATGAATGCATTAAGGCCCAAATATCTCCCATACCTTCCACTTTGGTGTATGGCTTCCATTTGTAGTACCATCCCCTGAAGGGTTTGCTGTTGTACTCGGCACACTGCTGAGCTCTGAAGTCCACTCCATTGGGCTGGCATCGCTTAGTGTTACACAGCTGGTGCAGTCGACCGGGGCCTTGGCAGAACTTGCCGTTGTGCTGTGGGTGGGTGAAACAACCAGCAATTAGCACAAATGAACATGGAAGCAAGGAGAGAGAGCGAGAAGAAGAGAAGAAACAGATGTGCCTCAGCAAGCATTCAACATGCAAGAGGAATGACAGCCATTCAGTATTTTTTGGAAGAGAGGCTGGTGAGATGCATTTCATATGATTTGCATTAGCATCTGCACTAAGGGAATGTCTTTGTGTATTATCAGTGATGTGTCTGACTGAATCACATCCCAACTGACAGCTGTAAAAGATATAAAGTATTTGGGATTCAATTCCATTCATGACTTGGACTCGCCTGTGTTTTCAACAGCTATGATTTTTGAATAATAAACGTCAACGAGAATAAGACAGCACGCAGCTGTGTTGGTGTACTTTACACATTGTGTTATCTGAGTCAACTTGCTTGCAGGCAAATAGGAAACCTGGCTGAAAATGTTTTGTTTTGAATGGTCCCTACCATGTTTTCTTAACTAGTTAACCAACAAGCTGACACTGATAAACAGTGATAGGCTTTTTCTGGCTGATCTAGCAAAAAACAACCACCAAACTAACATAACCCTGCTTGAACCAACATGGAATTTCATTTATTCAACTTTACTTCTCTGAAATCTGTAATGGCCAACTCTTGCAAGCAAGGCTGGATATCATAAAAGGTCAGCCCTCAGGCTCTGGACAATGTGTTTGAACTGTCACCCTGTCTTGCTGAGGCAGCTTGAGGCTCTTGAAGAGCGTTAGCCTCCTCCCAATGCCACAGGAATGCATCCAAGTGCCACATGAAGCAGACAGTCACCATCTTTCCTGGGGAAAAGCGATCCAGCAGCTCCTGTAACAGAGGCTGTGAGACTGGAGGCATGCTTGCGGCATGGCTGCATGTTTTAAAGTGGAAGACTCTTGGGTACCCTCTTGTAGCCTAACCTCAAAGCAAAGGACTGTGCCATGGGCCTGCCAATCTGTGTGTGTGTGCCTGTGCATGTTCTTTTAGTCTCTGGCCTTTAGCTTTTTATTGCATGTTCACACTTGAGGTTAGGAAACCGCTCACAGAGAGGACAGATGAGCCTTCCACGCACTCTTAAAAATCACTCATCATCTTTATGCATGTACACTAGTGATCAAACAGAGAAAGCATGGGGAAAATACACACAGTAAGATATATGAATTACTTTTCTTCTGAAAACTGACAACATAATTCTATTGTCTAGAACAGCCATTTTTAAAACTGTGGGTCTTGACCCGCTAGTGGGTTGCAGATTGGGAATAAGTAGGTCACTAGAATGGTGGTGGGTTCAGATGCACGCAAAAATACAGAGAGACAAATTGAACAAAAGACTCTAAAGAGTTGATTATTTTATTGAATTGTTTAAAAAGAATCTGAGTTACCGGTTTGATGAACCTTCATTTATATAACTCACCAAATCCATTAGAGTGGCTACTGAATCAACATATGAAGAGTTCAGATGCAAAACCGTCTAAAAGCCATCTGAAATTTTCTTCTGAAATTAGCATTTTTAGCAAGCTCCTGTGTTTATGTTAAGTTATTTCACTTTAATGGCAATGAGAAGAAACTATTCAATGACATTAAAGTGAATTTACTGAACATAAACACAGCAGCCGAATAAAAATGCTAATTTTAAAGGAAATTTTCAAATGGCTTTTAGAGGGTTTTGCATCTGAACTCTTCATATGATTCACTTACTGAACTGCATATTCTAGCATTTTTGAACTTCTGGGTCCATCCTGTGATAGTCAGTGGGTTTTTGGTTAAATGCCAAAAATAGGGTCAGTGGTTAACATAAGCTTAGCATATTTTTATGTTGCATTTTACAACATAAAAAACATCAGTAAAACCCCACTTGTTATTTTTTAAGCTTCTATGTGTCTTGAAAAAAGGCTTAAGCTAACAAGTGGCTAAATAGGACTACCGAGGTTTTCATGCAGAACAGGTAAACTCATCTACTCACTAATGCACTTTTACAGCCTCATTGTGTTTATTCTTGGCTCCTCGCAAACTAAGCTAACTAAAATATTACAGCTTGTAAATTTGAAATATCAAAAGATTTGTTGGAAACTTGCTGGTGACTTTGAAGTTGTTATATAGGCAATTACAATATTTAAATTTTTTTTTCTTTCTTTTTTTTTTTTTTTACTAAAAAGTTTTTGGTGGGTCTCAACGAGATTATACTTCTCTAGGTGGATCCTGGCAAGAAAACTCTGAGGAACCTTGATCTATGGGTGCCTATAAATATACTGCATTGGAAAATTCTGCCTCACTTTTCAGAAGAAGTCAGTGAGATCAATGATAGTCTAACAGTGCTGTCAGACGGCTGTTTGTGCATGTCTGCTTTTGTTTTTGAAGCAGATTTCAGGCTGATCCTATTAGAGCTTTAGTGACAGTGTACTATAGGCCCATATGGTAGAGCACTTACAAAAACACACAAAGCACAGAGAGAGATTGAAAGAGGAGAGGCAGGGGAGAAAGCCAAGTGCATGTTTTATGATTATATGTTGAAATAACTGTGCCCAAATCAATTTAGTGCTACATGCTAAACTTCACACAAGAGTTGTTGGCAAAAGGGAACATTATTCTCTTTTCTCTTTGTCGACAAGACTTTGTAGCACTGTTTCCTAACTGGGGAATGTTAAAGTACTAAATGTAAAAGTCAGGGGGCACAGGGTCACCCTGTCTGTCTGCTTGCCTGAATCTCCCTAAAACTCCCCACCTAGGCCCACATCCTTCTCTACCTCACTCTCTCAATACATCTCCCATCTGTAATCAAACCCTCATTATGCCCACACTGTTAGCCATTAGATATCCACTTTAAAGTCAAGTCATTAAAACAGAGCCCTCTACATATAAATAAACAAAACCAAACAATGATGCAATGAAATTTAATCATTTGTTTGTTAGGGGCTTTCCGAAGCCCTGAGGGTGATTGTACATGCATCCTACTCTTTCAACTTTGGCCTCTGGTAATGGTGCATTAATGCTACCCATGTTCTCTTAGTTAACACTGTATCCTATACAGTAAACAAACTTCAAAAAAGCAATCCCATCAACAACCATCTACACTACGCTATTGCCAGATGCATTTTTCAAACATTCATATCAAAGACACTTGAACCTGTAAATCTGCCAGCTGAGTATGGATAAAGTCAAGGGAACACATTTATCAGATCATATTTATTGATAAATGATGTTTGAGTGAGATGATATCTTATGCCGCTGGCTTCAGCAGCTGTCTCCTGAGGACCTAATACTGAAGTGATGAGAATGGGGATTCCCCTTGAACATCACCGCCACAAACAGAAGACATACCAACACCTATTCCACTGCAGGTGCTGTCTGAGAGCCGTAAGGGAAAATTGTCCATCAAAATGCCTCTTTTGAAACATTTCCGAGTGAAATAAAACAGATAAAATGTTCTGATCAGCATGAACTCTGCTTTTCATGCAGAATGCAGGCAGATGTTCATGGTTTGCACCTCATAAAAACTGTATGTGTAAATAGCCGCTCATTGAGAAGAGAAGTCAGTTACAATGATCATAGCACACTTGACTACAGTGTGAAAAAAAATAGATATTGTCTTATTTTTACTGAACAATGGGGGGGGGGTGACTCTGATAGCAAAAACAGAGAAAATGTAGGCTAATACCTCCCAAAAATCTCAGATTATAGTGCAAATTATGCCTTAAAAGCAAACCCAGCTGCAGCACCCTTAAGCCTCTTTCAGTGGATCAGACGCCATTGAACTAATATAGACCAACAAAATCAGGACAAAAAATAAAACACCTTTCTTGCAAATGGGAAATGCCTTTTCTTTTCTTTTCTTTTCTTTTCTTTTCTTTTCTTTTCTTTTCTTTTCTTTTCTTTTCTTTTCTTTTCTTTTCTTTTCTTTTCTTTTCTTTTCTAGCAATGTGTTTCCAAAATAATTTAGCAGGATCTCTCCAAATGTTGTGCATCTATGTAAAGGATCTTTAAATCAACCTAATCTTTAAATCTACTTAAACACTTTGTATGAGATCACAATGCATAATATAGATCACATGTGTCCAATTTAATATGTACCCACTTTAACAAACACACAGTGATTTTTGGGATTGGTATTTCTAGGGCATTAATGAAGTTCTCCACCTCATCTCACATCATTTTAAATAGTTTCTTTCTCGCTTTCTTTCTTTCTTTACTGGAACTGTTCATGTCAGACATGTTGGTCTGGCTGTCTAAGGCATTATAAGTATTTCCTATTCCAACAGAAATATGTTAAGATGCTCTAGACAGCCAAATGTTGATGAAGCACAATTCCATGCTCCATAAGCTTGACCAAACCACATGTAGAGCCACCTGTGGTCTATAGAAACCCAATCTCAAATAAACCTGCCACCACATAAAGAGAGGAAGCACCTGAACCTAAACGCACAAAAACTCCATCTGCTATTTGACAGACACTCAAATCTTGAACAATCCTTCTTATATACATATATGTATGTTTATATATGTGTGTGTGTGTGTGTGTGTGTGTGTGTGTGTGTGTGTGTGTGTGTGTGTGTGTGTGTGTGTGTGTGTGTGTGTGTGTGTGTGTGTGTGTGTTCTTTCTCGTGCTGGAAAGATTTTGAACTGTAATTGTCTGAGAACTCTGTAGATACACTGATCCTTTGCGTTCTGAAACTCTGACATAGCAGAATACACTTAATCCAAGATTACGCAGTGTGTCAAAGTTCGGGGGTAATCTAGGAGTTGCAATAGGTCAGTTGGTAAGGAAACACATGTTTCACAATGCTTCCCCCATTCACAGCTAATCTACCATTCACGAAAAAGTGCCATTAACATTTTACTGCAGTGATAATTTTAATTAGCATTAACAACCGGTCAGAGCACAATATAAAAATAACGTCATTTTGCAATCAGAAGTCATATTTATCTGGATTTCCTCTCGTACACGAACACAAACTGATTTTAACCATATTCTTCAAATTCATAATAGTTGGTTCACTCAAACAAATGTAATAATGTGTCAGTATCTTAACATGAATGAGTCTGAAGCACAGTGTCTGATATCTTTGAGTTTTTGGTTACCTGGGGCTGTTGCAGGAACGCTCTCTGTACATGACCCCTCCACCACAGGTACGTGAACAGTCAGACCACTCGGACCAGCCTGACCACTGGCCATGCACTGCTGTAGGACCATGATCACCAAATTTGACACACTGTCCTCTCCGGCACCACTGCATTATGGAAATAAAAAAAGAATAAACATCTTAAAAGCCTGAAAATCATGAGTCAAGTCTTTTTTTACCCCTCTTTATTTCTCACATTGTGCCTTTATATCTTGCAATTACAAACTTATATCTCACAATGTTAAATTATATCTTACAATCTTGCAACTATTTCTTGTAATTATTATTTTATATTATTTCACAGCTCCAACTTTTTATCTTATATTGTGGCTTTACTTCTTATGTTAGACTGGGCTCAATCTCACTGTCTAATAATTCCCTTTTTTACTCTTTTCAAAACAGCCACCAAAATTAGTGTTTGTGTGGTAGATGAGGAGATAGCAGACTACTATCAGACAAACTCATGTTTTAATGTGAAAGAGAAGAGATGGTATGAGAGGAAAAGTGAGGTAAAGGAGAGAGTATATCTGCCGAGAAGATCTTGAGCCTGCTGGTTTGGGATGGGGCCCAGATTTACACCTGGAGAGCAGGACTCGGTCCAGCCAAGCCACACAGTCCCACACATCAGCACCTCTCATCCCCATCAACCAGTGGAAAGGACCAACCATCCTTATGGAACATTTACACAAAGCAAAGAACAATACTGCAGGTGTGCATGAAGAAAAATGGCGAGAGAGACTGGTCAGTTTGTGTTCCTCCTTGAATGGTGGTTCAGTGAGTTCAGACAGAGAAATGGCGAACAGACAAGCACTCACTCACCATGTCTGGTCCGCAGATGGTGCCCTCGGCAGCAGGCATGAACTTGGTCTCACACCGGTGTCCTGTTCTGTGGCACCACAATGATTTACAGATGTCCTGGTGGGCACCAACACACAGAGAGCACAGTCAAAAATGGGCCTACACCCACTGGGAACCCTTCAACCTCCCTGGCTTGCACCTCACCATGCTGACCTCTTGTTTCTACAGCAACGGCCAATCAGCTTTCCCAACAAATAAAAAAGCCTGTCAAAATCAATTACTGTGCTGCCCAAAAGAAACATGCTATTATCGTTGCATTTTGTTTCTTCACACAATATGACGATAATAATGGGTGATGAGGGGTTGGGAGACCGGCCACTGCTGGCCGACGGCCCGATTGCATCTGGCAGACAGTGAGAGAGAGACATGGTTTACAAAAGCTAGTAACACTGGACTCTGGGACATTGGGTAGCTAACACCGCTAGCTCCCACGGCTAATTACATCTCAACGACTTTGTGACAAGGACAGGATGGCTTGGTTGAACAGAAAACAAAAACATTGGCTTTTATCTCTACAATCGTTCTTAATTGAGATGTACAGCTGCCTTCCATCAAGGTTGACGTTTAAGAGGTTTTTCAGAACACGTAGAAGGTCTCCTAAGCACACAAAAGCAACAGGGTTCTCTCAAAGAGGAAGTCCATAGCATGAGAGCTAATCCCACAGATAGACTCTCGCAATGTTCATTTCCCAAGCGCAACTATTTGCATATCAATGTGTGTGTTAGACGCTAAAGGCTACAACAGATGCCAAAGGGGGCCCTGTCCATCTTTGACCATGGACTGTGAATGAAGACTTAGAGTAGATTTTGAGGCAACGGGCTTCCTCTCAGTAGACTGTTTTCTTTCCAAAGCTCAGATGTGGGTTTGTGTTGACCATGACGTCTCCCTACACAAACATTACAGGTTGAAGCACATTTAAATATCTGAGACCCTAAATGAACTCAATCTCAGCGAATTCTATTGTGACATTGTGTTTTGTCAAAAGGATTGATTGAAGCTGAATTGTTTAACAGAAGTTGTTTGACATTTCTAACATGTGCTCAAACTAATTTAGCATAAAGATCCACTGAAGTGCTCCAACTATGAAGAGAATCCTAATAGTATATTTTATACACTATGAGTTACCTTTACAAAGTCCAGGCTGCACAGTTTTGCTTTCGAGCCAAACTGCCATTTGCACTGTATATCAGCATCATACAGCTGACCTGGAAGCTGCTCAGGGTACTTGTACTGGCCTATCTGCTTAGGTTCATCCACTAGACATGAAGCCTGAGCTGTACTGTGAACACAAACGCATGCAAAGAAAGATGAACACGGAAACAGACATATATATATATATATATATATATATATATATATATATATATATATATATATATAAACAAAAAATAAATGTAACATATATATAAAATTATTTATAATAAATATTATAGTGTATAGGAAATTAAATATTTCTAAAATGGATTTATACACCACTTTTTCTGTGGGGTGAAGTGAAAGTTTACCCTAAAAATCGGTTCAAGTATTGCCGACTACAGGCAGACCATGAGAAAACACCATTATTCCCAGCCAATGTGGGAGACATTATGTTCCCTTCAGTCTTCCGGCAGGGATTCCCCTCTCCGTCATGGATCATTCCAAAACTGGGGCAAAAAAATGAGGGAACAAAAGAGGGAGAGATGGAGATTGTAAGTTTTACCCAGTGAGACTACTTGTGTACAACCTAAGGACAGAAACTACTCCCTGAGTCTGGTGGGACATTACCTCTACAGCTGAAAGCTCTTTCATCCCACAAAACCCTTCGATAATCTCCGTACTATACTGAATAAATCACATGATTCACATTTAGATGTTTACTTTCAACAGCCCTGTGGCAATCAGACTAATTAATGCATCAAAATAAACATATGGACTATGGTCACGAAATTCAGACATGAGCAGTGTTGGCAAGATGTGCCATGTGTTTATAAAATGACCACTCCTCAATAAATGAGTGATTAACGACTGTTGGCCAGTGAAGATTTTGCCCTAAACACTGCACACATTGGAGGCACGTGTCCATTTCATTTGACCAAAATGTTTGAACCGCTGAGAATAACAAATCCCACAACATGTTATCAGCCTGGTGGTTCTCCAGGATAGATTTTGTTCCAGTTTATGTTGAGAATGCGCCAAAGGACCGAAGGACTCAAAATACGGCTGTCATAAAAACAAAATCTCAAACATACAGCATAAACTTCCTTTTATCACAATGGCAACCAGCAAACACAAACAAAATGTTTGCCTGTTGCACAGCATATGGTTTCCCAAATTGAAATAGTGTGGGACCTGAAAACTTGAGTAAACGTACTTATGTCCTGACTCGTGGGCGATGGTGAAAGCAAGGCCCAGCCCTGTATCTTCATTAATCGTGCAGCTACGATACTTGCTACACATCCCACTTATTGGAGCAAAACCTGTAGACAGGAAGTCAGAAAGGACAGACAGAGCTAAACATGGGTGGAAGTAGAAGATATATGAGTGACACTGATGCATGTTGAGGATGCAAATCACTTTAAAATCCAACAGGTCTGGACAAAATCATTAATACATGATTTAAGCATCACTAAACACACCACAATGTTTTCAAACCTACAGACTTTGAAACAGGATCCTGTTACGCATAAACACACTTTTAGGATATTTCTCCTGACTGTATGGTCTCAGCTTCGGTTTGAGTTTCACATCATAGAGAGGCAATTTAAAAGCAGTGCATTCCCCTCTGCCATACATTCAAAGAAGTGCATACTTGTGGTTTGGAGCTTTACAGCTGAATTCATTACATTTGGCTGACGCCTCTGCAGCAAAAACTAAAGAAGCTGCCAACAGACTGCAAAGTGGATTTGAGCTTTCTTGGATTCATTCAGGTGAAGTTCTCTGCCTGAGGGTGGACCAGGACACACATCACCAACCACAAGCTTTTTCTAACCTTGGCATTGTTTAATTCACCTTCCTGCAACTCGATTTTAGCCACTGACTTCACAACACATGACCCACTTCTGCTATTGGAAGGTGAATGTTAAGTGTCTTACCCAAGGTATCACATGGTTCGTTCTTCCAGGAGCAGATGTCCAGCCCCGTCAACAGTATGGCATGGTCGTGCCGCTTGCCGTTTTTACCTATCAGGCCTGATTGCCACTGGCAGAAGTTGTTGAGTGATTGGTCTGCGTGGTGGTTGATAGACAGACCCAGCTGACAGCAGTGAAGCCGAGAGAGATGAAGTGTTCAGAGGGGTGGTGAGAGAGAGAGAGAAGAGTGAGTAGTGAATGATCAGGCATCTTTCAAGTATGAAAGAAATGTAAAAAAAAAAAAAAAAAAAAAAAAAAGACTGGGATTCTTCTGAAAATCAGATACGACATATTACATTTACCTTAAATGAGAATAAACTAGCTATAGTGACCAGTGTCTCCAGCACTGTTTAGCGCCAACGTAAATTAAATCATATTTTGTAGTCTTTGTTGAATCTGAAGCAATTAAAAGACTGTACTGCAAAATAATGCCAGGAAATATGAGCATACTGTACAACATGTCTGATTCCTGAATGAATGACTCTTATGAGTCAATTCTTTTCACTAAATCATAAAAACATGCAGTGATTGTGTATTCTGATTCGCAAACAAATTAATTTTTTGTGACTGTTTTTTGCAGCGAATCAAAAACATACAGCATGAGCAATTTATTCACAAACAAATGACATCAATGATATAAAAGAAAGTGTGTACTTTTGTATTTATGTATCTTACCGGATCTTTTTCAAGTAGGAGGAGGCTGACCACAACAATGTTGATATCATTTCCAATAGTTCCATCTTTGAACAGACTGGAGACCTGTTTAGCAAAACAACACTGTGCACATTACTATAGGTAAGAGTAAAGGTAGAAGTAGTTACATGCTAAAACAAAGTGTCTTTTGAACAACAATGCTGTTGATAACTCTGCTCACCATGTTCATGACAGTAAGGACATAGGTAGTGACGTTCTCTCTGCCATGTTTCTCCAGCATCTTCCTGTCTGCCACCACCAGGGTTTCCACGTTCAGGCCACCCTCTTTGCTTGATGTAATCTCTGAGCGCTTCACCCGGCTTTGCTGCTCAAACTCATCAGGCATGACAAAATGATCCTCTGTAGGACGCTTGGGACTATCTGTAGTTAGAATGAGGTGGAGAGGTGAAAGTACGGAAACCCATGAAAAAGAAACTGAAAGTTGCCACAAATAACTGCTTTTCCTTTTCCAAACTAGCTCCCTGATAAAAGCACCAGAGAGATGATGACAGACCAGGAAATACACAGTCATTAACTTAACATGCTGTTTCCAAGCTTTCATTCAATTTCTTTTTTCAGTACAACAGATAATAATGACACAGTAGTTTTGCTTTTGGAATCAGTATAAATATCTCAGAGTGCCTTACTAATATACACATACTGACAAATTCTACAAGTATATAACGTGTATATAACTTTCCATCTACAAATGGCTAAAAGGAAATTCCCTTACATACATTGCTTGCGGCGTCCGCAGAAATGTTGTCTCTGGAGCTTTCCGTGCTGGTAGTCATGGTGACGGTGGTGGTGATGGTGGTGGTTCTTGTAGGGGTTGCTTGATTTAACGCTGCTGATCCAGTCAGTCTTATCAGAGTATACCCTGCGCTCAGCTGATCGCTTGTAGATGACATGTGGGTGATGTCCAGAGGGGGCGCTGTAGTTGTGTTGTAAAGCCAAATGCTGCGGGAGCGGAGTGATGAGAAGTTCTTCGCTGGAGAACCGGATCAGACCTGACTGCAGAGGACAGAGGAAGAGGAAACTATAAATAGGTAAGCAATAGCAAACAATGAGGTTGGATTGCATGTCAGATATGTGACACACTATTGTTTAAAAGTTTGGGGTGAGTACAATTTTGTACAATATTGGCAGTTTATTAGTACTTATTAAGCACATATTCTGCATGACCATATTCTACATCCCTAATTCTACCCAATACCTAAACTTAACAACTACCAAAATAACAATAAAAAATCATCAAATTAAAAGTAAATAAATCCAAAAGTCGTGTTTTTTTAATAGCAAGAACTGGACCTTAAAATAAAGTGTGACCGATCTTATGTTCACCATCGCTGCATTTTTGCATCAAAAATACAGCAAAAATAAATATTGTGGAATATTATTACAAATTAAAATAACTTTTTAAAATTACATTTTAAAATGTAATGTATTTCTGTGTTGGCTAAGCTGATTTTTCAGTATCATACGATCCTTCAGAAATCATTTGAATATTGTGACTTAGATGCTTAAGAAACATTGCTTTTAATCCATGATATTTTTTTCAACATCACTTTTGATCAATTTAATGCATTATTGCTAAATAAAAGTATTAATTTATTTAAAAAATAAATCTTATTAAATGGCTATTTAAAATCCTGCATGATTCTATATGATTTCATGAAACAATAATATTTTAATAATATAATGAAATCAAATGTTTTGATATATATATTAGTATTTAAAACAGGGTAATTTTCAATTTTCTATTAAGGGGCAAATCTTGCCCCCTGGAATTTTTTTCGCCACCTTAATAATTGTATCTGTGTTGTCTTTAATGTCAAATACTTTAATTTAACCAGGTACTTCAATCAATCAAATTACTTTCAACTGTTGCCAATTAGAATTGACTGTTTTAAAAATTCAAAAAAAAAAATTTTATAAATTATATAAATATATAAATTATATGTTTAAAAAAGGAGCTAATTGGGCTGCAATATTATGACAAAAATCATTATTGTCAATTATTGCTCTTTATATTATAATAATGATTATTAATTTTGATAAATAAAATACATATAAAAACTTTTTTTGCATTAGTCTAGTCTAGTGCAAGTTATGCAAAAATCACTGAAAAGCTACAAAATTAATCTTTTATTTACATTGTATCTGCACTGTGTTGTTTGATGACTGAATTCATGAGCGCAAGGAATTCAATCAGTAAGCGCGCACACTCAACAACAACTGTTGTTTTCAGCGCTGATTAATCTGAACGCCTCTGTTTGGTGCCGTTTGAGACTAATCTAAGCGTCTCTGATTGGCCATTGCATTCCTAAACTCAACAGAAACATGCGTGATTGGTTATAAGGCTCAACAACAAAAAAAACGTGTAAAAAGCAATCTGATGCAGTATGAGTGATTTAAGAGACACTGCGAATAGACACTTTTCACTCATTTTCACATTTCATTTTAATCGTGATAGCCGTAATTGACTGTTTAATTGTGCAGGGGCTACAGCATCTGTTGCACAATATACAATGATTGCCCAAAAGATTTCCATTGTAAGCACATGCTGACACAACTGTCAGCATGTTTATTGTTTTATTTTTACAAACAGGGGGTTGATTTGAACTTGTTCTCAGTGGTAATAAACAGCATTGGACAGATGCTGTCGACAGAGGTCAACTTCTAGTTAACCAGGAGTACTCCTAAAGGGACACGTTAGCCTTGAGATAACCCTCCAGACCAAGTTAAAATCAGAACGCACAGACGTGGGACTGAGAATATATCAAATCAAAGACGTGGAGGTATTTGGGTGAGTTCGATGTAATGGAAGAAAAAACCTCCAGGAGACCATCGCCTTTTACATTCCTGGTTGGGGGATTCTTGGTCCCTCCAGCTGAAACGTCGGCGGTTAAAAAAAACAGCTGTTGCAGAGTCACAAAAAATGGGCATCGCCATAGTAACAGCTGTCAGTACACAATAAACAAATGATGACATGGCGGGATGTAGAGCAGCCTGCGGCTTCTGAAGGAATCTTAAGGAGTTGCCCATTTATCAAATGTTTCAGTACAGAGAGCAGAGGAAAATTCATATGCAGCATAACCTTTCAGCAGCTTGTTTTACAGTGACGATTAGCATGGCCAAAAGCCAGGCATGATAGATATGATAGACTATCATATCTACATCCTCTCTTAACAACACTCAGCCCTTGAAACTCTATAATTGGCTTGTTTTCTCAGAGGAAAAGGAAACCTGAGAGGTAAAAGTAAAGAAACCTACAGTAAAAAAAAAAAAAGTAATATTATGAACTAGTATTGCAAATTAAAATAACTTTTCTATTTCAATTTTTTTATATATATATAATTTATTCCTGTGATGGCAAAGCTGAATTTTCAGCAGCCATTATTCCAGTCTTTAGCATCACATCACCCTTGAAAAATATTTTTAATATGCTAGTTTAGTGCTCAAGAAACACTTCTTATCATATTAAGAAACAAGAAATTATAATATCATGCAGTGTGATTAATAATAATTCTGCAAAGCTGGTAGGCCATTATCAGAAATTATAAGAAAAATATAAATTTTGACTGAATGATCAGAATCACACAATCCAGTCTCTTCTCGTCAATTTGTGCATGTGTATGTTTCTTGAGAGAGTTTTATGTATCTTTTAGCACTGAATTAGTAGGCATGCTTGAGAGGTTGGTGGAGGAGGTCAGATATTCGTGAGCAGTTGATTAATGAGGTGTGGGGTCAAAGGCGAGCCGAAAGCTTATCGTCTGCTATGATAGTGACACGCATTGGTGCCCTGGGACACATCCACAGCAAGCCAACAAATGTGCACATGGAGCCATTGCTAATAAAACATGTCAGAGCTTAATTGCTTCATTATAAGTCATATACATGTGTCTCCAGATTATTTAGTTTGGGTCAGCGTTTCTTCAATGACTTTTCCCATCAAAATGTGGCAATATTTCAGTGTGAACCAATTTTTACTGCACTACTGATGGGAAACGCAATATGCAAACATGTACTAAGCATTCAGACTTCTTTCTTTCTTTAGGTTTGCATTAATCTTTGCATTGTATTTAGTAGGACGGAATCACAGAATCTAGTCATAAAGATGGAATAACACAGAATGTCATGGAATTTGGTAAACTTTGAGGAATAAATTGTAAGGAGAGCCATACACTTAACTTGTGATTTGAATTAGAGTCTGAGAATATTAAGCCTCAAAAGACTGCTATATAAATATGAAGTCTGCATGTCTGTGTGTGAATGAGTGGCACAGTTTCATTAAAGCATGTGTGAAGCTTGTGGTGTTTTCAGTGTTTGCCGTCTCAGGTTGGTTGGTTGAAGAAATGACAGGACTATATTAAAAGTAGATATTACAACTTGTGTTTGGCACTTTGTTTGCCAAAAAAAATTATAATAATAATAATTTAAGGAATCGTTCAAATTTAATTTGATTACGATTTAAAAGATTAATTACATTGTCAAAAATTGTGCATTCATTTCATTTCATTGCCACTGTTTCTGTTTCTGATTTTAATTTTTTTTAAGGGCATTAAATCATAAAATGCAGAATGCAGAAATATTTAAACAGACAATACAGAATTTCTTAATTAAAAAAAATATATTTTATAGGGCATATTTTTGTGAACATTTTAATTATTTATTAAATTGTTAAAGTTTAAAATTGCTTTTATTATTAAAATGTAATTGAATTCAATGGAATTCAGAAATCAAAAAAATGTCAAATGTGATATATAAACCAAACTGTGGCCACCCTTTTGGTGGATGTAAGGATGTAAAATGTAAGCTACTCAATATTTACGTTTTTGCTGTTGTTGTTGTTGTTGTATAAAAACAACATCACTCTCTTGCAGTATTGAGCATAACAATCACTCTTGCTCATATGAAATAAATAATGCTTGGATATTATATATTGCATTGGATTTACATTAGTTTCTTTGGGCTACAGGATGATTTTATGAATAAAGTTGGGTTCTTTAGGTTTACGCAGTAAATACATCATATAATACATGTGTTTATTGATGTGTGAAATGTATTTTTTTTAATCAATGACTGCTTTACTGCTCTAGCAGACAGGCTAGAGTGGAATAAACGATAAAATAGGTGTATCTCTACTGCTTTATTGACTTTTGTCCCTTTCCTGTTCAATATTTGCAAACATACTCTGTATATGTAAATACTCATTAACTTATTAATTCAGCAACAATGACTATACTCAGCAAACTCCTGACAGGCCTGGCTTTGCTAAGAGGGAAGTGTTGCAGTTGTAAAATAGGTTTATTACTCCAGTCATCGGTGCCTGGACCATATTCAGTCTGGCAGAGTCATTATTGCCAAAGAGACAAACTTCTGAGAGGGCAAGCGACTCTCTCTCTAGGTTTTTAGGTTATTGTGAGCTAAATGAGGGGAATATTTTACCTACAAAACCACAAAGATATAATAAACATCTGCTAACGATGAGCCACTCTGTCCTGTCAGTTTGGCTTGGGGATAAAATAAATATTGAGTATTTTCTTAAATACTAGCTACAAGACACAAATTCAAACATAATATTTTAGAGACCTGTGGTGCCATAAGGAAACCATTGGTAATGGTATGGTGCATCTTCCTGAATGACTTGAGCTGCTCTCATCAATGAGCTGAGGTCATCTTCCCTCTTTAAGGCTAGAATTTTAACCTTTGTCTCCCAGACTGCTGAACTTCTCACATTCCGTCTGGCTTTGGAATTCTACCTAATCCCACCCTCCACGAAAAGGCAAATCCTTGCAGAATAGCTGTGCATTCAGTCAGTGATTTAACCCCCTTCTGTTCTTTATGCCCCTGTGTGTTTGATCCATGTACCCCGACCCCTCCCTTCTCGCAGGTGGCAAGGTAAACACAGGGCACTCCTAGGACTGAGGTGGTGCCCGCAAAAGTTTTTTACAAGGTTTTTTTTTTTACTACTCTATATTTTATTGGTGGAAATTCAGCAGAATTTGAGACAACAATGTGGAATACAGAAATCCAAACATTAACAAGGCATAAAAATGGATGTACAAAATCAATAAATGTAAAGTTTTCAGTAGCAATGCAGCACTTGACAACTGACAGTTCTGTCATCTGGACTGAAACTCTCTCACACTGGCCCTCGACCAGCAGGACATCCTAATTGTTGAGCCCTCTTATTATAACAATCATTAAAATATGGATAACTAAATTCGTATTTATAAATACACACAATCATACAAATACCACCACTACTAAAAATGTGATGCACACTGTGGAGAATAACCATACTGGATGTAAAAATGCATTCCACTGCCAGGACATCTCTTCTTATTCACACTGCCTGTGTTTGTGGGTTTCATTTCATTCATGCAGAAGTTATAATGTGCACCACTGTAAAACTAAAATCCTCATTCAAGCATTGAGAACATCAAATTCACATACAGACGATACACAAGATGCAAGTTAAGGTCTGCCACATTCAACCAAAGAAGACCAGTATTTAATTGACTTTCTTTAAATAACAGGGTTAACAATTTTTTTTTTTTTTTTTTTTTTTTTTTTTGATGATAATAGTGCCGAATCCCTATTATTAGTGTACTGGAATTACAGTGTAGTTTTGCATTAAAACTTTACTCACAACCAGAAAAGCAATGCCATTGATCCATGTTCCGCACAAATGATGAAACACTACTTTCAAAAATAACTGGACAACTCCTGATGCTGTGATGTGGGTTTGCATACATCTTTACATTTGAAACCACACTGACAGAAAAAAGTAACACTTCTTATTAATTAATTTCCACTCTCTTTCAGGTAACCAAAAAAAAAAAAAAAAAATTAATTAATTAAACATTCAAAATGCAATATATGTGTGTATATATATATATATATATATATATATATATATATATATATATATATATATATATATATATATATATATATATATATATATATATATATACACACACACGATGGAAGATGATGGAATATGACTTTTGGGAAATACCAAAAGCTGGCATTATGAGGAAAGCCGCAAGATTTCAATGCTGCCATTTTCTGAATAAACCATGTTTGCACATTACTCGAGATGAGCTTCCTGCAGTGAAGCCCTCCCTGTACAAGGCACCCCGCAAGCATGTGTTTAACCAACATCCTGGAGAACTTCTGCATAGCAAACTTTACTGTCAAATATCTAACAACTTAGTCCAGCAGTTAGTAGATGGAGGTGCTTCGCTTCGATAATGGGGGTAAAATGGATTCCATCTGGCGCCATTTTTTTTTATTTAATTTTATTTTTAAAGCTTTTTGGCCATTATGTCTGATGGGGTGCAGAAAGAAATTAGATGGCTGAAGACATGAGCAAAAAAACTAACTGAAGAACTGCAGGGATCCTATTATCACAACATCATTTATTTTATATTATTTAATTTTTTTTTTTTTTTTACAGGCAGTGAGGATCACCCAATTATGGTTGGTTTAAAATAAGACTGGCTTAAATTTATTATATAAAAGGAAAATAATATTGGTATTCAGTGTTAGTTTCTCAAATGAGTTCATGCAGGAACTGCATTCATGAGTTGCTAAAAAGCTAATAATTAATTAAATCATAAAAAAAAATTAAAATACTAGAGAGAAAGAGAGAGAGAGAGAGAGAGAGAGAGAGAGAGAGAGAGAGATTTAAGCAAAAACAATTTTAAAAATCCTAAAAATTAAATACTGTTTAAAATTTTAATGTTTACATTTTTTTTTTTTAAACTGTTTGCTTAAACTTTCTGGGTTCTTTTTAAGATTCAAGCATTTTGGGAGTCTTTTCTATAGAATATATTACTGCACTTGAATGTTTTTAATGTAATGATGTCTGACAGGTGATCTCATAATTACACACGTGCCCAACTACAGCCTTCTACAAAAACCACCTGACTACTTAAAGCCTATTACACTCGAGAGAACGAAGGGAAGCACTCAACCACAGTCTCTTCCTCTGGTTTCACATTAATGTGCCAGACTTTTAGTTATCTACTTCAAGAAACACTTGCAAGAGATGTAGATTAGAGGGCCAAAGTCTGCTGCCAGATAAACACATTTCATTTTCACAGTGAACACAGAAACCATGAGAGCTCTTGAGTCTCCACTCATTGAGTCGGAGTCTTGGGAATGATGGAAATTAACTATTAAAGCACGGTCCTCAAAGTGCTTCTCTACGAAGGATTTAACTGCAGGGAATGTCTGTTTTATGTGGTTTCATGAGATATGTCTTTGAGTACATCACTAGTGAGTCTTCAGTGCAAGTATGGGAAATTATTTATTGCCTGTCTCAGTGATTCTGTGAAACGTAATTAGCATCTCTTTGTGTAAACTGTGAGTGTTTTTAAAGCTTCCAGCCGTGGTATTATAATCTAGATGAGTAAGTGCTTACATGCTGTTAAAGGCTGGAAGGGAGCAGTGGGAAACCCAAAGCTGCTTATTACCCAGCTTTAAAACACATCTGCATTCCACCGCTGGGTTACATCTGACCAGAGCATCAACTCTTCTGGCTTCAGTGGGAAGAGAATGCGTGTTTGTGTGCAAAGACAAATAATGGACAGCTCAGGGGCATTTGATTGTTTGAGATCTACACAAACTCGGAACCTGTACTTAACAAACTTTTAACACAAGGTTATAAAACACTGGGCTAGCATGTGTTTGCACTGCTAAAAATATTAGGTCTGAAATGATACCATGTCAGAATGTTACACGTTATGTTTGCAACAGATAACCAATCATAAACTAAACAGTGCTTTCCTCATTACATATTCTTTTGCAGTCAAAGACAATTTAATGCGGTGAGTTAAAGTCCAATATCATGTCAGCAATGTCATGAATACAATGACATGAAAATCTGAATACACTATGATTAAATTAGGAAATTCAGGTCCATATCCTGGGGGCATGTTTTGGTAAATTCAATTCAAAACAGGAAATCCACTATTTATAGCACAGTCACACCATTATACCCAGATATAAAACATATGGGAAAGGGGAGTAAAATTGGAAGGGGAAGAGAGGAAAAGGGATTGCCTAAATTTACTGCAACACTTTGCTAAAGTTGGGATGCTCTGTGGTGTTAGCACATGTTGTTAAGCTAATGTAATGCAACACTCTGAAAAGCACTTAAAGGGTGCAAAGTTAACACAAATACTGTATGTAAAAATGATTTTGATTGAAAAAAATCAACTTGGTATTAAACAGAATTTTGCATATTGAATTTTATGCAAATGAAAATGAGGTTGAAAGAGAAAGACTCTAGTAGATAGTAGATCACATCATTTTCAAACTCAAGACTTTCAAAATTGTTTTATGGTATTTTGCTTTTTTTTTTTTTTTTAAGATGTTGTCAGTGAACAAATGCCAGTGGCAAACTATAGTGCAATCAACTGAACACACTGTACTTTTACCTCTCACTGCCTCATTTTCATTTCTGTCAAAAATTAAAAATTGAACTACGCCGATTATAGTCTATTAAACCAGCAAGATCACAAAGAAAGCTGGTCCAGTGGGTAAGCCAGTAAATTTAAATAAACAAGAGACACAACTAAAAAGATAAAGCTGCTGCCCAAGCCTCAGATATCACAAAGCTAAGTTGTCAATGACAAATAACTCTATTACTCTAAGAAAGATGCATGAACTTGACTAACATAATTAAAGTTCAGTGGAGAAATGAGAATTTTAAAAAGCCCATCCCAAATGGTCCAAGGCACAAGATATTCCTTATAATATTTATGGCTTCTCAGAGCTGGTGCGACAGCCACTTCACCACTGCCCATTAGTTTTAGGTCTTCAAGTGAGTGAGAACAAGAGCTATTACAGGACCAGCATGCCTTTCCTCTTCTTCACTCTCTCCCACAGGCTCTCTCTTTCTGGCATCCCTAAGCAGTCTCTACATCACTGTCACCACACAGACCACCAGGGAATAGCCCCTGGCAACTCCTATAGTGCTAACATGGCATAACACCCCATGAATTATGAAAGGGGGAGTGGGGAACATTTGTAACTACAAAGGAGCCCAGCATATATTCACTCTGGTTTCAATTTGTCTGTCCGCCCTCCCAAAACTCAGACAAGAATGTCCACCACGTCACCTGAGCATTGTCTCCCATGGTGCAAGGCTTCTGAGTCTCAGCTAGCAGACTCGGTGTGGTTAATATATGGGACTGGGTCACATAGTGGCAGGAAGAATCCCAGACTTGTCCAAAACATGCCCCTGTAGCTGGAGGGTATCGCTAATGTGTGATGTAATACATCACAACACAATATTTTGCGATTCAATAGATCACAATATCATAACTGTATTGCTGTGGTAAACACATTTTTCTAAACTGAACAAACAAGAGTGACTGAAGCCGTGTGTAATACCAGTCCAAGAGTTTCAAAATAGTTAATGTGAAGAAGTCCAAAATATGATGATACCTCTTGAGAAGGACCTTATTTCTAATAGAAAGCCACATATTTTAAGCCCAAGTTAAGATGTGGTCACAGTAATCGTTGTTCAGCAAATGTATTTATATATTTCAATATAAATACGTGATCAGGAAATTCACAAGAGGGCAGACTTTGCAGCGATTTCAAGTTGGTCACGCTGGGATCAACAGAAAGCTGCTTGGTTTGAAGGTGACTTTTGTGTGAGCTGTGCTTTGTACATTACTACACTAGTATTGACAATAGAAATTGTACCTTTTTTGCGGACAAAATTTCACTAATATGACCACACTTTTATACAGTGTGAGAAAAACAGTAAATGTAATCGTATAAAAACAACATATTTACATATGAAATTATTCCCATTAATGTTTTAAAGCAATAAGAAATTAAATTCCAACATTATCAGTACTGTTGGATGTACAAACTATACACACTGCAAGAAAGTATGACATTATATGAATATAATGACAAGAATCTTAAGTATTTATGCAAAATCATGATCAAAGGGATTATAGTGTTGTCATATATAATTATAATGGTACTACCCAACGCCCCCATGCATCTATACTTAATTTATGATACCAGGAAGGTGGTTTCAAACTGGGAGGCCCCCAACAGTGACCATTTCAATAGAACCTCTAAGTACAAAGTATGACAACAAACATGTCTGATGGAAACCCCAAAGCATTTTCTCACAATTTCCTGAGTCAGACGAGCACTACAGATGTGCTCTCGGAGTCTGTATGGTAATTCCCAGCCTCTCTCTTCCATTGATGTTTGAATGGCCCGGTGCTCTACTCTCCCTGCAGTGTATCCACACAAGCTTTGAGCGCACTGACAGCTTTCCTCCTTTGCAGTCAGAGTGAATTAGCATCACAACTGTCCCTAAATACAATCCCACACGTTAGCGCATCAGCTTGAACCAGCAGGTCTGGCACTGAATAAACACAGCTGAACACACACATACACACACATACACACCTCACACATTCACAGACAGTCTAGCACCCACAAGGCTGGACTATGGGCCGGGCTGTCCATAAAAGATAAAAGAACACTTTGCCATCCAAAAAGACACAAGAGACAGAGTCTGTGGGAAACCTGTTTAGCAAAAGTGACTAACACCTTGTAACATTTGTGCATACTACATAATTGATAAATTATCTGTTTAGTTATTTGTTTTTTACTTGTAAGCACTGTTTACACAAAAGATGTGATTTACATGGATTTAAGCATTGAATGTCACATCATATGCTCAATCAGTACAATTATGAAAGCTTAACATTAATTTGATTCATTCAATATGAGCATCAGCTCCTTTTTAATAGGTGGTCTTGAATAAGTAACTCATATATATACTCATACATATACATAACTTATTTCCTTTGTCCTGTCTTGTAAACAGTAACAAGGTAAAATAAATGATAGTCTGACTGTGAACAGAAGAGGCAATGGGGGGCTTGGGAAAGGTTATGTCTGAGTTCAGCATGATTGGACATGTTTGGAAAGAACTGAAATTCAGTGAAGGGCAAATCTATTCGCTAGATTTGCTCTTCACTGCCTTACAAAGCCCTGCTTGCAAACCATTCAAATGACAAGGAGGATAATTAACTATACTCAGTCGTCTAGCTGGTGGACTACAAAAAACTCTGGTGGACTCTGCCTACATTCACATTTCTGTCCTAATCATGAAATGCTGGGTTTATCTGTATATGAGAACTAGAGAGAACACATAGCAGAAAATATACTACCATTCAAAATTTGGAGGTCAGTATGATTTTTTAAAGAAGTCACCAAGGCTGCATTTGTTTGATCAAAAATATAATAATATTTTGAAATTTTATTCCAATTTAAAATAAACATCTTCTTTTTTCTACATATTTTAACATGTCATTTATGTGTTGTTGGCAAAGCTGAAAAATTTAATGTCGGCAAAGCTGAATTTTCAGCAACCATTACTCCAGTCTTCAGTGTCACATGATCCTTCAGAAATCATTCTAATATGCTGATTTGCTGTTATTTGTTAATAATATTATGAAGCATTTCTTATTATTATTAATGTTGAAAACAGTTGTGCTGCTTAACATTTTTGTGGAAGCCATGACACATTTTTCAGGATTTTTTGATGAATAGAAAGTTCCAAATATCAGCATTCAAATGCTTTGGTAGTGTACACAGAATAATAACACATAAGACAAATAATCGACAAAGCTGAGGATTTCCTTCATTTAGAACACCAAACAGCCAGAAAAATATTAGCAAAAAGCATCAAGTTAGACATCATGAAAAAGGGATTGGGAAGTTTTCCAGCCATGTATGTTGACTAAGATAATTAATTAATTCACAATGTCAACATTTCAAAGTAAGGCTATTTAGTCTACCTATTGTTATCCTACCCAGCAGAGTGTGCTAACATGCTAATTGTTAGAAAACAATGGCGTCGGTTAACATAAACTGATAAGGAACGTCAAGTCTACTGTCAGCTGACAGGGCAGAGAATGTGTTAAAGTTACTGAATGAGTGCCCATGTGTCGAGCGAATCAAAACAGCTAAATATAGCAACACTGCCAGAATAGATCATACATCAATAATCCATGTTGAACAGTATAAAGCCTTTCATTGTAGTGCTAAAGCCAATTCTGGTGGCTCAGCCAGTCAAAACATGTCTAGAAAGCAGGATCTGCCATTTCAAGGGGGATGGGCTTGAACCTGTCACCAGCCTTATGGAACCATGACCCAGAGAAGGCCCGAGGATGTGGATTTGTCTATGCCTAGGCTGGAAAAGCAACTCTGAACTTGCACAACCATGCGACCCTGCAACTTGAGCCGCTGGAAGTTTTGACCACTGAACAAGAAATAGCAGAGCACCGCTTAAGAATCTTCACCTGTTAATCTGCTTTTACAAACTGAAGCAGCTTTGAAACTGGCATTCATATGCCATCCTGGATGCAGCCCATCTAGAAGATTTTGAACCAAACCTCGAAACAGCACACATGACGAAACTAATCCACAAATCAACTAGCATTTAATTACTATGATGATGTGTTTTGTTTTAGGGTTGGATGGAAGACGTTTAATCATGCTGCTAAATCTGGGGCCAGACAGTCCATTCGAGCCAAGTGATAACAGCAGTTGAAAGGAGCTCAGTAATTAAAAACTTTAAATGAAGCAGGATTTAGTAAGTAAATCCCTCTGTTTCCAATTTAAAGTCCGGGACCGCCTGTTCTTCATTTAACAACTGAATCCCTGTCCATCTGCTATGTTATGCACTGTTTAACAGAGAGCAAGAGAACTGGTACAAGCAAATCAGACTTTCATCAACTCAGTAACCTAATGGATGCCATTACATCTGAATGTACCGACTGTTGGGGTTCTCATCCACATTGATTTTACTTTTGGACTTGCATTCTCGCAGCACAAAAACTCTCTCTCTCTAAGCAACTGCCTCCTCGGCCTTTCACGGCACAAGGGGTTGTTGTGGATCAGCAGAGGGATGAATGGGTTCTCATTTGTACTTAATCCAAAGCTCCTCATCAAGCGGAGATGACATGGAAGGGTTAAAGTCCTTGGTGACGCATTCTTTTTCACTCCAACAAAGAAAGGGAGAGTGAAAGAAGCAGAGTGACAGAGTGAGAGACCCCTTTTTTCTTGGACATTTTCCTTTTGCTTTTGTATGTTTAAGCACTAAATCTAAAGGACACACAGGTCTTGTTTGGCATCCTGTATATCTGAAATTGCGGCACCTTTAAGACCGTAGAGAGAATCACCTAGAGCTTGGCCCATCGTTCAAAAAAAGCTTTGAGCATCAAAAGAAGGGGAGTAGATCAAAGAGTCCCTGCAGTCTATTCAGATGCAATTGCTCCTAAATCACATTGTGTTGTCACACAGATTTAAAAGAATGGGTCACTGCTGTTTTATTGTGGAGAAGCTTCCACTAATGAAAAAGGACAATGCAAAGATTAGCGCTGCCAGCCAAGTGCCTGAAACCTCACTCTGTCTTTAATTGTAGAGAACAAGAGAGACAGGAAAGCAGGGCAAACACTGAACAAAAGAGCAGGGAGTGAGAGACCATCAGCAGAACTCTGGGTATGATTTTACAGTCGCCCACCATCCAAGATGAGACGTGATCCTCTCTGAAGAAAAACATATAGACCAAGATATGTCAAGCATAGCTCAGTGCTCCACTATGTCTGCACTTTGGTTTACTTGAGTGCTCCTGTTAACCTGTTTTACTAAGCTCTTCTTGTGATCTATATACTATACTGTACTATACTATATGCCCTGAGGCTTAAGCTCCCACAGGCACAATGTATACTTTACTAACCATAACTCGAACATGTTTGCATACTAGCAACATTGGCAGCTACTTCAAATTATCCATGAATTTAATGAGTAAATAAACAATGGACAGCACATATGACCTTTGTTCTAAAATCTAATAAGTTGACTCTATAGGCCAGGGCATATAAGAGCTAGAAAGATTTCATGAATTATTGTTTAAACAGCTATCTAAAATGCAATATTATTCATGTTATTTACATAAAACTCACAGATGATCATGCTGATCCACACTAATACAGGGCAGTGCAGCGTCTAAGTGTGCAAGAGATGCAAAGCCTGTTCCAAAATGTTAACAACTTAATTATGCTCCCCCTTAAGATATGTTCTGGTCAGATTCAAAGGCAACATCACAAGGCAATCCCAGAATGTAGCAGGATGTAGCAGACAATGAAGAGTTTAAGATATATAAATATAAATATATATCTATATGTATAATAAAAAGAAAATTAAATAATTACAAACTTCATAACATTTGTTGAGTGAAATGCTTTTATATGATACACAGAAGTTGATGTCTAGTAGAGCATTTAAAATCAGTCACTGGTTTCATTTCAGTTAGGATGCCTCCTTAAAAAGCAATTGCCTATGTGTAGTAGACAATGATGCAGCTCGTTTTTGAGTCAGTGAATCTTTTTTGAGTGAGTGTAAAAGGAGCCACTTACCAGACCTGTGCAGGTGGATATAGCCACAGAGGATCCAGAGTGGTTTCGAATGGAACCCTGATAGAGACAGTTATGAATAGAAGGCTCAAGTTTGGCTGTATTGATGCCCTCTGCACCCAGTGTCTGTACAGTAAACCCCTTAGCCAGCACATGGGATGGCTGCAGGTCTAAGTGCAATTCCTTGCCAAATGCAGAGACATGATAGTGCACTGGACCACCAGCTTCTGACAGGGATCTCCTGCTCCTTCCATGCCTTGACACATCGTGGGAAATGTAGCCTCCAAGTGAGTCCACTTCCACTGGTATGGAAAAATCGTAATCTGTGAGAGGAACCAACACAGTATAAATACCAATCTCAATACCAATCCATCACCAGTTAATTAATGATTTATTCTTACTAATATAACTTAATAATGTAATGTCATCTATGCTTTTCTGTCTAACAGGAATTAAGACATTTGGCAGGTAAATCAAGAGTCAAGTCAAGTCACCTTTATTTGTATAGCACTTTATATAATACTGGTTGTGTCAAAGCAGCTTTACAGTGTTAAACAAGAAAATGTGGCCCTGGAACACAAAACCAGTCTTAAGTGTCAATTTTTCGAAATTGAGATTTATACATCATCTGAAAGCTGAATAAATAAGATTCCCAGTGATGTATGGTTTAGTAGGATCAGACAATATTTAGCCGAGATACAACTATTTGAAAATCTGGAATCTGAGGGTGCAAAAAAAAAAAATCTAAATACTGAGAAAATCGCCTTTGAAGTCGTCCAAATGAATTCTTAGCAATGCATATTACTAATCAAAAATTAGGTTTTGATATATTTACGGTAGGAAATTTACAAAATATTTAATGGAACATGATCTTTACTTAATATCCTAATGATTTATGGCATAAAAGAAAAATCAATAATTTTGACCCATACAATTTTTTTTGGCTATTGCTACAAATATACCCCAGCGACCTAAGACTGGTTTTGTGGTCCAGGGTCACAAATAGATTGTCAATAATGCAAGAGTTTTGTGTCTTTTATTCCACTGAATAAAAGCTGGCAATTTCACCATATATCCTCTTTTAAACTTTATGGTATTTCTCTTCCAGGATAATTGGACCAAAAATATTGATGAATCACTCTGCACTACAAAGGTTTTCTCTTTTTTTTTTCAATCAAACAGTCTCTAATGAAACTGTTACTCCCAATACAGGAGAGAAAACTGCACTGTCAAACCATTTCATGGGGATTTGTCAACACTTGTTGCTTTTATCTTTTTTTTAATCTTTTATCTGCTTTTATTTATGATCTTGTCTTACTCATCCATTAAATAAAATTAACTAGTTAAAAATAAAAATTAAATCTTTTGTTTACACTTTATTTTATATTGCTATATCAATAAACGCATGTGTCTCTTTCTATACTGTCTCATGTTTCTGCAAGAGCTTTATAAACATTTCAGTGTAGCCTGTGCAAGCTGTGGAAAAGACAAATAAATTAACTTATATTCCATGTAGCCACAATTTATAGACAAACCATAAAGCATTTAACCAAAAGCTCAGGAGGAACGTGCTTTTAGTTAAGCGTTTCCGAACTTTTGACTGTAATGTAAATTTGAATTTAAAAGACAATAAACTCTCAGTGAATAGCTCCCACGCAGCAGATAAGAGACGAGGGAATCCCTTTAACGCGCCCAAATCTTCAGTACAGGAAACTCACATTTGGGAGTATATGTATGTTGTAAACCTCTTAATTCACCGAATCTGTGTGGCATGCTTCAGCGTATTTATATTGTATGTGTACAGGTAAGTCCAGGTAGGGATCTTTGGTTTAACTAGAGCGAGAGCAGGTATCGGCATCAATCACTGACTTGTCATCATTCAGAATAGAAATGGCTACAGTTTCAGTGCGTAAAGACACAAACCTTGATAGAGGACGCCGGTGTCGCCGGTAAATGAGACCGATGTTACAGAGTGGAAGCAACAGAACTGCAGAGCCTGTAAAAGCGCAAACAACTCCCCACAATTAACTTGATAAGTGACAATGAGTAAAAAAATTATATAATAAATAATTAATTCTCCGCGTGTCACCTGCCTTTATAAAGTTCCCAAATGACACACTCGCCAATAATCTCACTGATGTGCTGCTTACCAGAGGGACTTGTAAACTCCAGAGCAAAAGGAAAAGGCAATCCATGTTGTCATGCATGGACCTTTACTGTTACCTCTTCAAAAACGGGGAAAGGAACAATCCGCAAATCCATGCAATGCAATATAGAGACATTGCTAATTGTTTAAACTGCCCTGTTTCTGTCGTTCCTCAAGTAAAATCCACCGGGTCCATTTGGGTAACGCGCACTGCTTCTGTTTGCAAGCGCAGGTACACAGATAACTGCTGAGCAGTTATGTGTGAGTGTAAACTATACT
Organism: Cyprinus carpio; assembly: GCF_018340385.1. Lineage (NCBI taxonomy): Eukaryota > Metazoa > Chordata > Actinopteri > Cypriniformes > Cyprinidae > Cyprinus > Cyprinus carpio. Next base: position 25,189,638 of record NC_056578.1, on the reverse strand, counting down.
GAGATAGTGCAACACGTATAGTGGCACCGGCTGATGGGCAAAAGGTGGGGGTTTAAAATCTCCACCAATCAGCGGCGACCATCTGCGGTCGATTCAATGTATTAGAGCTCCTCACTGTCCTACAGTCCATACACAGATCACGGAGTTCATTGAAATGGGATACATGTTCGTAACACTCCTTCTAAATGAACAAGTAAACACACGCTGTCGAAAGAGTTGTTGTGTTCGGTGTACAACTGAAGAGTTGTGAATGGACTACCGGATGATTTATGATACTGTACGCTATGTATAATGAAGCGCTTTCACGTCAGGTCTTGTTCCTAGAACTCTACTGTCATGAATATGTGTTCTGCAAGCCCTCTTAGTCTACACTGTACTGCAGTTTGTTTAAGTGATTATTATTGTGTGTTCTTGATCTAAATTGCGACTGCTCGACTACTGCATCTATTCAGTCTTTTTCAACAGTAGTGTACAAACAAAATCTCCTGACAGCCTGATTCTAGTTGTAACCTATAAAGTCTAATTATAGGCTATATTATTTTAGAAAGAAAATCTTAGTAGGCCGTTATGCCAAATTATGAGATAATTTGGTATCAACAGAACAGATATAAATCAGAAATAAATTCAGTATGCTTCAATTCTGTTTACACAGACTTTGAATTACCCTGTACAGGCACCATTAAAAAAAAAAAAAAAAAAAAAAAAAAAAAAAAAAAAAAAACATACATGCATACATACATACATACAGTACATACATAAATAAATATATTTAAAAAAAAAACTAGTTTAAGTCCCAGGTCTTAAGTAACCCTGAGCATTACATGATTTTTTTTTTTTTTTTTTCAGTGTGAAATCAGCTGATTAGAGTTATGTTTTGAGCTGTTTTGGGATTCGGACTACACTAGTCACACAGTGTATTCAATGAAGCTCCCAAGTGACATTTGTTATTCCAAATAAGATTTTAATTGAATGCATTTGTATGTTTTGCATTAACTAAAAAGAACTTACAAGAGTTGTTTGTTCAGGAATCGGATTACACTGATTACACTTTGTTTTTGATTGTTCTTTAAAAAGATCCAACTGATATGAGTCATTTGTTGGGAAATTGCACCACTCAAAGCATTCACTAGCTGGCTCATTATTTTTTGCGGTATCGGTCTACACTGATTGATGATGCTGTAAATTTCAAGCTGTGGGTTTAATATTGTGGCAACACTGAATAGTAGCAAACACTGTCAAAATATTTTAACACTGTTTTAGTAAGAATGAGTGTGCACTTAAAATAATTGACTTCCCATATTTTTAAGAGATTTAACCAGATCTGAATATGAACTGCTTCTTGGTTCCCAGCCCTATAATGTCCAAACACAGGACAGCTGTTAGTACACACTGATTCCAAAGTCTTAAGATGAGAGCTCGGCCTACATTTGGGTGAATTTGAGCACTCTCATTTGTTTGATTTTTTACCCTGTTCACCGGTTTATTAAAGGAGCTCATAAAACGACCTGATTTTTATACTAAAATGTTTATGAATCACATAAAAGTTAAAGTCAAGGTTCAGCCAAAGAATAAAAGATCAATTCAAGACATCATGAGAGGTGGCTTAAAAGTAGTTTGATATTTATTTTGTTTGTTTTTGCAATGGTTTCGGATTTAGTCTCTAATGAACAGAGCCGGCCAAGATTGCCATGCTCTACAAAATAACAAACATATGACAAGTAGCTCAAAGAAAGTCTACACGTGAAAGGAATCATCTAGTGAGTTTAACCATGCTTTACAATCCATTAGTTTCTTACCTAATTTTAAAAAGTCCTCAGAAAGAGTGTTGTCAGATGTTTTAGTAAATGTTGGCTGGGGGCTGAGCTTGTCAAAGCCAAATGAATCAAACCCCAAAGGAAGATGGTTTTGCTTTGACTACAGTGTTGTTATTTACATAGGTTTCTGTATCAATACTTCTTTCCCTGATTTTAAAACTGTGCCCAAACTCCATAGACACAGAGAGCTGAACATGCAACACCATACCATATGGGTTTATGTATATGGTATGTTAAATGGAGTGTCAAAAATAGTCAAAAGGTTCACTCATAGATGTCTGTCCAAAAATCAGTTGCACTCAACCAACCAATGAGTAGTTTAAGCCATGGTGCGCAGATATAATACTTGCCAATACAAACTTCTGGAGTAAATGAAATGACTCTTAAACGTGCATCTTCATCAATTTAGATTTTCTTCTTACAAAAGATTGGCACATATGATCGTTTAAAGCAACTTTTGCAATTTAACGAAATGCAATAGGCAGTGAGGTCATAACTCAGCATCTGACCTCATATTTCCTAACATTTGTTCCTCCTCTCTTTACATGGCTGTACACCATTTGTTTTATATTTGTTTGCATGTTGTAGAGAAATGGCTTTTCCAGCAGTGGCTCCAGCTGGGGAGAACTATGCCAGGTCAGGGTTGCCCATATCTGCTCCTAATTTACCCCGTACTCGGTTTAAAGAACAGAGTGCAATACTGGAACCATAATGTCTGATGGTCATTCGAAGCACATCTCTAAATAATGATGATCTGTGGGTTTCAATTTATTTATGCAGAAATACACAGCCCAGCTCATCTACATGTATTTGATAACATCAGTTTGTAAACTCTCATTCGTTCTGCTGAGGAGGACAAACTTATAAATCATAAAAATTTTAGAATTAAACACCTTTGATTACATAAAAAACACACACAACCTACTTGTAAGGACTAATGTCCATTCTACTCAACAAAATTGTTTATCCATAATAGAGTCTATGTGGGCTGTACCTTTGGAAATAAATATATACAGACAAGGGTGTTGACTGGAGAGGTCATAAATTCTAAACCATGACATGAAACTATACACCTATGAGTTAGTGGTTGCACCCACTATTTATTTGACTGTGTGACAAATAAGGAAATAATGAGGAAACAACGAGGAAACAACTGCCTTTCAAGTCTGACCTCTTGACTTCAGCTCATACCCTGGAGAATATCCCTGATATCTGTTATCTTATGACTTGAAGGCCAGAGGAAACTTCCAACTTGCAATATCTCAGAAATCATGACAAATACAGCTGCATATGCAGTCATTAAAATTCTAAAAGCTACCAACATCTGTATTTTAAAAGAGATCAGTGTTTTGAGCGCTTGTGTGTTATGGGTCAAACAATGGTTAATTTGGTGCTGATGTTGCTATTTACTATCTGTTTAATGTTGTTTACTGTCTGTTTACTATTCCCTGCTATTGTGTACCTGGCCTGAGAATATAGACTTCAAAACAGTGTCAGCACTCTTTAAATGATCAAGCACATTTCATAATGTTAGCACTGAGAAGCAACCCAGTTTAAGAAAAACAGCTTGACGTTGTCAGTGAAACTTCTTGAAGTTCAGGAGAATAAAAATAAATAACTCCAATACCATCAACATGACATGACTCAAGACAAGGGTCAAATGCTCATCTAAATACATTTATATAAATACAAATACATGGGAGAGTGGTTTGTATCTGTGTAGCTCTGTTTTGTAAGATCTATTTGCCTAGTCTTTGTGTTTCTAGAGTGTATTGGCCGGCATGCATACAGTATGTGTAAGTCTGTGTGGGGGGTAAGAGGAAAAGACTCAGATATGTATTAAACAATGCCTCCACATCTGATAAGACTGTAGCTAATGACTGCTTTATCCGGGATAATGCCCCCTCCTCCATTCCCTCTTAAAAGCCATCAGTGCTGACCAATAAAACCATTGTGTCTAATTTCCATGATGGACTTTTTGAATACATCCTGTACAGCACAAAAATATTTCTTTTACCTTTATTGTACAGGTCAGTGAAGTGCAAAGAAGAAAGTAAGCAAGAAAATATGTAGTATGTGACTTAATTTTAACCACTGATAACTGATTAGATTAGGAAAATGGTGTTACATAACAGAATGAAGCCAGGTAGAATGTGATTTTGACAAATATAATGAACAAATAGTGTTGATACATTATCCAAAAGCCTGCATGGCCTCAGTGATGTCACCAGAAAAGGAAAGTCATTTCAGAGGAAGAGCAAGTTTACTTTTAAAGATGTGTTTTTCCTTCAGAAACTAGCATGCGCAGATGAATCATTCTCAATAAGACCAGACAAACGTTAAACAATTTTGATTTCAACAGAAGAACAATATAAACATTTACTACTGTTTAATACCAAAATATGCAGCTCTATATGTTCTCTTCCTGTCCACAAAAAAGAAAGTATCTGTGTAAGGTATCACTACAGGTGGGCTTTACCCTGCAGGCTTTAGGTAAATGAAGATAATTTGTGGGAGACGAGGCACCTGGCAGTCTGCCGATTCCTCTTAAAGGCCTCTCACTCTGATTTATCAAATACACACTGTGACAGACCTACTGAGTTTATCTACATACTCTAGTTTAATTTGTTCCTGTACTCACGCCTTTAAACGTTAATGTTTATTTATTGTTGTACATGAAAGCTCACAAAACTACTCAAGCAGTAAACACTCCACATCCTATTAGCATCTGATTTATGCTTGTTGAAGAGAATTAGCGTAAACCTCATAGCAAGTCTCCATTGTGTTCTTGTTTGCAGTGAGCAAACAGACCAGACTCAATGTATTTTTAGTTTATTGGTCTGTGCACGTAGAATCTTCTGAGTGGTGTGTTTGACCATGCAAAGCCATCATCCTTCATTCGCTGTCAGACATAGAATTTTACTCTCCTGTAATTACAGCCTAAATATTGTTGTTTTGGTTATTTTTTCCCCCATCTGTGGAAATATAAAAATTGCAGGAGTGGAGAGGCTGGAGGAACAGGCAGAAGATTGTTCTAAAGCATCTTTCTTGACTCACCACATTAACCAGCGAGAGCCAGGGGATAAGGAGTGGCACCAAGGACACTCCAAATACAGTAATCAAGATAAAGATACAGTGCTTATGGATAATTTTACTCAAACAACCTGAGTCAAGTACAGTAGATATAACATTATACATGTAATATGGAACTCTGTCATTTGTTTTACAGCCTGGTGAGATTTGAGAAAGTAATGCAGCAAACAATCACCTCTTGGCCTCTTCATAAAAAAATATCTACTGTAAGTAAGATCTCAACAGCATTTCTTAAAAAATCTAAAAATAAATACATAAAATTTATAAAAAAAAAAAAAAACCACCCTCTTTATTCAAGCCATTGATCATCAGAAAACATCACACACAAAATTTTTTTTCCGTAGGGGGTTTAAAAAATCGAGAACAAAAGTTGTTAAAGAGTTCTAAACTATGAACAAAAGCAACCAGCTCTGATGTGAATGACAACATGACTTACTTATATTTGAAGCCAAAAAGGATCTGAAAATTAAACAAAAAGACAAAGATACAACACTTGTCTTTAATGAGGGAATGAACTACACTCTCGTGACACATTTTGAATTATGTAATCAAATGGAAAAAAAGGAAAATTATACAGCTATTGACTTGTCAAAGTTGTTGATTGTACATATACATAGAAACAATAGGCCTATAGTTTAAGTGTATCATAAAATATTCAGATATATACAAACATTTTGTTAGAAGTACAAGTATTATGATTTTTACATAATTGTTTAACAACCTCAGAGCTCACAGAAGGGCTGTCTTTAAAGGTTTATATGTTATAAGTTTATAAGGTAGAAAACAAACTGGATTTTAACACGCAACCCAACTGCTGTGCCCTATTCATGACATATCATTGAATTATTGTCAATGAATGCACATGATAAAGTAATGTGATGTTAAGAGGAATGGCAGGTACACCTCAGATTTGCATTCATTTTCAATCATTCAGAAATCCAGCATATATTCCCCAATTTACATCACTCTCAAAGTCATTTTTTCAGGTGTGTAGAACTACTTACACTACAGATTTCTCTTAAAAAGTTGCACACCACTAGTACTCTTTTAAAACAATTCAGACAAATTACTTCAAGTTACTTCAAAAAGGCTGGAACTACTTCATAGCCTTGAAAAATAAATCCAGTCAGAATCAAAATTTAAGAAATATTATTTAGAATTGCATACATGTCATATGTAATCTTGATATACTTTATCTATTTCACAATGACATTGAGTTGCTGAGTGTTTAATTGTGTCTTTCTTTATACAGATCTCCAAAAGCCAAGAGCTTTTTGTGGTTTTGTATCACTGAGCTCTGATTTCAAGGCACCACATGCACAGTTTAGATAAGTCGCCAATGAACTGAGTGTCTGAGTCTTGGTGGTCCGTGAAAGAAGAAGATGTGATATCGTCCCTAGTCGTCTCATACATCATACAACATCTGTTGACACTGGGCTTGCTACTCTTAAGGATTTATCTCCTATGTGGTTACATGTTCATCTGACCCTTTGACCACCCATAAAGTGAATGGCACTGTAACCTACACCCCTCTAGAGGATAAAGCTAGTCTTTGATCACACCAGGAGGCAGGGCCCATCTTAGCCCAGAGCAGGCTGCTGAGGGAGCCATTCTTGAGGTTGAGATTAAGAGAGGTGAACAGGGCTGAACATTAAAATTATTAGACAAATAAACAATGGAAAAGATGGACGGACAGACGGCCAGAAAAGCCTCACTTATGTTACTGACCACAGAATGGTCTTTCCAGTTCTGAATGAAGTGTTGGCAGGCCCTCTCTTTTTAGTTTTAGGTTGACAGGTTGGAGTAAAAAGTGAAGGTTATTTTCTAAAAGTCCCACAGGTCATACTTACTTAAAATACCTTGCTGAACTCTGCAGCCATGGTCTGGTGGTGCCTTCCAACATATGATAGCACAGCTTTATATTTATCTGAGAATGCTAAGGACAGAATAGAATAGAATAGAATAGAATAGAATAGAATAGAATAGAATAGAATAATTTCTTGTTTTGAATAAATAATAACTTATAAATAAAAAATTCTAAATGTTAGAGGTGTTAGTATAATTTTTGTTAGTGTAACGCCAGTAAATCTAAATGAATAAAAGTATAATTCACAGAGAGCATTTGTGATTGGCTAGCTTTCTGATAGGCTAAAAAATTGTGGGCTGAATTTTTTTTGTTGTTGTTTTTTTTTTTTTTTGTTAATTTTTTTTTTTTTTTTTTTTTTTTGCTGTTTATTACAAAGACTCAGGGTCTGGCTAGCTAGCGGGCTAATATATGCATGTACTTTGACAAAAAAAGGTAAGGACCATTTCAGAAGAGAGAGAGAGTGAGAGAGAGAGAAAAAAATGAGAGCAATAGATAGACGGACAGACAGAAGAACGGACAGATGGACGGACGGACGGACTGACGGACGGACGGACGGATGGACGGACGGACGGACGGACGGACGGACGGACAGACAGACAGACAGACAGATAGATAGATAGACTCAGGGTCTGGCTGGCTAGTGGGCTAATATATGCATGTACTTTGACAAAAAAAGGTAAGGACCATTTCAGAAGAGAGAGAGAGAGAGAGTGAGAGAGAGAAAAAATGAGAGCAATAGATAGACGGACGGATGGACGGATGGACGGATAGATGGATAGATGGATGGATAGACGGCCAGAAAAGCCTCACTTATGGCTTATTAACACAATCATGCAAAAGTCTGTCCTCACAAGCCAGATTTGTGTCACATGTCTACTGCATGTCTTTCTCCAGTGTGATGTTCTTTTAAACCCCATGCATTTCACTTTAGATTTTATTAAGAGGAGATTGCTAAATAATGTTCAACTATAAACACAAGTTAGGACACATGTCCGGCTGCCAAAATGTTTGTGGTATGTGAATTCTGTTATGGACTTTGCAGGAGCTGGTTGATGGTCTGTGTACTAGGTTAGTTGGAGTTAAAGTGCCCATGTTGAACAGTGAGGTTTAGATTTAGGAACAAATGAGGATGTGCACATATTTCTTTTAATTTTATCAGGCTAAATTAAAGCCATAAAGCTTAAAGTAATGATCAAGCCTACTCGGATTCGAGACTTTACATTTACATAACCCAAGTTGGCAATGTGATTTTACTAACAAATGAAGGGTCAGTGAGAATTGGATGGAATGAATGAGAAAATACCATAAAAGAGAGAAGATCTTTAGTGAACAGAACTGAGGTTAAAGAGACTGGAAAAAGGAGGGGATGTGTTTCAGCATGCTTTGGGAATTCCCAATGTAGCCCCCTGCTGGCCGGCCCGTCAATAGTATGAAAACACATGAAAACACACACACATTCTTCTCTTACTTGTCCTTTCACTCTCTAAGATGATTTGCTTTCACTTTGTCAAATTAATCCCCCTATACCTCTGCTTTCTTACATTCACACAAGGTCTTGCAATTAGCAGCAGGCAGCATTAGCTGTAAGCCGAGTGGCAGTCTGGCTTTCTTCTCCTGCAGAGAGGCTAAAGAGACGTCTCTGGGCATCAACAGGAGGCCAATTCACTCTGACCTATTCACAGTTGTCTCTGCCTGTCCGCTGTTCAAAGAAACTCTCTGCTCAAACAGCCACTGAGTTTGAACCTTTTTACAGAGGACATTTTTGTTTCATCCTAAGAAGACAGCAACTGATAAAATGCTATATTAAAAAGTAATATCAGGCTCAAGCAAAAAAAAATAATAATAATAAATTAAATTTAAAGTAAATTTTATCATGTTACCAACCTGCAAAATCAGAATAACAGAATGTCAGGGTGAATGCTGAATCTTCAGTAGATCTTTGATGGTGATATAATGTAAATAAATACAACAGCACTCCACTTGTCTGAGTGCTTTACAGACAGACTATTAGTCTATGCAATAGTTTTTAGTGACTCTTTCTGCAGGTTACATAGCTACACCAGTAGGTGGCGATGAGTGTCTGTCTTAATGATCATGTCACTGAATCGTTCATTCAAATGATTTGTTCCACAACACTAACTCACTTAGGAATGAAACAAGTGACAGTTTTTATGTTTAAATGATTTGTTCAACAAAATTGATTCATTGAGGAAAAAACAAAATAAATGATGGCCTGCATCCAAAATCGTTTACTCCCCTATAATAAGACAACAGTGTTGTTCATTCAGACCAATTTGCCAATGCGCATGAACACAAGAGGCGGGATTTATCATGTGACCCAATCACAGCCGAACATAACCAGTCATATCCAATCACATCACGATGGAGGCATTGTCTCCTCTCATGTGACTTTCCCCCGTTCATTCTCAATAACCCCCATGTCAAAATAAGATTTTAAATGGCATGAAAACATGATCTGAGGGAGTTTTTATTGAGTAATCAGCTTGGTGAAATTTAAAGTAAATATCCGTGTCTGTGACCAATATTTACCAAGCTTTGATGACTGGTGAGCCGAAAAATAAAAAAATAATTAAAAGTTAACTATTAAATAGAATAGCTGAACATAAGTTCACAAATAAAATATATTGTTTAAATTGTTACTACCTTGAGTTATTATTTTGGAGCAAACTCAACGCACACTGTAGGGGTCTGTTAAAACTCAATGGGCTCAGGGAAGGCAAGAGAGACGTGGATTCCCACTATAACTTTACCTGCTGGTGTCGCTGTCTTTCTTTAGAAAAACAAGTGATTTTTACACTTTTTTTAATGTTATATTCCGTAATATTGGCGATGTTTTATTTTTGTAGTACGAATTGCCTCTTCAGAGGACACATCCCTGATAGATATTTGCTCTTTATCACAAAGGCTCAGTTTCTGGCTAGCTAGCTACGAGTTAGAAGAGAGAGAGAGAGAGAGAGAGAGCAAGAGAGCAATAGATTTAGAAATTATGTATGTAAAACTGACATCTAAAAGATGTCTATCAGATGTTGGTACACAGCAGATGCTTTCCAGATTAAGCGATCTTTACCAGACATCTTTCAGATGTATGTGTGTTATCTGGAATCAAACTGTTACCGGTTTGATAATAAACCACGATAAAAAGTAGTGTTACTGTTTCATATTTTAATTTAATTATTAAAATAATATTTGATATAGCGATTTAAAAAAGCACACTGAGCACACTGAACATTTCCAGCACATCAGTGCCATCGCATGGATTGCACCAAGTGACTAACTGTACAAGGCCTCACAACTCTACAGGGCCTTGCGGCAAAATAAAGTGACAGCTGACTTGAAAATGTAAAGCCAATAGTTTAAAGTTAAAGTTTTTGTCCTTCGAAAGACTATGATAGCTAAATGTAAAAGCTAATAGTGTGACTATGTGTATCATGATGCTGTATTATTCTGCTTGCTAAAAATATATTATGCAGTAGAACTTACAATAGCTATCATGCGGAAACCTCAGTAGGGTCTAGCCTGTTCAAAACAGCTACTTTTCAGGAAATGGATAAAACTGTATTTTTTAAATATTAAACACTGTGTTGTCAAAGTTGATATTTTGGCTTTATATATGACCAGGCGCTTGAATGTGTCATTATATTACTAAAATTTTATTAATATCAAGCTCAAGTGGAGTTACGAGGTTTTTAACCAGCAAATCTCTGTGCTTTGTCCATCATTAGAATGGCTGCATTATGTTTTCATTAACTTACAGGTTATAAAGTTTATTGGAGCTATTTGCCCCTCAGTTTTTTCTGTCTTTTGGCCAAAATGTCACATTGTAAAGACGAAGTGCTATGCACAGTACTAATTAGAACTTGCTGTGACTGACAACAAATGCTAGACAAAGACACTCCGCTCCTCAAATTCATATAACTTTAAGCTATATATATAGGTTAAAAAAATGCTGTACATATTTAAACAACCATTTCTTTATTAACCTTTGCATTGACAGTCCAAAATGTGTGGGGCACTTCATACAAGATTGAGTTAATTTTAGTTACAAGCTCTTTTTAAATACTTTTCATTGGTTAAATATTTGCAAAGCCCACAGACAAACATAATGATTACTGAATTATTTTATTATAATGCACTTTACTCACAGTGCATTTTAAATTCTCATTTTTGCCACCTCTGAAATGCATCAAACCATAGATATTACCTGAGAAGTTCATGGAAATATGCAAGAAATCACAGGTCACAACAATAAGGTGCAATAACAATGCTACACACTTTTATACCATAATTACCTATTACCAAGTGACTATAGCTTGGTCTGACATCGCATACTGTACTAAGTACTATATTTGAATATGATCTTACAACCATTAAACAGTATGTTCTATATATTATGAATATGTGTTGTATGAATGTAATACATATAGTACATCCTCCATTTTTCTTTGTCATGTGACTTACAGCATCAGTTGCTTTGCTTCACTGCCATTCACAAATCCTCTCTGTGGCCTCATAGGATAGTAAAGTGTCCAATGAATGTGCATTTGACCCTTTGCAAAGACCCCCCCCCCTTACTGTTGGTAGGTCAGACAAGCCATGACACTCACACATCATGTTCTCATGTGAAAAATACATTGTGTAAAGTGACAGTGCACTGACCGACAATACAGAGCAGGTTACTTTTGGTATGAAACAAAGTCTTTCAAATGTTGTCAATTTTTAAGGATTTCAAACAATAAATACTGTTTTGTGGCTCTTTAATGTGCCGTGACAGATCACTGTAGCACCTCAGTTTAAGCCGCACATGAATCGATCATCTTGTCCTCTTATAGCACAAAATAAACATGAATGAACATCAGAAGGTATTTTATTTCAACCACGGAAAAACGTCAATACATCAACTTTAATCTACTCTCCTATCTGAATGGCAAAATGGCAAATTCGGTGTTATGATCTGTCAGATCGCCTGTCAGTCAAGTTCCCAGCAAAGGGTCATTTCAGAATCTCACTAGAAGTTCACCTACTGTTTTATGTGTTTATGAATTTGGTCATACCTCTATTTTCACATATTTTTCACCTTCTATTTAGTAGAGAAGTATGCATATTTGGATACAGCCCACAGTGTGTATGAAATCATTGAGTCACTGAATCATTAATCCAATCAATTGATTTGTTCAAATCCACTGTTTGTGGAACTCCACTACTATGTGTGTTATGGCAGATTCACACATACTGTGCTTTTAATGTGAATGTCATAAGCTGTTAATATAAGAGCCACAAAGAAAACATATAATGTGAATATTGTGTTTACAATATAAGCTACTCAATATCAGCAACATATATATAGGATTTCATCGAAGTTCCACTGAAGATTCATCATTTGGCTTTAACACAGTGTAACCACCACAAAGAATGAATGCACAGTGCAGAGACTCTTCCACATTAAAATACAAAGTCAATCAAGCTCTTAAAAAATAAAGTTGCTGTAACAGGAAATAGGCAGATAAATATTTAACTTTCATTGACATTTGGAGGTGCAAGACAGGCGTGATGGGACATGTTGCAACATGGTCTTAGAGGTGAATGGGAGACAGCTAGCAGGGCTCCATCAATAGCAAAGCCACCGCTGTTAACCACCATCAGCCATTCAAGTTTATATTTTTGTGTGTAAAGAGAAAAAGTTGGCAATGACTATGTGAAGAGCTCCAGTTACCCACCCTACAATGAGAGTTTATGACCTATTTTTTACTCTTCCTTTTTTTTCTCATTGAGCACCTTTATGTTAGTGAATAAAAAGGCATTACTTCATTCTTGTCCTAGGTGGACATATGAGTGATTCATAGCCCTCGGCGACTATCAGTTAGCAGATAGCCAGATAGTAAGTTGGGTAACAAAATGCAAATATATTCACAATTCAAAATTCAGGTTTTAATTGTGAATATATTCCTTCCTTCAGGAAGCTGAACTCCCTCCCGAACCTGCCCCCCCTCCCCTCTTCTTCCCCAGGCACCACTGAACTATGAACCCCCCCCCCCCCCCCCCCCACTAATTATGTGATGACATGCACGAGTCACTTGTGCAGCATTGGTCTGCTCACTCACCGCTCACTACCTCATTCGGCATGGAACTACCTCATCAGTCAGTTAAATAACTGCTCTTGGTCACTTGTCACTTGTCACTTTAATCAGACTTAAGATATTTTTAATAAGTGATTTTTTTGCACTAAAAAATCTTTTAACTGCAATGTTGTTCACTTCATTGATTTGCACTATATCTGTCATTTACCTTGCGCTGCTTTATTTAACTTTAACTTTATTTGTAACTTTTATTTTTATTATATGTCTTTTTTTATATAATTTTTTTATTTTTTTTTTTTTTATAATTCCCTTATTGTATAATTGTATCTACATTTTATATTTGATCTAGTTATTTTTTTAGGCTTTAATGTTAATGTTATCTGTATGCACCGGAGTCTGAGAGTAACGCAATTTCGATTCTCTGTATGTATGTACTGTACATGTGGAAATTGACAATAAAGCAGACTTGAACTTGAACTTAACAGGGTCACTACACTCTCAGAAAAAAAGGTACAAAAGTTGTCACTAGGGTGGTACCTTTTCAAAAGGCACACCTTTGTACCTAAAGAGTCCATATTGGTACCTTAAAGGTACATATTAGTACCTAAAGTGTACATATTAGTACCTAAAAGCAGGGCCGGCGCTCCGCACACGCACATCACGCACTGCGCGTAGGGCACCAAGTGCTTGGGGGGGCACCATAAATCTGGGTCGTGAAAAAATCATCACAATAGGCTACTAGTATAAATAACAAATAAAATATTTCTAAAAGCATGTTAATATACAAAGCATTTGTGCTTAGGGCACCCAAATGGCTAGCGCCGGCCCTGCCTAAAACAAACAAAATTCCACCCTTCCTAAAATACACTACCAAATTCAAAACCTGTGGAAAAACCCACATAACTCAGTAGAGGTTGTTTTGTTTGAATAGAAGTGAATGGAGGAGATGTTCAGTATGCTGAAGGACGGATGCCTGGATGAGCATTCCTGTTTTATTGCAATGCCAACTTGTACAACTTTTTATATATATATATATATATATATATATATATATATATATATTGTTAATGAACATGAACATAAACATTAGTTATTAGATAACTGTAATTGCTTTTAGTCTTAATATTGATCTCAAAAAAAAGAAAGAAAAACCCTGAGTATTCAAGTTACTCTTGTGATGGAGCGATATAGAATTAATGCAAAAAAAAACAACTAGACCAAACTTGATCAGTCTTATCATCAAGCCTAAAAAAGGAACAGTCTTTATTTTACTGTAGCTAACTTGCACAAAATGGCCATTTAAATCTTGCAGGACAAAGTTGAAGGTTCTGCTGATCTCTTTCTGCAATTTCCCAGCCTTCCCCTGTTATGGCTTCCCAGCTCTGTGGAAACAGCTCATCACTTAATAAATTACCTGATTGCTTGGCTGCTAATCTTTAACTTGTTTGCCATGATATATTACTTCTGACATGAGCAATATTTGGAGTCATCAATGTAAAAACAGTTGTTTTAAGAGACGTCAAGTAAATTCAACTTTTGCCAAATTTCCAACACTGCACATTCTTTAATTTTCATTGGTTTTCATACAGACTATCCAAACTTCTCATTGCTCACGTGGCCTGGCAAGGAGTGCAGACTCTCTCAGTTGTGCCACATCAGCGCAAACTCAATGGGAAGAAGCAGACCTGATAGAGAGCACAGGATATACTGAGGCTACATTTTTAAATAATGGGAGGGTAGCGCAAATCCAATCGCTCACTGTCAACAGCTCGCTCCACAGTGCCCTCTGGACCACATCATGATCTGCTGCTATATTTACAAAGCCATAAATTACCATCCAGCCATCCACTTTGTTGTTTTGTTTTATTTCTTCAGATCTTTGTCTGAAATAAGTACCGTACACTCCTCAGAACAAAATATACGCACCCAGAGCAGACAGTCATGCATTTGCCAATGACAAAACAGGATGAAATAAGCAAGTGACCCTGAGAGTAAATCACATGCTGGTTCTCACAAGCCACGTAATGGCTTTTATTAGAGAGGTCTCAACCCAGTCATCATAGCGGCGTTTCACGGTCCTGCACAACAGTGAGGGAGAGCAGGGAAAATTAACAGTATGCTATCAAAGCCCAGCACTCCTAGAGAACTATAGGTTTATGGGCTGTAAAGCTTAATAAAGCAAAGAAAACATGCACACTTTGGAGACAGCAGACAGGATAATTTACTTCCCACGCGTCTGTTTAAACACAAACACACACCAAAGGTTCATGTGGAGAAAGTGTTCCCATTGCAATAGGCAGCAGCATGAGCTCACTCTCACCCGTGTGTTTGATTGTGTAAATACATCTGACGTATGGCTTTTTCCCCTCAAGAACATTTTGTCTATCAGCATGTGATTGGCGCGGGATCCGATCAAACGCACCGGCTTTCTCCCAGAAATCACCACGGAAGCTCTGATAAACATGAGGTCTGGAGGGAATATTTGCCAGGGATTACTCAAATGAATCTGGATTAATGCCTTAAAGAGGATAAGCGGGGCTTTGTGTTTGTGGGAGCTGCCTGTCACTCATTAGTGCTGTGGGTCTACAGACAGAGCAATGCTTGAGCTCTCTGTATCAAATACAGCAGCTTCACCTTCAGATAGACATGATTAATATGACCACACCCAAATCGGCTTTACCCGATTATACAGTACATGTGAGTTTGTGCAATAACCACAGCTGTCTATGTACCACAGATGCAAACTATCATAATCACAAAAATGTAGTTGAGAAATATGTGAATAACAGGATATAAATCATAAAAAGGGATTTCTTTTTCTTTTTTTTACATTTAAACATATGACAGATACTTTTTAAATCCAAAGCCGCTTACAGTGCATTTGAGGTATACATTTTTTTTTATCATGTGACACTGAAGACTGAAGTAATGGCTGCTGAAAATTAAGCTTTGCCATAATAAGAATAAATGGCATTTTAAAACGTATTAAAACAAAACACGTGGAGGCCTACTAATATTTTGCAATATTACAGTTTTTACTGTATTTTTTAACCAAAGAAATGCAGCGTTGGTGAGCTTAAGAGACTCTGACCTCAAACTATTGAGCAGTAGTGTCCATGTATAAAAATTGGCATTTTTTTATTAATTATAAAGTTTTTTTAAAATTATAAAAGTGGTATGAATATATATATATATATATATATATATATATATATATATATATATATATATATATATATATATATATATATATATATGTATATTCCTATTGCATTAAAAGTAAAAATGCCACTAGACAGCAATAACACTAGACTGTACTGAAAGTTTAATGCCAATAAACATACTCATAATTATAAAGTAAATAAATGTTATGTAAAAACTGAATGATTTTAAACCACAATACTCTAAAAAATACATATAAATAAAATAAAACTAACAATGATAGAGTGAACTAAACACAACAGACCGACTGAAAAATAAATGAAAACTAAATTAAAAGTTCTAAACTATAAAAACTCAGTGAGCCTGCTGTGCCACATGGCAGTGCCTCATCTAGGAGGACGTGACAGACCTCAGGGTGCCTAAACTCTTCCACCGCACTGGCAAGACACACTCCTCTCATCTCTCTCTGGGCAGTGTCTAGGCTCAGAATGTCAGCATTTCTAAAGTTAGAGGGTAAACATCATGAGGTAGAAAAATTGAGGGGATTTTTATTTTTTTATTTTATTTTTTGGCATGATATATTTTTAGAAATGTTCTATAGGAAAAATTTCATCTCTGATTATGATAATTCCTCTACTTTGTGGTGGCCCTTGTCTATGGGTGGAGTGATTGCCTTTGATGTTTCTGCTTATTCACCACAAAGCAGGAAAAAAAAAAACATGTAATTTAGGAGCTGTATTATAATTATTTACTTAAAGGAATATGTGCTTTAAGATATTATTGAAGATGGGTTGAGTGTTTCAGGGCTCATATCCACTGAAGTGAGGATTGGCTTGGCAACAGAACCCTTTAGTTACAATAGATGCCCTATTTAATTTAGCAATGAAACTGATTCCGTGATGGAAGACACAAGATATTTATGAAAAAGACCAATTTCAGACATATTTCATTCTGAACAAGTAAGTCACTCTTAACCAGAGACCCATCTGGATATTTTATCCTACTTTCACCAGCTTAAATCCTCACCATGACTGGAATCAGTCATCTATGCAATAAAACAAGAAGGAAATGCTAGCACAGAGCACACAAAAATGTATTTTGGTAGTTTTCATTTAAACTCAAAAGCACATAATAATCAATAAGAACATTTCAGAATGTAGAGGATATGTAAGCTACACTAAGACAATAATTTTTCTGAGTAAAGGAGGGAGTTGTGGGAGCTGGAAGATCTATTTGAGCCTGAAGTCCCAGTTATGGATCTCAAAATCCAATTGCAAGAAGCAATTCACCAACTTCAACTATTTGAAACAAGAACACTAAGCACTGGAAAGATTCAATAAGTTGCCTGAAGCCCAAGATAAACAAATCATGAAACGCTCATGCACAGAACATTTCATACACTACCATTCAAAAGTTTGGGTTTGGCAAGATTTTTTAATACTTTTGAAAGAAATCTCTTATGCTCGCCAAGGCTGCACTTGTTTAATCAAAAATACAGTAAAAGCAGTAACATTGTGAAATATTATTCGAATTTCAAAGAACTGTTTTATTTTTATTTTAATATTTAAAATATATCATTTATTCCTGTGATGGCAAAGCTGAATTTTCAGCAGTCATTACTTCAGTGTCACATGATCCTTCAGAATTCATTCAAATATGCTGATTTGGTGCTCAAGAAACTTTTTAAGCCCAAAAGCACAACATTTATGTGAAATAGAAATATTTTGTAATATTATGAATAATAGTTTTTTTTTTTTTTTTTTTTTTTTTTGCTAACATTGGAGTATTTCAGTCCCTGCATCAGGACAATGGTAGCCCTATAATTTAATAATAGTATTTTTTATATTTAATATTAGTATTTGAATAGATTAATATTGGGTAACAATTACATTTCATTTAAAAGCATTAGCTGTTGATTTTGGGTGAATTTAAAGCTTTTTACTTAAAATACAGCTCTGTGAAAATACAAGTGGGTTTCTGTTATGGGCCAGTGCTCCATGCTGAAACTGTGAAATTGTTATCCAAGTTCTACAAGTTGGAAGATGAAGTGTTGCTGACCACAAAGCTTACTGGAGGGAGAGCACTACACCGACTTGATGATTACTCAGAGAGCCTGAGATTTAAGGTGCAGTCTGCGGAGGTGATAGTGTTTCATAACTCCACAGCACCTGCACACCGGCTCTCTCTGAACTGTCAGGTTTTTCTTCTCTTGATTCCTCCTGTTGGTCTCTGCCAACCTCCCCCTCAACAACACACACAGTGTTTCCCTTTTAAAATCTCAACTAAGCATTGGAAACAAAGGTTGTTTGTTCACTTTTCATATAGGGCTGGGTTTTTACCTTGCCAATGTGGTGTGAAGGAGGTCTTCATTTCCCCCCGAGGTGTGTCATGAACATCCTCTCTGCACAAGAGAACAAAAATCCCCAGGTCTGACAGAACAATAGAACAATCTGTAATTATCTTGTGGATATGAAACGGAAAGGAAACTCAATAGGAAGATGTCATACTTTGCCATTTTTTCATGACCAAGGGGTCAAAGTTTGGTGGGTTACCATGACACAGTTAGCCCTTATTGATCATTTTTGTAACTACATCATCAAACGGCAGGACTGAATGCTCATGAAAAAAGATCTCAGAGTACTTCCGGGAGTCCGGAATGCTAACAGATAGCTTTTTTCAGGTATTATAGACCTCTGTGGCTCTTACTAAATTATTCAAGCACATTTTAGGCCTTGTTCTGACAGAAAGCAAAACCCATACCAGACAAAATCACATGGAATATGATTTTTACCAGACGGATCCAAACAGGTGGTTCGAAATTGGATTAAAATCTGATTTTCGTAAAGCATCTAGTAATCCTTAAGTCATATACTAGCACAAATATGATGAGCGCAGTATTCAGAGGTGTAGTTTTGTTTGCATCGGCACAGTCAGCACTTTTAAAGTGAGCGCACACACGTCGCAGCATACATACAAACCAGGTATATACAATAGCCCAGTTTTACACAATAGTTGATTCACTCAGCAATCTTTTGATCTACAGGGTGTGTGGCTGCTGATGCTCACGTAATGAATTAAACAGATCAAAACACTCAGCACTGCACAAGTCAACAGATGATAAACATCAGGAGAAATGTGGCTTTGTCATGTCCAACTTTGTTCTACAGTGTGTATAGTGAGCTCTTTCCTCTTAGGTGATAATTCAAGCATGTTTATTTTGCTTCTGCAGTTTTTTTCAGGGACTTTGGGCATAATAGCGTTTCACCTGGCAGGTTTTTGTGTTGTAGTGTTCTGGGTGTTTCTAACGCAATAGCACAAGAGATCAACAATAAATCCATCCCCTCATCGAAGATTACAACAGGTCTCTGGCTCACACACTGTAAATTACTCTGTCATCAGCTTCATTTCTCTCGCTGAAAGCCTTTATCCCTCTTGTCTAAACAGAAGCGTTGAAGCAGAGCTTTCAAATGGCACTGATACGTCCTGAAAACCCTCCACCCTCAGAGCATCTCAAACTTCATGTCTCATTTTCACATTTAAATGAGCCTGAAGAACAGTGGAAATACATTTCTGTAAATATAAGAGACATCAATTAAGAAACCCACAGACGATTTGTTCCTCGTTAAAACACGTTCACTGCGGGAGACGGAGCACAATACAGCCGCACGCTCAGACATGTTTGTCTGCAGTAATTACTGTAAACACCCATTATCCACTGTCTGTCACAGAGCAAAACCACAGCTGAGCTAATCAACCACTCGGTTTCTTGACTGTGCACCCTCAATTATTTCTTCTGAAAATACTGGGAAAAGAGGATTTTTGAGTTTTCTGGAGTTTCTTATAGTCAAAGTGCTCAGTAAAGACAAGAATAAGCGACTGCTTCTTTTACTGTTAAACTAAGTTATATTTCGGGTTCAATTTAAATTATGCTCATTCGAAAGCATTTTTGGCATAAACTTGATTACCACAAAAAATTATTTTGACTTGTCCCTTGCAAAAATCTGGGTTCCTATGAGGAAATTTATAAAGGTAAAACTGGATATTATTTTATACAGAAAAAGGATAATAATTTTAACATGCACAGTTTTTACATCTTGTGGCTTTATTGAAACAGTCACATAGAAACAAAACCAGTGACACATGTTTTCATCCACAATGAGAAGTACATCTGAGTGAAATGGATTATTGATAAAGAATAAATGTAGGGTGGGCACACCGTTGTTATCCACCATGTAATTTGGATGAAAGTATATCTGAATGTGACCTTGCAGCTGATTTAAGAAAGCGGCATAGTTGAAATGCACTAAAGGGACGAACGTTTACATGACACCATTTTCAACTAAAAACTGAAAACCTTTTATGTGCTTTGGCCATTCATTTACATGACAACAGGGTTTTTTGGGGCCTGAACATGCAAACTTTCAAAAACAGTACTATTATCGTCAATTGTTTTGACAATAATGTTGTCTGTAACAGCAAAAATGCAAATAAAAATTACATTTTTTATTAAAGATTATGAGGTCTAAAAAATGTATAAAGCATAGGGATAGACAAATCATTTAACAATAAGATCAAAACATGCATTTAGAAAGTAATGCGAATTTTCATTACATGCCGACTTTAATATTTCCGAATTGTCTCCATTAGCTTCTATTGTGTCTAAGTGCCTCACTAAAACCCAGATTCATTGTGCCCCAAGTGTTGCACTGAACCAGGAAAATTCCTTTAGTTGCTATTTTGATGTGTTAAACTAAAGGAAAATAAGGACCAGTTGTCATTCCCTTTTTTGTCATTTCCCTTTGCCACACCAGACCTCTCAGCGGCATGATGAAAACACAACCTTATCCCATCATGCCCCACCCTCTAGCATGAAAAACTGTATTTTGATGACCTGTTACAATAGGGATTGTTAGTGTGATCTGAGAGGACACTTTTGAAAGGGCTTTTAGGCAAAGGAAATGGTATGTGTGGGTTGCTGTGTGTTGGCTTGGCTTTAGAAGTCCACGTAGGGCCCCTTGTATCCAATTTTCTGCTCTGATTGATCAGAATGAGCAGCAACTCTGTTTTGATATGGCCGCGTAGTCCTGGAGTTGCACCATGTCTGCTACTCACAGTGGAGACAATCATCATTATGAACAAGGGAGCAGAGACATGACATCATCTTACACTCTGTAAATATTTACATGCGGTGGACATGTAGGTGGATACCGTACCACTTGCAGTCAACAGTAAAATGACATTTTGAATGTGTACTGAATGTGTGGCTTATTCTTTCAGTTTATTTATTTATTTTTAGTATGATGTTCTCAATCAAACTGACTATATGTTTTCAGATATCATGATTTGATGTTATGAACAGTGATTATTAATGAACAGGCTTGTGTGTAAATGAGGAAAATGACAGAACACGTTAACTCTTGAACATAGGTTACAATTACAAATGTATCAAAATTATCACTTTTAATCAACTTTATAAATTTGCTTACAAACAAAATGGCAAGCAAAACTTGTAACATCTAAGCTAACTGGTTTTATTCAAGTCAAAAGGTTATTTAATATTGCTGTATCAACCTAAATACATTTATTTATACCAATAAAACTATGTTTTAAATCAGTTAGAAGTAGGCAACAATTTTCAGGTCACTTTTTACAGTGAACTGGATCAGGTCATACTAAAGATTAATTAATAAATATGACATTTCATAAATGATATGGTCTTACTGGTAAGTTATTGAAAACTTGCGAAAAAAAAAGAGGTTAGTGCTAGTTTTATACGTGGTACATTTAACTACTAAAGCATATACAACTTTGTTATGATTTTGTTAAATATAGAAATTTAACAATCTAACAAACAAACAAAAAAAATTACAAGGCTGATCATTCCAGGATTTTATAAATCCACCATTCTCCAAACTGCTAGTTCTATTTGGTTTTAGAGATGCTGGAGCCTATTAGCATCTTGTAGGCTATTATATCAAAACAAAAGTTCAACATCTATTTTAATGTCTGAAGTTGAATAAGTGCACAAAGTTTTAGGCCTTTGGTAAAGAAGAAAGATGAGGCTGATTTATATTAGGTCTCTATAGGAAAAGCTCTTAAGAAAACAAATGAGAGTAAGAATGGAGAACTTGAGAAATTGAGTCTTGAGAATTGAGAATTGAATTAGGGGAAATGCAGAACCATTACCAGACAGAATCCATAGTATAGAACTCTGGTTTACACCACCACCTCCATCCACCCATAACATACAGTACTGCACCACACCTCAAACTGTGAGAGAGAGCACAGGCCAGCTCACTTTCTGCTGTCTCTCAGTCTAACGGATAGAGACGGCCTTTATCCATTAACCACATTAGTGTTTTCAAATGAGAGTCATTAGTGTCAAAATCAAATATTGACTTAAATTTCTCAAATAATGGAAACTACTTTCCCTAACGCCTTAATACATATCCCTACTTCACTGAGACTGATCGTGGTTTGAAAAACTGAGCCAGTAACAGAAATTAGAAGTATCCTGGAGAGTCTGAACAGTGCCTCAGTGTTGCAGGGTTGCTGGCAGCTGCAGACTCCAGCTCTGTGCATCCCGAGGCTCGATTCCGCAATGTAAAGCTCTTTCCCAGCCTTGGATACCATGCCCTCTGGTCACTTGCTGAGTCAGGGCTTCGGTTTGGATGAACTATGCAAATCCCACGTGGCCAGTCAAATCCAGCCAAACAGCAGATGAAAGGATAGGAGCAGACATGATCGATTAGAGGCTGCACTGGAGGCTAAGGGTTACCCACATACACCCACACAAACACTCACCCCCACATTCAACAGAAGAGCATCACAGTTTAAGGTTTAAGCAACCACGTGGAAATCACGCCACACAGATAAATGTTTCCCAGTATTCTCAGTAAGATGTTTTCTGTTGCAGCTTCCCTGCATAGGACAAGTAGTTTAGAAAATGGATGAATAGACTAATATTTTCTATTATTTAGAGCAGTGGCTTTTGAACCGGGTCCCTAAGGGGGTGTTCACAATATATATATTATATATTCAGCAAAACAGCTCTCATTCTTGAATCTACTACCCTATGAACAAGCATCTGGTGTGTCTAGATGGAACAGTATCTGTAAGTGTCACTCAAGTAAGCTCTGGGCACAGAAATGATTCTGGGATATCATAAGCAGTGAAGAACGTTCATATCCTGCCTTAAAAAAAAAGGACCTGAGAAATATATCTTAGTAGACAGGATGTTATTTAAACACTGAAACTCAGTGTCTTGATCCTCTACTCTGTATACTTGTCCATAAAGCATTTGTCAGGTTTCAGACCATTATTTGATCTATTATACAGGTGAGCCTATGACAGCAGCACATATACAATCATCTACCTTTCCTTTTTCCATCAGACAACTAAGGACACAGACATTCACACATGCATTATACAATAATGAGGATTTGATGTCACCGGAAAGAAGATTAAAGTAAGGGAGCGCCCAGGTTGCTGTTTCATCTAAAGCCATTATTAAAAAACAAGAGTTATCCCTCTAAGCTTGCCGTCGGAGATCAGATGAAAAGTGGGCAGATTTTGGTGGTTGGTGTTCTTGGGAAACAAGCAGATGAGGACATGACCTCTCCTCACTGTCAGATGGGCCAAGCTTTTTCTTTAACCCCTCAGACCCTGTGCCTATATGCAGTTAAATCACTTTCCCCTTTACTGGGAGCACAAATTGTATGTCTCCTTACAACCAACACTCTCTCATGGCAAATTCTATTTTATGTTTTGACAAACAAATTCATACATTCATACATTTTCATATACAATGTTCTTTTATGCCCCACTAGCTGTTAGGTTTAGAAGATAAGCTGTGGCACAGGATACAAAGGTGTCATAGAAAATACTGTACATGTTTTATGTTATTTAAACAAACAAAAAAAAAACATAGTACATTTTAAGCAGAGGAAAATTTCTAGGATCCACCATGATCACCCCACATCCTACTGTAAAAGTCAATATACTGGGTTTATGTAATGACTGTTAGAAGTTTATTAAATAAATACAAATTTTAGTTTAGGCCTAAATGATGGCTTTCAAACGATGTTAAGTGGCTGTAATTACTAACTTTCTTCTCAGAAAATAAAACAAAGATTAACAAGTGCTATTTAACTTTGTTCTCACACATCTGCATCACCTCTTTTAGCTGCTCACCACCTCCCCCCAGTGGCAATGCATTGTATGATGAGTCTTTGGTTTGATGACACCATTCTTAAATCATTTCATGATTCAGCGGGTTGAAGGAGCCCCACTCAGGCATTCAATTCTGTCGAACTGTGAGAGCTGTTTAGGGTGAGCTGTGCAGAACATGCAACTCCAAGCTTGAGAGGCCTGAGAGGATGTGTATTCAAGAGACAAGAGGGGCCTCTTTCTGTTCTTTGCTCATGACTTTCTACATTGGTAGATCTATATTGGTTCTCATCACTGACTGTGTTCAGGGCTGTTGCCAGCAACCAGCATCTCGTTCTGACAGGGAATACCCCTCTCCCGTGACTCCCTCAGGCACTCTGTTGCCATAAATAACACAGCCCAGTGCAGGAAAGTGTGTCTACACCTGTGTTATTAGTATAGACTCCCTCTAGGATGGTAAGAATGTGCTTCAAAGAAGACAACATCTGCAGTATGGAAAGGTTGTGCCTGACCCACATTTAGCACTCTGCGAAACCCTCACTTATTTCCCATTCTCTATCTTTCAATCTCAATTTCTGGTTTTCACCCTATCACCCTACGTTTTCACCCTATTTATCCTCTTTTGGCTGTCAAAAGTATGTTCACTGCTGTCTCAAGTTTTTCAGTCTCTCATTTATAATAATTACTTAAAGCAGTAACCTTCCAATTCCAGAGGCTACAGAGGAACCCGTATTTTGGACACGGAGCAAACGAATCAGCTGGAGCATGTCTGCACTTGAACAGCTTATTAAAAGAGTCAAGGTGAAAGGCTCTAGAAGCTAACTGCATGTTTGTGTGTTTGAGGGTTCGCTCTATATTTTGTTTCCTGCTCCTCTTCATCCCACATCCTGTCGGGTTCCAAGCAAAACATAGGGTTTACAATGTTTTTTCTTCAACCCAATCTGTTTTATTTACAATTTTTTTCTCATTCTCCTGCATCCCATGCTATGAAGCGTCCTCAGACCCCTGCTGCTTAAGAACTCAAACATTACAACATCTACTGTACCTCTACCCCTGCACATGTGTAGAAAGCATTATGGATCCACTTCGTGGGGGAATCCAAAGCAAGTTCAGGCATAAGGTTCCCTTAAGCAGGTAGCATTGCATGGAGATTTTAACAGAGATCATGTTTGATTGTGCTTGGTCCAGTAAGATTTCCCTGTGCAGGCGCCTGGGAGTGTGAAAGTAAGTATCTGTTAAACCGGTCATTAATCTAGAAAGTTACTGCAGCTAACACTCCACACACTGTGACCATATTATTGCCATTGCTTGCCAATGCCGTGTGGTGTCTATAACACTCGGATCAGATTAATCCTGATTCAAATAGACAGTAGAATACCTGCAGCCACACTCTTAAAACGGCCAACTAAACTAACATCCACACTCATAGAAGCTAAGAAAGGCCAATAAAAACATGGGCAAAAATTGTGTACATCAGAGCTGTTGGACAAGATCTAGGTTTTAGCAGGTTTTAAGTTTATTTACCTTACATCAACAGCAAACATCCCCGTGTCAGTCAGACTTTTCTTTTCAAATTATTTATAATTTAATCATTCTGATTCCAAATTGGTTCTGCAGTATTTGGTTCACTAAAAAGCACTGGATCATAGGAATCTTTCTCTCAGAAATCAAATTTTAGAAACAATTTTAAATATAACATTTCTCACATTAACATTTGGTATGGTATAAGGAACACAAGTTGCAGTTATCATCTTTTCCACAATAAAACACCCCTCTGGCTGCTTGCATGGCCTTATCTCTCTATCCAAAAAGTAGTGACATCATACTTTCAGTCGATAATGGGCTCCATCAGTTTGCAGTTAACATGGTAATAATCACTGTCAAATTAAACCACTCACTGGTGACTAATCACACTGCCAGAAACACACAAAAGACTGTCGGAGGAGAATGAGGGGCCAGAAGTTCACAGTTACCATTTTTCATTTTCTTATTTTTAACCCTTCCACTTTTCCACTCACTGTGTGCCTCAAACACTCCCTGCAGTTGTCCATTTGAAACTGTTTGTTCTGTAAAATGAAACACCAAAGAGATAAAGCAGGTAGCATTTACTGGTGGCTAATGATTTACACAGAGCAGGCCTGGGCGCAAGTCCATGCCGAGTGATTCACCCCTGGTGACTCACCAAATAAATAAATCTTGATTCGATTTCAATTTAAATTATTTGGTCATTTTACCTGTGTATTATTGTCATTCTTCCTCTAAGAAAAAAAAAATAGTCCATTTCAATGTAAAAAACAGCCTAGCAACAAAATGAATGGTGCAACAATATTACAGCAATTATAATTACTGACATCCTGTGATTTTCACTACAAATAGATTTATAAGATATAAGGTGTGTTTGTATGAAACAAAGAGTGAATCCATGTTGTAATACAAAAGACATGAAAGTAGTGACAGTTTGCACAATCTGATATACAGCATCTCACACACACACACACACACACACACACACACACATATACAGTATATATACAGTGTAATAGCAGTGCTTCATGGGAGTGGGTGGGTGCTAAAGTGTTCTTTTGGAGCAACTGGCTTGTTCCAAAGCCTGAATTGGTGGAGATTTCTCCATGGAATCATGGGCAATAGATTTTTACCAGGAATTCTGCTGTTAAACATTATTATTGTTAAACACCATTGCTCACAATAGGTCTGACTTTAAATAATAATCAGTTACAATTACAAAAATGTAAAATTAAAATTAAAATTGAAAAAATTAACAGGATTTTTACTTCCAGAAACTGTTGCCCTCTATAAAGTAACATACAGCAGGGAACCATTTTGCAATTAAGGCACAGATTGAACAATAGCTTGACCATTAAATGATAAGCAAACAGCATTGAAAAAAAGGCATAGCTGTGATATTGTTTGAGGCAGAATGGTAAATGGTATTCTTTAGATAATATAACATGACATCTTAGCCCTCTTTGAACTTTAGATGTATGTGAGTGTTGAAAGATGCAGTATAGCAATAAAGCTATGATGTATTCCATACCGGTTGACATCAAGCTGACATTCACAAAATGATGTTATATTCACCTTATCAACATAAAACATGCAACTTTAATAACATTAGCAACCTCTGGTATTTATATGCCATGTTGCTACAACAGTCATGTGGACCTCAGAGCCAATATAGCAATACGCCAAGCACAATACCATGCCTGAGGTTCAAACCTGACTAATTGATAAAAATTAGACCATTGTTTTCTTTGTGTTTGCTTTTGGGTAGGGTAATTTCAGTTGTCACACATGCCATTTCAAGCCTGATGGTAATTTGTACCCTGAGTGTTGATTTCCTGAATTGTTTTTCTCTCGGCATGTCAGACAGAATGCATTAAAGCAATTTGAATGTCACTCTAAACTACAGTTGCGAGTAAGTCTAAGTGTTTGGATCACGAACAGCCGCAGAATGTCACTGTATGATTTGTGCATTTCACGCAGCTTTATTGACTTTATTGTTCTTGCACAGATTGGAGAGCTCCCAAAATTTCAGAAGGTTTGTTTGGTGAGATAATCTCTGCAAAAGAGCACATGTGGATGGGTGCGTAACACTCCCCTTGTTCCTGTGCCGACTGTGAAGTGTGTGGAGACTAACAATGTCAATGATGGATTGTAATTTTATTCTTTCATGTACTGGATTCCCGTATATCTTAGAGGGAGCCAAATATTATCAGGATTGCCTGAGGATACAGAGTATAAAAAGTATGTGTGAGAGAGACTATATGATTAAACAGAGGATAAACATTTAGATTCAAGTTTCAAGAATTTTGTAAGTCTTCATTTTAAAGAGCAATAAAAGAGTAAACTGCGGAGAGCTAGTGCAGGGGCATATGACTCAGACGGCACAAGATATTGGACAAGATAACTACCTTATAACTGCCATATAAACTACAGAATGCACAAGCTGTTACAAGCACAACAAGAGGTCTAGACAGTAAAGGCCAATGCAGGTTACAGTAAAGCAATGTTAGTTATTGTGGGTATTTGTTTAAAGCGTGGCTCTAGTTTCAAGTTTACTTTATGTATATAGAACATTTAAAACAGCCACAAAAGTGTGGCTGTAGCACACATGCATTTTTGTACGTTTGCCTAGATGCTGAAAGATAGATTATTCAGTTATTGACAGAATCTTAAATAAGCATTTTAAAATTTTAGAGACATACAAACATTTAGGAATCCTTTTAGGTTACAATAGTAATGCTAGGAGCTGAGCAAAGGTGAGATGAGGTGGATCTACGTGCAAGCTTAGTTTATTAACAAACCAAAAGACTAACAAAACACAGGAACACAAGTGAACAGGAAACCACAAGCTGGGAACAAGGAACATGAGCATCTACAAGGAACACAACGACTGATGAACAAGCACTGAAATACAGGGGTATATATACACAGGGAAATGAGTTAACAAGGGGAGGAGCCAAAGAAACACCATGGCAACACATAGGGGTAACTATGGCAACAAACATGGGAGCAGAGGAAAAAGGCAGACAGGAGGTGAGCACAGAAACAATGGGAATGGAAAACATTTCAACTTAAAAGTCCCTCAACACAAGACTGGGGTCGTGACAACAATAATATCGAGTCCATGAAATCAATAGGTCGATTTTTTAAAATTGTGTTTAATAAATGAGATTAATTTAAGGTTTGGGGTGATCACATTTATTTGAAAATCAGTTTGATATTATAATGGTTTTATTCAGTTCTGTGTAATTTCTGGTGCCGTACTTAAAGAATTTCATAAGTCAATTTATACCCGAGCCTGAACTTTAAATTATTAAAGTAAATGAAAACCATTTAATTATTACTTAACAATAATTGTAACAAGACAAATACACAGATGAGCCATTACATTATGACCACCTATCTAATAACTTGTAGGACCTCTTTTAGCCCACAAAACAGGGACCACGCGGCAAGGCATTGATTCCACGAGGTGGCAATAGGTCTCCTGGGTTATCTGCTACTGGTAATATAATGTCAACAGCAGGTTCTCCAGTTCCCGTACATTACGGGGTGGTGGTGTCATAGCGTGATCCCGGTTTTTAATTGGGTTAATGTCAGTCAAATTTGGAGGCCAAAGCATTATCAGAAATTCTTCTTCATGTTTCTTCAACCACTCTGTGACAATTCTGGTGTGGCATCGCACATTATCCTGTTGGTAATGGCCATCACTGGCAAGGAACACATCGCCCATAACATAACATCGCCACCATTGGCCTGTGTCTGAACAAGAGTGCAGCCAGGTGCCATAGCCGCCGACAGTCTACACTCCCCTCTGTCATCAATGAGCTGTGGACGAAGGTTCATCATTTGGCCATCTATGCACCACTTTTGATATGTACTCACTACAACCCAAAAGGTGCGCTGTTTCTGAAATCGTAGTTCCAAAGTGTTGTGCCATCAAAATGTGTTCTTTATCAAACTCCGATAATTTGGCAGCTTTTCCCATTCTGACACCAAACACACTACTGACTGAAAGGCAGCCCTCGGGTGGTATATACTGTATACTGCTCTGTGAACTGCACTTGCAGCACTATTCGCTTGCCAGGCACGCTCATTGCTCTAGGATTTGGGTGGTCATAATGTAATGGTTCATCAGTGTATATTTATAATATAAATATAAAAGAATGTATAAATATTTCTAGCTTTCTAAATTTGAGCATACATGAACATAAAAAAAATCTGATATGTACTGTATAGGCATGGAACATTCTGATGTGAGAGTAACAATTTATTTATTTATTT
This sequence comes from Cyprinus carpio, assembly GCF_018340385.1. Classification (NCBI taxonomy): domain Eukaryota; kingdom Metazoa; phylum Chordata; class Actinopteri; order Cypriniformes; family Cyprinidae; genus Cyprinus; species Cyprinus carpio. The sequence continues at coordinate 25,159,630 of NC_056578.1, read as the reverse complement.
AATTCTAAATATTTTATATCCTCAAACCAAATACAACATAAAACAACGGCTACCTGAGTAAACACATACAGTTCTTATTTATTTTATTTCCAGTTCAAATCAGTACTTTTACTAGGCCACTCTAAACCTTTAATTTTGCTTTTTTGAGGCATTCAGAGGTGGGCTTATTCCTATGCTTTGGATAAGAAAAAGCAGACCTAATATTTATATATTTAAGGTCCTAATTTAAAGATGACAAGCACATGAAGCTTTGTGTCATGCTGCATATATTTATCAAGCCGTAAATATTGGTGAGAGTCCGAAGCAAGGACTGGTGGGACAACATCTGTCCTGCATCACTTTACAGACGATGAGGAAGCAGAATTTTAGAATGACATGACAGTAATTTAGCTTGTTCTGTGCATCTTACATCATAACGCTATTTCTATGTCATTGCACATGCAAAAAAAACTTTCCAGTTTTAGTTCTCAATCTGATCAAGTGTTTACAGGTCGAATGAAATATAAATCATATTTGGCCAATACATGTGTGGTTTCATGTGAATTTTTTATTTCCAACTTTACTAGTCCCATTACAAATGAATTATTAGTGTCCCTGTTAAAGCAGCTATTGTCCTGCTGCATATTCCAGTTGCGCTTGAGCTTCAACTTACAGACTGAAGACCAGACATTCTCCTTTAGGATTTTCAGGTAAAGAGCAGAATTCACGTTTCCCTAAATTACTGCAAGTTGCCCAGGCTCTGAAGCAGCAAAGCAACCCCACACCAGCACACTGCCACCCCATGCTTGACCGTAGGTATGATGTTTTTTTTGTGGGATTCAGTGTTTGGTTTACGGCTGATGTAACGGGACCCCTATCATCCAAACAGTTCCACTTTCAACACAATCTTCAAAACACTGAAAGATTTGAAGAAAAATGAATTTGAGGATCACCAAGGTACACACACAACTGTACATGATGCTAAGTGTAATAGAGAAGCATCTAGAACATGTAATACAGATCTCTTGCTGCTCTAATGGACTTACTGCTGATGTCAAGGCTTGTTTACATTTAAATGAGCATCAACACTATATCACAACAGCAACAACATCAGATGATTTTAAATCATCACAACACAACTCTCTCAAAACCCTAAAACCCATAACACCACGTGCTACAAGCTCTTCACAGCGCTACAGTTTGGTGAGTTTCTGAAATTTGTCTAGTCTGTGAACTTATTCTTGATTCCTCAGCATGGAGCAGCGTCGCCTGAGAAGAGCCAGGGCTCTTCCGACACATCTGAGGGGATTCTTGGTGGAGACCGTCTCTTCCATTCAAAACCCCTGTGAGCTTTCACAGCTGGCAGCTGTAATCAGGTTAGAGCACTCTTACAGCTGCATCTCTGCCAAAGCTCGAAGACCCAGAGGTTTGGAAGAGCGCTACTTGAAGAACGCAGCTGTTCTTCCCAACATCTGTCCAGCAGCCTCAGTCTCTTCAGTGGGGCCTCTGTGTCAGCAGGAAGAGCCTGTCCCCATCCACGGCCGCAGCGTGCTGGGCTACCAGGACATTTACCGCTCTGTGGCGGAGCCCATGATGAAAACAAGCTGCGGTCGGCGCCGTCCCTACAGCCTTGAGCTGGGACTGAAGATCAAGCAGCGCCTTTGGGAGACGCTCAACTGCCCTACACTGGTGGAGACGGAGCAGCCTGATGAACGTGTCCTCATCACTGAGAGCTTCTCCACAACCAGCAGAAGCTTCGCTCCACGAATCTACGTGGACATCAGCGAAGAGCCCCTGCCTGACGAACCATGTAGAAAGAAGCCCAGACACTGAGTCATCATAGTGTCACATGGAGCTTCAACAAAGCCAGACCTACGTACTGTATGTAAATACTGTATATATTGTGTGTAGTTATAGATCAAGTTTATAGTTTATAGAGTAAGTTTTTAGCACATTGCTGTGTGGTTGTTAGGATGCTTTTGGTGGCTGTCAATGTGTTGATAAATGCAGTTCCTCGGTTGATTTGAGCTGATTTTAGTGCCTTGTTACGTGGTTGTCAGGAAGTTTTTGGTAGTTTCCAGTGTGTTGACATGCGTTTACCAGCAGTTGTTATCGTGTTTCTTTGTGGTCGCTAGACTCTTCTGAGCGGTTTTCATGCATTGCTTCATGGTTGTTAGGATGTTTGAAGTGGTTGGTTGACATGCAGTTGATTTTAAACAGCTGGGTTAGGGTAGGTTAGGGTCCCTCACATGGTTTGCAGCTTGATGTGCTGTGAGGGCTTGTGTGCATCAGTGATGCTGAGAGCTACACCACTGGTACTTCACAACTACTGGTAGGGTCACCCATAGTGGACAGGTCTCAGCTGAGATGCCAGACGAAGACAAACCACCTGATTCTGGACAGCAGCAGATTGGCCCAATGTTCCTGACAAAAGATCACAGTCTTGTGTATATGGGTAAGTTGGATATAAATGCAGTATATAATAGTTGTCAGTTGAAGTTAGTAATATATTTCGCTGTAAAATTAAGAATTATGAAATCTTTAGTAATCTTTGTATTTTGAATTTTAAATTGTTTACATTTGTAAACAGTGTAAATGTAATCAATAAAATATTGTATCACATTTAACTGCAGGATTTTTCAGAGTTAAATCAACATTAATCACAGATTTTGAAAGTGCTGAAATGTAATGCATTAAGCTCCTTCTCAATGAAAGAAAACAAAATTTGTATCAATGTTTTATTAGCATGTTTAAACAAAGCCTTACTAAAAGTTAAATAAAAAGTAAACATTAAAGCTAAAACTATAAAACACTGAAAAAATGTTAATTATTTAATTAAATATGAGTGACCCCTGCTGGCGTTATGTTGCATCTTTCATCTTTAATTTTGAGCCCCTGCAGGACCCCGCCCTCCCCCGTCTAATAACGCTTCTCCTGGATTCCTGGATGTTGATGTGTGTACGCGTCTGTGCGGAAGACTACAGGGAATATTACTGTATCTATTAGTTTTCTGTTTCAGGTATGATTCTGTATGTCCATCAGTTTACACGGTAGGCTAATGATGCTTTTCACATGCTGAGAGATAAGCAGATGTAGCCTATGTAATAAATGACACAGCGGATGATAAGAGCTCATATTCTCTGTTTGTATTTAAACTCCATTAGATAAGGCAGTTTACTGTTGCTGTCAGGAACTATTTTTAGCGGAAGGACGGCATTTAACGAACTTGCTTCAAAAAAGTAGCCTAACATTTCAATACATACATTTTTGGTTTTAATATTTTTTATTGCGTGGTAACCGTTTTATAAAAGCTTCGCGTCGTGCCTAACAACGCCTTTCAACCGTGATTTATTCACGACACCGCACGGCCTCTTGCTTACATAACCTAGCTATAACACACAAAGTTATTTTAATAATTACATCGTTAAATATATGCTTTATTAAATATGCTTTATTAAATATTAATTATGTAAATATTTTTTTTTAAATAATTGTTTTAAAACAAACATTTATTTAAATATACATAAACATTTATTTAAAAAGTTTGTAGGTGTCAGCCATAATGACATGAGCTAAATTCTACACTATAAAACTGAGCTCATGAAATAATAGCCTTCTATCGACAGTTCGGTATGGTGAAATATTTACTTTTTAAATATGACTGTGAGATGAACTCTTCATTATGATTTAAATCTGATTCATTATGATTTAAAACTCATGGTCATATACTGAATGTATACATTTATGAATGTGGTTACATACAGTAACTGGCCAGCTCACTCACCAACTCTTTTGAGTCCTGAAGCATCTACAGCCTTTATGACAGAATTTTTCCCATAATGTTTTTTTTTTTTTTTTTTTTTTAGGTATTCTGTGAAGAGTAGAACCGAACCATGAACCAACCACATTCTAAATTAATACAAAAAAAAAAGTATTTGAAACTCTTACAAAAGACAAAAGTACAAGACTGTGTACTTATCTGCTTTTAGTAATGGAAAGAACTACAATCACATGAAGCACTGCAAATGACATATGTCTTAATTTAAAATTTAAGCGTTCAGTTATACTCCTTTCAGTATGTTTGATATGTTGATACACCATATGTTGTTCTCTCATAACAGCCTGTGTATTTCTGACCTCTGAGGGGTGGAGTTCACTCTAGTCCCACATTCACAGGTCATTTGTCTGCAAATTCATACATCACCCAGAATTCCCCTGGACCTCAGCAAGGCAGCACTGCTGTCTGTTAACCCAATCCAAATGAAGTAGAGACTGCTGTCAGCTCCCATACACAGCCACGCTGTATTATTCCCTGCAAGCATATCCTGTGGGGAACATATTGTGTTTAATATCACAGTTAAACTTCAGTGGGGAAGACTAAATTAAATATAAAGCGAGTGTAAAGAGCCCTGTTCCTATTAGTTTCCAAACAAATCCCTTAGAACTTGAAGGATAAAAACTCATCATATCTTGATCTCATTTTACACTCTACAAACACCTTAATCACTATATTCAGAGGTTTAAACACTGTTTAAGTCTGTGAATAAAGTCAGAGCTAACTTTATAAGCATAAATGTGATTCAAATCCACAGAACTGAGAGTCATCCTATAAAAACATTTACGTAGATAGTAGGCTATCTTATTGTTAGATACAATCTGAACAAATGAGACTGTGTTCTATTAAACATTTCCATGAATTATTAAATAAAAAACATATTACATTCTAAGTAAACTTGCTTTGTGTTATGTTCTACATGAAAAAGAATAATGACAGTGTTTTTATTTTTCTCCATATTAATGTGAAATTTACTATCCCCAAATTATTACACTAAGCAGAAGTTGTAGCATCAGCACCAGTCACATTCTGTGCTCAATAAAGGCTTGTCAGGACAGACTATATAAGCTTATTTGCTGCTTTCCAAAGGAGGTTTATGAATATATAAAGACAACATCTGATTCTGGATTATGGCTTTCCTGCTGTCAGAAAAGGTGAGATGGTGCAGAAGCCCTGCCAACACTGTGACAGGTCACATTCAAATATGAAAACAGCCCAGTCCCCAAACAAAAATATGATGCCTGTAATCCTCTGATGATGTCTTTCTGATTGAGACCATAATCACAGAAGTGACAGCAAAGAGCTGCGCTACACATCCAGATTAAATGGACCGTATAGTATTGACTGATTTCTTCAAACAGGACTTTCTTCTTTTAAAGACTTCTTCTTTAATTGGTTTTAGCCCACAGCAAAAGGAATATCTCATTGAAATCTGTGTATCTGCCAAAAATCCTGCCATCTGCTGGACATCCAGAGTTACGGACCTGGCATCTTTATTATGAATAAATGTCTAAATTATTATTATTATTTTTATTTATTTTTTCGATTATGAATTTATCTTTTCTTACCTTTTTATTTAAGTAAACTGATCAATAGTGTACATTTAAAAATAAATGCTGGATAATCAGATCCTTTTAAGCCTATACTTTTTAGGTGTAGTTGCTGTAGATTTGTGTAATTTGAACACTTTAAATTCCCCTGCCCTTTCTCAAAAAAAAAAAAAAAAAAATAATAATAATAATAATTTAATGTTAAAATCCAATGTCTTTGACCAGGAAGATGTATATATACCAAGGAAGATGGTATATATATATATGTATCTATATATAGATATATATATATATATATATATATATAATATATATATATATATATATTAGTTTTTTTTTTTTTTACTTTTTGAAAAGTCATAATCCATTATCAAATAGTCAAATGTTTTGAATTCTTAAAAAAAATTATTAAAAAAAACTAAGGTTCTTACCTATAAAAAAAGTGTACTTCATAAATGTTTAATGTCCTTTTAACCCCATATTTTAGGTTTGTAGATTTTGTAATTTGGCCACTTACTGTACAAAAAAGTTGGGTCAGAAAAAAAAAAAAAATCATAGGGCCGGACCAGTCCATTATCTATGACATAATATAGTCAATTTTTTTTACTTTTTGAAAAGCTATCATGTTACGACTCATAATCCATTATCAAATAGTCAAATGTTTTGAATTCTTAAAAAAAAGTTATAAAAAAAAAACTTCAAAGTTTAACCCAATTTTAAAGTGATGGGGATCTAAAGGGGGCAGGAGACTGTAGGGTCATGTTGGAAGGAGTTATGTTTTTGAGTCAAACTCAAATATTTCCATGCAGTGGTTTAAACCAACAACAACAGTGACACTATTTACCAGTCATTAGTTGATTTACTGTTCACTCAGTGGGGGGCAGTGTCCTTACACAGTTTTGTTTGTATGACAGAGTTGCTGCTTATATAAAGCTTTCAGACCCCATTGACTTTAACTACAAAGTATCTTCTTTTGTGTTCCAGGGAAGAAACAGTCATACAGGTTTGTAAGGACGTGAGCGTGAGTAAATGATGACAGAGTTTACATTTTTGGATGACCTGTTGCTTTAAACAGTTAAGTCCAACAAAAAATGCACTTCCTAAAAACAGATCCTCTTTTGCTTTAAAGTAAACACAGACTGTAGCATATGCATATCATATGATTTTCTGTCATAAGAGATGGTCAGGGAATTTTTTAAATATATTTCTTTAGTACTGATAGATACGAATGATTGCATTCATTGCATGCATTTCATCAGCATCACCACTCTGACCTTATATTACCTTATGCCACGGGGTAGCATATAAAGCCTTTAAAACTATTTTGTAGCTGATGTAAATACCATCCCAATGAATCAATTTCAGCATTTGATTTTAAGGACATTCTCGTTTAATTTTGTGCAATAAACAATTCAGGTAATGATCTGAGTGGCCACTTGTAAAATCTGTGTCTAGAAGGAAAACCAGATGAAAAGCACTGATCTACAGAATGTAAGTGACACGAGTTGCTGCTGCTATTCAAAGAAACTTGCAGAGATAGTCAAGCTGTATTGCCTTGCTTAGAGGCTCAATGGTTTAAGAGTTTTAAAAACACAAGTTAGCTAGATAAGACCCTTATTCATCGTCTGGTATGGTTTATAGCCATTTGAAGCTGCACTGAAACTATCCTTTTGACCTTCAACCGTTTTGAGTTCATTGATGTCCACTACATGGAGAAAAATCCTGGAATGTTTTCATCAAAAACCTTAATTTCTTTTCGACTGAACAAAGAAATACATAAACATCTTGCATGGCATGGGGGCGAGTAAATTATCAGGAAATTTTCATTTGAAAGTGAACTAATCCTTTAACACAGTCGGTTATGTCTGTGAATGTAAACAGCTGCATATATATCAGTATATTAGATCTGTGAAACAACGTCACTTGGACATGGTGACAACACAACACACCGCTAACACAACTTAACCAGGCCTCTCCCCTTCATATTTTTTTGCTTAGACCTTGGGCAGGGTTTATTTTAAATGTGAGATATCACAACGTGCACATTCCATTTTTTAGGGAGTTCAGAAACCATGCTTACTGATATAGAGAATTACTCCCATTGGAGATGGCTTTGTGCATTGCAACTTTGCAGATCTTTCGTAACTTGGCTTACCATGCACCACCTCAGGATATTAATGTACCATTGTTTTGACGTTAATGTGTATTGTACTGTATGTAGGCCTATATGTACATATATATGTAATTTGTTTTATTTTGTTTTGTTATTATTTTATTTTATCATTATTTTTATTTCATGTTAAATGCTTCTAAAAAATCAATAAAGTTTGCAGATCTTTTTTTTTCATGCACAAACGGCAACAATTCACATACTAAAGGAAGTTGAAAATGTCAAAAAGCATAATAGCACCCATTTAATTACTACGTCAACCACATACAGGATGGAAATCATTTCATCACACCATGTGTGGGTGTGTGGGGGGGGCAGCAAGTGAAATAAGTTATAAATGTGGTGATCTGTAAGAATTTTTTCCTAACACAGCACATTGTCCATTAGTGTGTCTGTGTCATGGTGAACCACAGCAGCTCAAGTTTAAACTCCACCAGCTGGACTACAGCTAACCTGGTCAGCAGTGGTCTGATGGGTCTCTGCTTCATGGTTGGAGTCCCTGGTAATATTGCAGTAATTCTTTTCATAGTTCGGCATTTCAAAAAGGACAATTTCACCGTTCATCTGATGCTGAATCTGGCAGCTGCGGACATCTTGTGTTTGATAACCCTGCCTGTGTGGATCTACAACCAACTCTACAGCTGGAGTATCAGTCAGTTGACCTGCAAGTTTTTCACAACACTCGTCTACTGTAGTGCATACTCAAGTCTGATAACAGTAACTATGCTGAGTTTGTATCGTTGTTTACAAATTCGGCACCCACAGTTGTGGTCTAGAATGAGCAAGAGAAGAGAGAGAGCACTGCTGATCAGTGGTTGGGCTCTGGCACTGCTTTTCTCTTGTCCTGGTGTACTTACACAAGATATCATTGAAGCTGAATCCAAGAAATCATGTGGCAGGATTTTGTATTCAGAGGAGTATAGGCTTACTGTTGCCATACTGGAGATGCTGCTGGCTTTTTTTCTTCCTTTCACAATCATGTTGACTTCATATTGTTGCCTACATAAGAAGGTGACACAGGGAGCATTCAGGCACAGGCAAAGATTGACCAAACTGGTGACCCAGATTGTGGTAACTTTCTTCATTTTTTATGCTCCACACCACATTATTAATTTGTTTCAAATTTTTGAAATACTTCTCAAATCATCATTACCAGTTTTTTCAGCTAAACTCCATGAGATCAGAAATTCGACAGGTGACATTGCGGGAAGTCTTACATTCATTAACAGCTGTGTGAACCCCTTCCTCTATGCCGTGGCTTCAAAGACTTTACGTCAACAAAAATGACCAGATTCTCAGTCCAACTGAAGGAACATGCTGTTTTTTAGAGGAGACATTCTCATCTGTGAACACAGCAGACACTTTTACCGCTTACAAACTGTAACGGAAAAGAAACTGGATTCTGAGTGAAAAGCTGCAGTTATATTTGGCTGATGGTTTGATCCAAAGTGACTTTACATTTCATTCCATTTTATCAGTACATTCCCTGGGAATCATACCCATTACTTTGGTGTTGCTAGCACCATGTTCTACTATTTGAGGTACAGGAAGTTTAAAGGTGAAGTTGAGCAATTACTGAAACAACTGTTAAATATTTTTACTGTTTTTAGGTCATTTAAAAACAATTTATTAACTTACTATGATTGCACAACAATAATCTTTGAATTATTGATCTTTATAGAACAAAGAAATCAATGTCTTAATGTCTCACCCTTATGTTGTTCCAAACTTTTATGATAGAAAAGATATTCTGAAGAACACTGACGTCCAAACAACATATAGACCTTTTTGAGTGTGTGTGTTGTGTTGTGAGTAACTTATATAACTGTGACTGTGTTTGATGTGTCTGATTATATAACCAAAATAAACTAAAATGAATACAAATCAGAACAAAAAGATTCAATATCGCACAGTACATATTTTCCATTTATTACTTAAAAATATACCATGGTTATTTACCACATAGTTCATTTGGATTAGTTCTAATCATAGAAGACCTTGTTTTTAATGTGTTTTTAGAATATTTCCGATCTGACTAAAGCTACAAGAAAAAAGATAAATCATGGTTGTTTTGTATCTTTTTCAATTTGATATTTGATACTGATCCTATGAGGAAGGCAGCAGCAGCTCGCTGTTGCAATAGCAACCTTCTCAGGTGAATGCAACTTTATGGTGCCAGGCAACAATTTGAAACCTCCATAATGAAGTATTTTAGATGTTCTTCTGCCTCTAATAGTCACGTTTAAGTCACTTTCCATGGCTGATGCTACAATGATCTTGGACTTCATATTTGAAACCTATAAACAGGGATGGGCACAAATACATCAAAAAGTATTTTGTTACAAATTACAAATACGTGTTCATGAGATGCATTTAATTAAAATAAAAAAATACTGGTGTGAAAAATGTATTTAATTAAAATACAAATAATTTGTATTTTGAAAATACAAAAATGCATACAATATTAACAAGCAATCATTTGAAGTGCAAGAGACATTGCCATTAGAGTAAGATGAATTAAGTATGTCTTTTTCCACTGTATGTATGCAAAAAATTGACACTAAAGGTATGTATGCCAATTACACTTTCTAGCTAGCTAGCTGGCTAACATGTAAAAATAAATTATAAAATGTAGCCTTTATTTTGTTGCCTTTGTTGTCTGTTAGACTACTTTAGGCATTTCATATTGCTCATATTTCCCTTTGTTGTAATAAGTACTTGTCACTGTAGGATAACTGTGGGAGTAGCTCATGTCTGGTCTCTTCAATATTAACAGATTCACTCATAAAATACCTAAAAGGCACTTCAGCATCTCAATTTATTTATAATCACAATTTATTTACTACTCATTTATGTTAATTCTTATCAGTATTTATGTTATGTTATGTTATGTTATGTTATGTTATGTTATGTTATGTTATGTTATGTTATGTTATGTTATATCATAGTAAAGTTTTTAAATTCTGCATTTTCAGAAATCTTTTTAGTGGTGGGTGGGGGGACGGAAATCTAAAATCTCGCCTATGGCTGGCCCTGCTTTCACCTGATGATCCCTCATGTTAAGACACCTTTAGTAATTTAGTGCACTATCAGATACCTTCAATAATGTCCGCGGCTGCCAGTAAGTGGAGTTTAGAGGAGCGATTTGCTTGTTTACTTATTAAATTAATTTTATTTTACAAGAACTATGTGAAGAGAGCATGCACAGCACAGCTTTTTTTTATATTGCTGTGTGTAGCCTGTGGAAGCAACATTAGCTGCAGCAAGGGGCTATAATGTTTTTGTTCAATATTTTTCCCATTTTTCCCATTTTTATCACAGAATAAGGCAGGAAATATATTTTATAGTTTCTATACCAAATGATATGTCAATCAGTACTGCATTATTCATATAGTTTATTTATTCATTACCTTGATATAACTTGAAAAACACGCATGAACCATATATTTTCACAATCCTGTGTTTATTGTCTTCACATTTCATCAGTAAAAACGTTTCTGCTTTTTATTCAGCTACAGCCATAGCGGGATGCTTTTGTCCATATTAGGTATCTCCTGCACGTCATTACTTCTATGAATCTGTTTTGGACTTTCTGTGCAAGCGCACCTCTGGCTTCGAGTATGAATGAAACATGCACTGCATGAGAGTGTTCAGCATTCATGATATTCACATCTCCCCATTTTGGATATGAATAAAACGTCAGGTCATGCAAAAACTATCGGTACTGTCTCTTTGAATTTAAATGTAGATTTAAATCTAGAAACCTCTACATGAACACACATGCCAGAATAAAGTGCAGGGGATGAATTTACATTTTATTAAAATGAAATATTTATTAAATATTAAAAGTGCAGCTAACGTTGTTCTACACACAGCAATATAAACAAAGGTGCCTGTCCTCTTTCGATTTTGCTGTTTGATTAAGGGGTCACATGATGTTGCTAAAAAGAACATTATTTGGTGTAATAAAATGTGTTTCTGAGGTTTAAGGTTCAAAAAACACATTATTTTCCACATACTGTATATTATTGTTTCTCCTCTATGCCCCGCTTTCTGAAACGTGTCGATTTTTACAAAACTCATTGGACTGAAAAGCGAGGTGTGGAAGGCCAAACAAAGTAGTTTCGCTTTCACAATGAAACACACAGCTTCTCCATGAAATGGCACCGGCGGCAACAGCGAGAATAAAAGGTACGCCTACTTTCTTTGCGTGAACATTTGGGCGGTGTTATGCAAATCTTGTTTAAATGAGGCGTTTTAGGAGGACGTAGACAAGTCTTAACTTTTATAAAGAATATCTCTTTGGATTTGAGACTTTAGTCTTTGCAACTTTACAGATCTTCTTTATACACCAAGAGCTTGTAACACTCCAAAGAGAAAGGAAAAATTGAAATTGCATCATGACCCCTTTAAAGGGTGTCGAGGGGTCTAGTCTTTTTAATGTTTTTTGACTTAAAACTATTCATACTTTGAACCTGCGGACATGAAAAACTACCCACGGCAACAGTGATACCAATGTCATTGTATGAAGACTTTATTTGTAGTCATATTTGTCACCCATTATTAGTTTATTTTGCAACTAGCAATAGAAGGGTAACCACCTGTCATCACATGTAATGGTACAATGTTTTAAACATTTAAAGTGAAAAAATTACTTTCTGGACCGTAGTCTGCTAGCAGAGCTATGTGGTTAGCATCCACTAGATGGCAGCAAAGACATGCTAAATTTAGCTTCAAACAATCTATTTGCATCACATCTTAGCTGTCTCTATGCAGGTCTCAGTGCACAATGCCGAAATGCATCAAAACTCCTATACAAACGCAATAAGATATGTTACAACATATCTTGACAACAATAGATTGCCACACTGGATTTACACAACGTGAAGTAGCCAGTGTCATGGAGAAGTAATCACACAGCTTATTTTCTCACAGCCACTGCTGTTGTATGAGGAAATCAGCTTTTCCTGTGAGTCTCTGTATGTCTAGATAGCATATCTAAAATTTGAGGAAATACAAGAAAAAAGGCAATGTAATCATTGTAATGACGTTACATCTCTGTCTCTCAGTTGTTTCTTTCAAAGTCAGGACTGGTTCTAGACATTTGGAAGCCTTGTAGTCAAAATTCATGTTGGAGGCCCCCAACCCCAATAAAAAGCACTTGAATGATTCCTAAACTTTTTATGCTTTTATATAACAAAAAAATAATAATTTCTTAAAAGAGGTGCACAAAATTATTAGGTACATAGATAATAGCACAACTATTACAACAACATTTTAGGTAGAACCAAATGGAAGTGATAAAATAAGATGAAAACTGTAAATGAACAATATCTTTAAACATTACTAACGGCAAAAGCAACAAAAAACACTTGTTAAAGTTCAGTCTTAGTCCCTTCACTTGTTCACATACTGTAGCCTCCTTTTCTTTCTAGCACAGCCATCAATCTTCAATCCACAGAATCAGTCAAACTCTTCACCTGCTGAGGGTCAATAGACCTTACTGCAGAGATGACTGCATTCCAGAAAGCATCCAAACTTGAGAAGGGCTTTTCTTCAGAATAAACAAGGCGCTTTAAAATAGCCCAGAAATTTTCGATTGGATTTAAATCTGATGAGTTTGGTGGCCAACACATGGGGTGGTAGTCTTTAATACCTTTCTGAGCTTTTACCGTTGTTTGAACAGAGTGCTCTTAAGAAACTGGCAGTAGTTCTCAGAGTTGATTTTTACACCCTGTTCTACTCTAAAAGGCCCCACAACCTCATTCTTGATTATTCCTGCCCATAACATAATTCCTCCACCACCTTGCTGCCTATCGAAATCTGGTGAGAGCTTCCTGTCCATGAGCAATCCAGCCTCAAGCCCATCCATCAGGACCATCTAAAGTCACCCTCATCTCATCCATCCATAATACTTTGGCAAAATCCATCTTCATGTACTTTTTTTGCCCATTCAAGACGCTTTCTTTATGCTCCTTTCTCAGAGGAGGCCGGATTTGTTCCTTTTTTCACCTCAGAAACTTCACGAAGCACACTACATGTAGTACTCTACATGTTTGGCCAGCCACAACTTGTGAATATGACTGAACTGGTTTTGTTTTTCTCTCTTTATTCTACGTAGATCCCTCTTCTCTTATCTTTTCTTCTCTTCCGGCCTTCTTGAGAATTCTTGAGAAACACAGTTCTCCAGTTTCTATTCAAAACTTTTGCAATTTCTCTTCTGAAATTCACCAGAATCAGAATCAGAAAGATCAGGATCAGAAAGAGCTTTATTGTCAAGTGTGTTTATACACACAAGGAATTGGTCTTGTTGTCAGGAGCTTCCAGTACAGAAAGTACAAACATAGAGCAGATATACATATGATTGAAGGTAATAAAAAACACTAATAATAAAGAGAATAGACAATAAACTATAAATAACAATACAGTCATAAAATATAGAGAAAAACAGAATGGCAGTAGACAGAATTGTGAATGTGCATACAGTATGTGCTATTTACAGATGTACAGTCCTGAGGTGTGTTAAATGTGTTGTTCAGGTGGGATATGGCCGGGGGGAGATAAATGTTCTTGTGTCTGGTCATTTTGGTGCTCAGTGCTCTGTAGCGCAGACCAGAGGGCAGCAATTCAAAGAGGGAGTGTGCTGGGTGTGTGGGGTCCAGAGTGATTTTACCAGCCCTCGTCCTCACTCTGGAAGTGTAAAAAGGTTGGAGGTTGGTCAGGGGGCACCAATAATCCTCTCAGCAGTCCTGACTGTCCGTTGTTTGTCCATCTTATGTTTGTCTTATGTTTGATCCCTCAGCTAGCAATTTCACTATTTTATTCTATTCATCATGTGTTAAGTCTTTTTTCTGCCCCATCATAGTACCTAGTGGAAAAGTACCTAATAATTCTGCACAGTCAATATAAGCATCTTCTCACTTATTCACCTTCTGGTTGTCTGACAAAGAGGACTTGCACCCTATATGTTCACAGTCACAGCTGTGAACAATTAAGTTGATCAAACAGGTTTGAGTGAAAGGTAAACCTCCCAAAACGTGTACCTAATAATTCTGCACACAAAAAAAGTTAACAGAAAAAAAATAGAAATATTTTATAACAGTATAAGTCTTTACTATCACTTTTTATCAATTTAATTCATCCTTGCTGAATATTACCTTTATTTTATTTTTTATTTTTTATTTTTTGTATTTTTGATCAAATAAATGCAGGCTTGATGAGCATAAGAGACTTCAATTATGGCAGTATTTCATTGTTAAAAAGAGACATTTATCAAACTTTTGACTGGGACTGTACGTACATATAAATCAAACTTTATAGGGGATGTTACAATTATGGAGGCAATCAGTTAATTAATCTCACAATCTCACTGCAGTTCTTACATTAAGCTCAGTTTAGAAACCATGGTGTAATGTAAAGTTTAATGCATTTTATGATGTTGATAAATAAAAAACGGAATATTTTCTTTCTCTTTATTTATTATATAACTATGGTATGCTTAATTTTAAGTTTTTAATTGAAATGGTAAGTGGTAAGCTGCCTGGTCATGCAGCCTCATTTTATGGTGAAGTTATGCATTAACTTTATTTTTTATGTCTTGCGTCTGAAAGAACCAGAAGCTCTAGTTTAATTATGTGCGACATTTGGTACTTGCGCCTGCCACAATTTTGATATTTTCAGCTTGAAACGACTATGAGCTACTTAAGCTCACACTTTGCATAAAGAACTACTATTAACGGGGCATTTCTCAATCGTCTCCAAGTTTTTACTAAATGGTAATAAGACATGATACATTATTACTGGTTTGCACATAATGACAATGGAAAAAAATATGATTCAATTGCAAAGAAATCTGTTTTTTGCTTTGTCATTATGGAGTGGTGTGTAGACTAATGTGAAAGAAAAAAAAAAAAAAAAAAAAAAAAATATATATATATATATATATATATATATCTATATATATATTATATATATATAATATATATATATAGATATTATATATATATATATATAATCTTATAGGTCTGAATACTTCACAAGGCACTGTAAGTAACCCAATGGAACAAGTAACAGTTGTGGTAGTTATGCAACATTTATTTTGTTTGAAATGTAATTTAATGAAATGTAAACCACACCATGGAATTAGATTCACTTGTATTCACATGCACTGTAAAAAAAAATTATTGCTGCAATTAGTTATCACAACTTAAAATTCAACATTAGAATAAGTAATAATGTGTTGTTTCAACTCAAAAAGTAAGTGTCCATGCTTGACATATTTAACTTTAGTCAAGTTGGATTTTTAAAGTTATCTCAATCAATTTTAAGTTGCCATAAATTATAGCAAAATGTTTTTTTTTTTTTTTTTTTTTTTTTTTTTTTTTTTTTTTTTAACAGCGTGTAGACTTTAGAAAACAGAAACAGAAAATGTCCATAAACAGTGGTATTTTACTCTGTAGGACCTTACAAGGAGATGGAAAGCCTGTGACTAATTGTTTACTGTCTCGTGTGGCTTAGACTGCTGACATGCAATGTGTCACATGTTCATGGGACACATATACAGCAAATTTGGAAGATACCCCCAAATAGTTTAGTTCTTATGAATTTCTTGCAAGAAGAGTGTTGTCACCGTCTCCTAGCATTGTATTTTGCAATAAGCATCAGACAGTCTGAGAACTAACCACAGTTGCAACCAGTTGGCCAACGATGCTTTTGGGAAACCAATCCCTGGTCAGAGCTTCCTGTCCATGAGCAATCCAGCCTCAAGCCCATCCATCATGACCATCTAAAGTCACCCTCATCTCATCCATCCATAATACTTTGACAAAATCCATCTTCATGTACTTTTTTTGCCCATTCAAGATGCTTTCTTTATGCTCCTTTCTCAGAGGAGGCCGGATTTGTGCCTTTTTTCACCTCAGAAACTTCACGAAGCACACTACATGTAGTACTCCGAGGTACATTTGGCAAGCCACAACTTGTGAATATGACTGAACTCTTTATTCTTTGTAGATCCCTCTTCTCTTCTCCTTTTTCCTCTTCCGCCCTTCTTGAGAATTCTTGAGAAACACAGTTCTCCATTTTCTATTTAAAACTTTTGCAATTTGTCTTCCCAGAATCAGAATCAGAAAGATCAGAATCAGAAAGAGCTTTATTGCCAAGTGTGTTTATATACACAAGGAATTCGTCTTGTTGTCAGGAGCTTCCAGTACAGAAAGTACAAACATAGAGCAGACATACATATAATTTAAGATAATAAAAACACTAATAATAAAGAGAATAGACAATAAACTATAAATAACAATACAGTCATAAAATATAGAGAAAAACAAAATGGCAGTAGACAGAATTGTGAATGTGCATATGTGCTATTTACAGATGTACAGTCCTGAGGTGTGTTAAATGTGTTGTTCAGGTGGGATATGGCCGGGGGGAGATAAATGTTCTTGTGTCTGGTCAGTAGGAAAACGTATCAGACTGCAACTCATACTATGTGTGAAGAAAATCTCTCTGTTGAATACAGGGCTGTCAAAATGTACATGTCAATAACGCATTAACAGTTAAAGATTAAGTAAATCAGACTCTATTTGGCCGTATGAATCACATAGTTCATGTCGGGATGCAGTATAGCTTAACAAAATGTATCATGTCTGATGTAATATTGCACAATCAGTGTTTCAACCGGGAAAAGATGCCAATGGGCAACCTCCCACTCTCTCGGAAGCCAACAAGGAAGTGACTAAAACTGTAATTCATCGACTGGCCACTTGAGGCTGGCTGCAAAAGGGAGTCAATCCCATAGACTCCCCATGTTAAAATGCCCACCTTAACAGCAGAAAAAAAAACATGTTTACAGCCTGGTTCAAAAAATTATTTTAGTCTATATAGCTAATTTTGCCCTTCATGATAACTGTGAGGCGGGATAATTTTTTTTATAACTAATCCGTTTAAATTATATTAAGCCTTAAAGTTCTGCATAATTAAAGGCGTGGCCACTTGAGTGACAGGTGGATTGCCGCTGCTGACACTGCCATCGAGCTCGGTGGGCATGCTTTCAGCAACCAGCTCCCACCTTTTTGACCCTTTTCGATTATCCGGGAGTGACACGCAGTGACGCACTGCCAAGATGGCGACAGCCCGCTCCGCCCACTTTGAGATTCAAAAACACTCTTCAGAAAACTACAGGTGATGTCACGGACACTACGTCCATGTTTTTATACAGTCTATGAAAGATGCCAATAAAACAGACTGTGAACAGTATCACTTTATGTGGCATTTACATCAGCAAAGTTATCCACTGTTTACAGTTCATTAGTTAGCTAAAACAATACTAAATAGGAGTTGTTTTGTTTTTACTTTTAGTTATTTATATATATATATATATATATATATATATATATATATATATATATATATATATATATATATATATATATATATGTTTGAATAAATCTGGCATGAAGACAGGTAATTATGAAAAGGGCCGTACCCACCACTGAGGTCCCCGAGGTCCGGACATCTGTATTTTTCCAATAACAGAAGTTGTAAAATAATTACCTTATATTAATTCTGCTTTGGTGCTGCAAGGATAAAAAGCCAAGATAACAGATCTTCTCATCTTAGATGCATCAGCGGTAGGGGTGTACGATATTTGCATGCGATAATATGTAATTGTTGTTTTAACGATGTGCGATTTGACATTGAGTATTTTGCAAAAACCATTCAAACCCCCCACAGAGAGCACGCATGCATTACTTGAAGTCTAGACTACTGCATGTGCACATTTAGAGTGTGTTCTTTCTCTGCATGATTCAGTCTATTAAAATGCATTTAGAATGATCACAAATTCAAGACATGGGGGCAGAAAATTTACATATTTATACCACTTCATATAGTTAATCGATTTCACTTGAAGAGTGCCGTTTTTCTCCAAAATTACTATGATTATAAATATGATATAGATTTTTTTTTTTTTACAACAGCTCAATAAACAAGAAGGTAATTAAGAGAGTTGTGTTTTAGACACCATATTGGCTGTTTTGCTTGTATTTCGCCAACAAAAATATTTTCAAACACAGCCACAGCACTGTTTTGCATCTCTGAGCAACATAATGGTGTTTTGTTCCTGAATGAATCAACCATTTAATGATTCGGTTCAATCGCAAAAACTCACTTATTAACAGTGATTTGCTGCCACCTGGCGATTTTAATTTCACATTTCGACTTTTTTTTTTTTTCATTTCAAATATCAGTATTCAACGTTTTATGTTTAATATATCAAAACATTATTTATGCATTTGTATAACTGCAGGTTCAATGCATTCATGTCTTGCATTGTGAAAATACATCTAAATGCCAGATGCAGCTTCTGTGTTGATTTCATTTGTTTGGTAACAGCCCAAATGTCTATTATCCTAATTCACTGATTAAATGTAAGAATTTGATTTATAAAGGTAAAAATGCCCATAAAATGTAAAAATCAGTTTAAACTTATTGGAAAAGATTAATTTATATCAGTGGGAATAAAATAATAATAATAATAATAATAATAATAATAATAATAATAATAATAATAATCCTGTTTAATCATTTTATACGTGATTTTACTGAAGGCTACCAGGATAATTAAAACTTTATAAGAGTTTATTAAATTAATAAACAAACTGTATCTTCTCTATTTCCAGTTAGTAGGGTGGATCATTCATTGCAACATTTAATCTGATTCTCATGTTTAAGAATCACTAAAATATAAAAATAAATCAAAATAACCCCCACTTTAAACCTACTATATATTATTATCCAATTTATGAGCCTTAAAACATATTAAAATGCACACATGTAGGTCAGGAAAATCAAAATTTTCATGGGGGAGCATGCCCCTGAACCCCCCTAACTCCATTTTGGGACCTCAGTATTTATAAAAACTTGTGTACGGCCCTGTTTCTGAAGTCTATGTCCAAATGAGTTGTAAACACACATTTCGATTTTTGAGTGTATATGATATCTGAAAATAAATATCAGTTGAATATAATAGATCTGTTGTTCATTTTTTTTTATTAAATTTTGGTTTCACATTGATAGAGGCATAACACACTGTATGAGATTATCTATGAGATTATGAAAGAAAACAATTCATGAGAACTCTGTGGCAGACGCTGTACTAGATCTGAGATCTTGAAAGAAAAAAATGTCATGAGAACTGTGGGTGTGTATGAAGGGAAGTGATGAAATAAGTTATAAATAAGCGTGTAAATGCGAAAGTGGTGATCTCTGAAGAAGTTGTCTTAACTCGACATTAGTGTGTCTGTGTCATGCTGAACCACAGCAGCTCCAGTTTAAACTCCACCAGCTGGACTACAGCTAACCTGGTCAGCGGTGGGCTGATGGGTCTCTGCTTCATGGTTGGAGTCCCTGGTAATATTGGAGTAATTCTTTTCATAGTTCGGCATTTCAAAAAGGACAATTTCACCGTTCATCTAATGCTGAATCTGGCAGCTGCAGACATCTTATGTTTGATAACCCTGCCTGTGTGGATCTACAGTGACCTAGAGAGCATTGACAAAGTAAGCTGCAAGTTTTTCATAGCACTCGTCTACTGTAGCGCATACTCAAGTGTGATAACAGTAACTATGCTGAGTTTGTATCGTTGTTTACGGATTCGACATCAACATTCACAGTTGTGGATGAGCAAGAGAAGAGAGAGAGCGCTGCTGATCAGTGGTTGGGCTCTGGCACTGCTTTTCTCTTGTCCTGGTGTACTTACACAAGATATCACTGAAGGTGAATCCAAGTGTGAAAGAAAACTGGAGTCAACAGCCAGTCTTATTGTTGCTCTACTGGAGTCATTGCTTGGATTTTTTCTTCCTTTCACAATCATGCTGACTTCATATTATTGCTTATACAAAACAGCCACACAGGGAGCATTCAGATACAGACACAGACCGACTAAACTGGTCACACGGATTGTCATAGTTTTCTTCATTTTTTGGGCTCCACACGAAATAATAAAATTAGAGGAAATCTGTTCTCTTTTTTTAGGATTAAATCCAGTTCTCTCTTTTGCCAGTGACATTGTTGGAGGTCTTACATTCATCAACAGTTGTGTGAATCCATTCCTCTATGCCTTTTCCTCAAAGAGTTTACATAAACGCAAACAGCCAAAGGAGACCATGGTCACTAAAGGCTCACAACATTTACCAAGGGATCATTTCATAGAAGTGAACAGCTCACTAGTAAAGCTTTGCACCTTGAACTAAAGAAACATGTCATATCAACATACGCAGAAGAAACTGGACAATGATAGAAGCACCTTTTAAAAATGCATTTGGATGAATTTCAGAAAGCTGTATATGTAGCACTTTTTAAAGAGTTTTTGATGAGTTTAATGCTTTAATTTTTCTGTAATTTCACCACTGTAATGCAAAAGCTATTATTCTTATGAATTACATTATGACTCTGAACTACAGTGTACTGTATAAATGAAAGCAATGTCTAAACAACACATGATCATAGTGGGTAATGTTTAGATGCATGCTCTTTTTGTTATTCATCAATAATTACCTTTTAAGTATTATATATTTAAGATGCTTCTTTACTGAATGTAAAATGCATTGTTTTGTGATTTGATGCATCAGTTATCATTAAGCATTTGTTGTGTGAACTGTTTTTAGGGACTGAAATGGCTATATTGGCATTTGCTGCTAGAATAGTACTGTACAATCTAAAGACAGTACAATAGCTTGCTTATCTGTAAGCCATGTGTGTGCAATAATGTTGGCAAAATCACCTAGTAACCAGAAAACAAAAACAAAAACAAAAAACACTATTTTAAAAACAACTGAGCTGTTGTCACATGTACAACAATATCAGCTGAGCACTAACTTTCTGTTTTAGTTTTTATCTGTTGTTCCTGTTTCCAATCAGATCATGTGTATTTCTCAGAAGACAGTGAGTAAGTCAGCTTTGTCAAAGACTGATATGGTTTGAAATGAATAATAAAGAGGTCACATTCTTTGAAAAACCTACTTCCAGTTCTCTGACATTCCTTCTCCTTCTTTGTGTAAGAGGTATCTGAAATCTAAATAGACAACAGCCAGAAAGAATGGGGAATTGTTTACAAAATAAAAATAAATAAATAAAAATCCATATAAAGACCATCTCCTTAAGATAGAAACATTTCTGTGAAGGGGATTGGAACTGCAGCAAATTGCACAGCGGTGTATTTGTAATAGAAGCAAATGCAAAATTGATTTTTAGGTGAAGTTAAAGAGGTGCCACACATTCTTTGTTTATAATGAGGATTCATTGCATCACTGGTGGTAAAAGTTATTCGTGAAGTAGTGGGAAAACTAATACAATACTGCTGACAATTCAACATAATACAAAATAACACTTAAAAAAACAATGTCAAAAAAAAATACTCAATTAAAAACAAAATAAAAAATAAAATAAAAAAAAAAAACCGAAAGAATCACTATATCACTTTTTCCACAAAAATATTAAGCAGCACAAATGTTTTCAAGACTGATAAAAAATGTTTCTTGAGCATGAAATCAATATATTAGAATGATTTCTAAAGGATCATGTGACAGTGCTGACTGGAGTAATGACTCCTCATAAATTACCATTGCCATTAGGAATAAATTCAAATAGAAATGTTTTAAATCTGCATATTTGTGTGGACTAAGAGGAGACAACAGTGAAGACAGACCTGTCAGACTGCACTTCAGCTGCACACACACACACACACACACACACACACACACTGTGACTTTGAGGAGCCTGTTAACTTTTATGAGGGTTTTAAAACACTTTTATTGCTTTTCTCAAGTGGATTGAAATTCTGTGTGGAAGTGTACATTAATTTGGATGGGTACTGTAAAACTGGGTGTAATGGTGCATTGATTTATAACACAAATCAGAAAAAAATGCAGTAAGACTAAAAGAAGTGCATTACATTCTTCAAAAATGCCAACCTTCTTACAGATTGAGCCATTTTTTAAATGGACTGCCCAAATCAGCAAAAACAAGCCACCCACTTGCATATGATAGATTTTGGCTTAAGAACATGTAATTTAGTTTTGTTCAGCCCTTAAATGCCAGTGTGTAATCTTGTTTCCATCTATTCAAAGCTTCTATCTGGCCTCAGGGGCAGACACAGATTCTTCAGTCTCAGTCTGGTCTCTGTGTTCAATATATTGTGAGTTTGGTACTCATTCCTCAGGAGAACTGCTGAGACCTCTGATCGCTCTGACATACACTAAGCGGATGCTGATGGCAGTGGACAGCATGATAAATAAGGATCTTGGTCCAAACACCCACTCATTCGGAAAAACAAGATTTCTGCTAAGCTTTTTCTCTGGGATGTACTTTAATAACTATCTATGCGACACAAGCATCTTTTATGTTTCTGTCAAAGCTTTGAGGTTTTCAATGCAGTTGACACAATGAGAAAAGGGCAGACAATTGCAATCAAGTTAAAACACGGACCGTTTATTTTTCAATATATATTTTTCTTAAGTAATAATGGACTGAAAATACTGTTGTTATATAGTGAAAACATTCCAACAGTTTTCATACCACTCAAACATACATAAAGGCAAGTGACACAAGATACATTAACTAGTAGTCAAAAACAAACTACATAAAGTTAAGATAAATCTGTATACTACGTAATCAATTCTTTCAAAATAAAAACACTTGCATAACAGCTTCTAGATTCACTTTTATGTTCATAACCAACAACATCTACAACACTCTATTCAATCCACATCCTGAAATAATGACATGCAGTTAGTTTACTTAGTTAGGTTACTTCACTGTATGATGATAGGGGGAGTTTGACCTTAAATTAATAGTTTAAAATGAGGCATGTTCTCTACACATAGCCAAGTTTAATGGTTCTTACACAATAAGCTGTAAACTGTGTTTTTAAAATAGATGCAAATGTGGGCAAGGTCCTATATATATATATTTATGTACTATATAATATATCTCAGACAAAAACAATCCTATGTTAGCAAGACTGGGCTTGTATGGCAGTCTAAGTAATGCTGACAGGAGTTTGTGGTGCGTTAGCTGACAGAACACGGGTCATCTTTACTGGGGTGCATCTCTCCCTGCAGTAGCTGGATCATTACTGCCTTGGTCAGGTAACTGCAAGTGCCACGTTTCCCCAGGGCTGGTGTGTTGTAGAAGGCCTCCATGTTATCCTGTGGATTATATTTACCTTAGTAACATCACCACAAAATGCTAATGCAAGCAGACATGCTATTCTAATTCATACTGGCTGCTGTGTTTTAAAATACATTAAAGGGATACTCCACCCCAAAATGAAAATTTGTCATTAATCACTTACCCCCATGTCGTTTCAAACCTGTAAAAGCTTTGTTCTTCTTTGGAACAGAATTTAAGATATTTTGGATGAAAACCGGGAGACTTGTGACTGTCCCATTAACTGCCAAGTAAATTGCAACTTCAAGGTCCAGAAAAGTATGAAAGACATCGTCAGAATTGTCCATCTGCCATCAGTGGTTCAACCGTAACATAACGAAGCAACGAGAATACTTTTTGTACGGGAAGAAAACAAAAATAATGACTTTATTCAACAATTATTCTCCTCTGTGTCTCTCCTCATCACTGTATCTGCTTGCGTTCAGCGGATATTCTTCAAAATGGCGCTACGGTGATGCGGAGAGACACAGAGGAGACAAATTGTTAAATAAAGTCGATATTTTTTTTTTTTTATGTGTACAAAAAGTATTCTTGTTGCTTCATAAAATTCAGATTGAACCACTGATGGCAGAATAACTAAAATTATGATGTCTTTCATACTTTTCTGGACCATGACAGTGTAAGTTACTTGGCAGTCTATGGGACAGTCACAAGCCTCCCGGTTTTCATCCAAAATATCTTAAATTTTAAACAGAAGACAAACAAATCTTTTATGGGTTTGGCACGACATGGGGATAAGTGATTAATGACAAAATTTTCATTTTGGGGTGGAGTAACCCTTTAAATATTAGAGCTCTCAGTCTTTTAATTACATGCTATGCTGATTAATGGCTATTTACTGAGAAAAGCCACCAAACGAAGATAATTCAAAGACATTACATAATTGTGGAAGGTGAAAAGCAGTGAATAGACATTAAAAAAGTATATTTTGTCAATATTGTTTGTTTTACTACAATATACAGTACTGTTATATACAGAGGTTTCTCCTTTTTTAAAGAAACTAATACTTTAATTCTGCAAGGATGCATTAAATGCATTTACAATGTTGCAAGATTTCAACTGTTCTTTTGAACTTTCTGATCATCAAACAATCATAAAAATGCAGTTTCCTCAAAAATATTGAGCAAAACAACAATCAGCATATTAGAATGATTTCTAAATGATCATGTGATACTGAAGACTGGAGTAATGGCTGCTGAAAATTCAGCTTTCCATCACAGGAATAAATTACATGTTAAAATATATTAAAATAGAAAACGGTTATTTTAAACAATTGTAACTATTTCATAATTTTACCGTTTCATCAGTATTTTTGCTGAAATACGTGCAGCCATAAGTGTTTTCAAAAACATTTAGACATTTTATTTACCCCAACCTTTTGAATAGTAGTATATATTGATCCAAACATTTGATAACATTAACTTAATCTGCCCTCACCTGTTTCTCAGATCCATCCAGTTTGCTGCGGTCTTTCTGAAAGTCCGCAAAAGCATCCTTAACCAACCAGTCCAAATCCACAGCCTCCTGAAACTCCAACTCTGGGTTTCTTTCCAGCAAAACTGACACCACCATTAACAGCTGCATTCAGGTCATCAAAGACACAAAGACACAGGGTCAAACAGCAGGTGAATGATATGTCAGATTACAAATTCAAGCGTTGCAAAATAGGTTAAGGCTGCAGCAGGACCAAATTGTGCCTAACCTCCACAATGATCTGCCTGTATTCAGGCAAAACAATGTTCTTCAATGTGTCTTCCACCAACAAGGAAAAATTCATTTCATACATGGTCATATCTGACAGAGTAGGTTGCTGCAAAAGAGTGAAAGATTGAGGTGGTCATCTCAAACGGCAGATATTCTGAACACATTTAAAATGATCCATTAATGATGCAATTATTTATGCAGGCCTAAAGGTCCTCAACAATACCATGCTTAATATTTTCAAAAAATGTTTAAACTATTTAGAAGAGTTACCTGAGGGAGATGTTTTCCTCCAACCATGATGCCATTCGGTGTTCTCTCCAGGATTTGCCAAACACGGTCATAGAAGCCGAGAGGGTTGCGGTTGAGGGAGCCATCGATCTGACGTCTATTGAGCCACGTTCTATGGAAGTATGGAGGATTAAAATTAATCCTTAAAACTGTTGCAGTGAAGAAATCATTAAATGCTAACTCTGAAGCAGGATTCTTTTGGGAAAAAGGTTATTTTTCTTTTTCAAAATTTGGTGTCAGTAGAATTCTAAATGCTTTTCGAAAGAAATCTTTTATACTGAACAAGACTGCATTTATTTGAAGAAGACCATATTCTCTTACTTGATAATCAACCTCAGCTGCCCTATTAAAAAGGGTTAGGATTAATCAAATAATGAAAAACTGTATACTACTTTTGTGTTTGGACACAGCAGATAATTCAGTCTTGGCAGGTATCTAGAGTAACACACAGACGGTCAGCATTCTGCACCTGCCAGTCTGCTGAGGCTGGAGGACATCCAGCAGGAGCTGTTTGACATCACTAGGGGACATCTGGTAGATGTCCTGAGGTGCCATGTCCCCAGCACGAATCTTCAACTCATGCTTCATGGCTTGAACAATCCATCTGATTGAAAAATAGGCACGACAAATAAAGTTTGTTTAAGGTAACCTATGTAAATAATTGATAGAGAAGATGTGGAGAACCTATTGCAATAGATTTGATTCTTAATGATGTGAGCATGTTTTATGAAACTCTTGGTGATGGCGTACCCCACACGGATCTTCAGCATGCCACTGAACAGCTCTGGGTTGTTGGAGATGATCCAGCCAATGTGGATGACGAGCTCCTGCTGCAGCACGGCCTCTCGCTCGCCATGGGGGCTGCACTTGCTGTATATGATGTCTTTGATGACCCCTGGAGACAGGGGGTTAGAGATCACGATCTCTTCATGCCCAAACAGGCCGAGAGTCACCTGGTAACACAGAACTGCCGTCAGTCTGTATCATGATGGATGATTTCTCACTGATGCATTTTTGCTTGTTTCTTTTACTCTGAATGGGTTTTAATGTACTGCACTTACGCAAACCAGGATCATTCATTTTAAAATGTATAAATCCAACCTGATCTCATGGGAAAAAGTAACCCTTTTTGAGGGGGTGATTTTGTATGAATTCGTACAATGCGATTTGGGAAACGTGCTATATTTAGGGAGAATGTTGTATGAAGGTCCACCGCTAAATCAAAGCATCAGAGGGGTGAAGGCACGTCGTTTGAAAGCATACGAATGAGATCATACAAAATAGCCACCAATTGGCAAAAACATAAAACAGTTAATAATTGCCATGAGAGTGTGTTGTGTAAATCACAAAATAACAACACTCCAATACAAATATTGTTTTCAAGAAAACCTCCCATTAAATCAATCAAACTGGTAGTAAGCTTTTACAAGATGTTATTTTAAACACTGAAAGTACAATATTATTACAGTGGCCTTGAGCCAAAAGTAAATGTTACATTAATAAAACAATAACTTTGTTTTATTAAAATTGTATTGGTTTTGTTGTTGTTGTTTTCATTCAAATTTGTGTAGATTATCTACATTTCAATGCAAAAAAAAAAAATATTAGAATGGCATGCTTTATCGCTCTCTTTCTCTTATGGTATGGTGGGCCAAATCAAAGGTCATCAGGGGCTAGCTTTGTCCCATCCAACATCTAGTATACTTATCTTGGTCTTTGGTTATATTTTATTTATGTAATAGAATGCATATATTTTTAAGTGTGGTTGAAGTATGTGGTGGTTTGCTTTGCATGATCTGCTGTTCTCCTCACAGTTACCAGCAGACTTCAGTATTGCTCTGCTATGGTAATTTACCAAAATACACATTATGTAGGGAGCACACAGAAAAGGGCTCAGCTTCTTTAGATTAAATAAGGCTAGGACTATAATTTTACATCCAGGTCAGCTCAGACTGCTCTTGTATGCAAAGAATGACCCATTTTCAAACCAAACCGTACCCATTTATCTTAACCACAACATTAGGCCCCTAGGATGCAATTTATATGCAGATTCACTGCTAGTGCGCTACTCTGATGAATCATTTCACAACCACCAGAGGCTTAACGGGCCTATGTTGGGACACTATGGCAGTTCATTAAACAAACACTCCACACCACACCACACATAATGTTTGTCTCAAAACGAAGCAAATAAAAGGTAAATGTACAATGATGTTAAATGTAATGCACAAACAATGGGATGGTTACAGGAGTTCTGGGTAAAAGCGATTTTGCTGCAGAAGCGAAGTCAAATGAAAGGGCAGCAAGGTTAGCTTTGGCAGTGATGACTAATGCAATTAGATACTATCATGATGCATAATAGGAAGAGGAGTCCATCATGACTTTTACATTTGATGTGAATTTAAGGCTAATTTTAACCTACTTATAGTCAGTGAACAGGAAAAATTTTGTGGGAAATCCCAGATTGAAATTCAGATTTTTGACTTCAGTTTTTATTCATACCAATTATTTAGGCCCCTGCTCCTGTTTTCCACTTACCTGCTTGCCATGCACTAAAACGCTAGTAATGCTCGGTGCAAGGCTGTCCACTAGCTTAGTTAAGAGACTGGCAGCAAGGCGCACAACGGACCTGGTGAACACAACACAGTACAACAGAGATATTCTCACTCATTCAATGGAGCCAAACATAAATGGGACTGGACTGTAGCCTATTACAAAATATAGGTTATCCCTAAAATATACACACTACTGTTCAAAAGTTTAGGGTCAGTAAGATTGCTTTTTTTTTTTTTTTAATAAATGGATACTTTTATTTAGCAAGGATGCATTCAACTGATCAAACGTGACAGTAAAGATATTTATAATGTTACAAAAGATTTCAATTTCAAATGAAAATTAATTATAGTTTCCACCAAGATATTAAGCAGCAGCACAACTGTTTGCAACATAAGAAATGCTCCTTGAGCACCAAATAAGCATATTAGAATGATTTCTGAAGGATCGTGTGACTCTGATGACTTAAGTAATGCCTACTGAAAATTCGGCATTGTCATGACAGGAATAAATTACATTTTGAAATATATTAAAATTATTGTAACTATTATTTTTTTTTTTTGATCAAATAAATGCAGACTTGGTGAGCATAAAAGACTTCTTTCAAGTATATTAAAACATCTTACCAACCATAAAGTTATGAACACCACTGAATAAGACTTGCTGTCTCATAAACAATGACTAATTATGTAACTGGAGGTCAGAAGTAATTCATTTCACATATACTGTATCACCAAAAAGAACTTTGTGAACCCCGCCAAACTTCTTTGAAATTTAGATTTAAATAAATCTAATTGTAATGCAGCATAATGCTCATTTGAATAAATGAGACGTTGTTACATATTCCAAGATTTTGACCCCCTGTAGCATTTAAATCCTCATTAGTATTTCAAGCTGGGCCCTGTGGAACAAAAACGATCAGGAGAGCTCAGCATCTCAAAGTGACAAAGTAGCACTGGGCATTCAGACCCTGGTGCTGTTGCACCTGGAATACACTTCATACTACAAATTTATACTACACTTTCGTAATTTGCATGTCCACTAATTTATTAATTAATTTGGCAAGCGCTTTTATCCAAAGTTATCATCTCGCGATGTATTCAGGGTATTCGTTTTATAAGTAGGTGCATTCCCTGGAAATTGAATCCATGACTTCAGTGTAATTTGAGCTACAGGAACCTATTTAAATGTTCACCAATTTCATGTTTAGCTGATGGATTCCTTTGAGGAATTAATATCAATAGGTGTTATGGACAGGTTATACTGTCACAGACATAATGGGGTTTAGCTCACAAACAAACTGCAAATGAGACAAATTTGAGAGTTAAAGTGGCAACCCCAGTTATGAGACATCAATTTGTGTTATGAAGGATATAAAATAGTTCACCTCCAAAAAAAATTACCATATGCGCAAAATAACAATTACAAAAGGAAAAAACAAACCAAAAGTAATGGGCTGCATGGCTTCTCTGTGCATGATTATAACAGCTTGAGTGAGCGGATATAATGAAAGACAACAACAAAAGGATGAGTGCTGCGTGCTCATGAGTTAACACATCCGTCGGCACAGAGTCAACAGTTACACCACACATGCAGAGGTTGTATACCCCAGTGGCTAATTACCTGCTTGCCATGGACCAACATAGTGGTAATATGTGGAGCTATAGAACCGGCAAACTTCTGGATAACGGCCGCAGCACTACGCACCGCCTGCCTACATGAGGTTTGCGAATTTAAGAATATATATATGCGCATAGTGTGTTTAGTTGTATATAACATTAGACATATACAAAAAAGAGGTATAAACAGAAATAACCATAAATATATCAAGAGTTCCTCATTTTTACCCAACAAATAAGTGCAACTCTAAATGCTTCTGGAGAGTATGGTGTAAACAGGAATCTCTTACCAAAGCTTCCTGCTCCCAGCTCTTCTGTAGATTCTCTCCAAGTCATCTTTAAGATTCTCTGAACATAAAGGAGGGTTAAGAATGGCACGTTATCCATAAAAACACATATTTGCAGACAACATCCCGGGAGCATTTATGCCAAAAGACATGTGGAAGCTCCAGATTGCAACATAAAATCACATATAAGCATATATTTAATCGGTCCATGCTTGTTCAATAGATCCATTTAAGAGTGTGAACCGTCTTCAGCTAGGAGGTGAACTGTAACTACGGGAAGTAAGACCGTGACAAGGGTGTGAGCTAGCATTGCCAACCCACTTGCTTAGCCATGAAGGCACTAAATGGATTACAGCTGTGGACATTTCATTCAGATGAGCTTTAAAAGCAGCCATGCGGTAAGAAGTGTCCTGTGGCTCTTTAAAAAGCTCATCATTTTAATATTGCTGAAATACTTCAGCCACAGAAAGTGAAAGAGAAACCACATACCATTTCTACTGAAGAAGTCAGGGCCTTCTTTTCTGAGGAGAATACTTGCCAGCTGGGCTTGACTGGCCAGACAGTCACAGTCCTGATAACAGAATACGAGTTATATAAGAGCACCTATAGTAAACTCATAATCACACATGGGCAGGATAGTTAGGCTCACATTGAATTTCTGTAGAATCTCAAATGTGGATTTATGGAGCCATTCCTCAATGTTGATCTCGGGCTGCTGCTCCAAGTCAGAGGCGTTCGGTGTGCTGGTTTGACGTTTCACTTTCGAGTGCTTGGGCAATTCCAGCTCCTCAAAGCTCTTAAACTCTGGGATCCTAAAGAAGAACATAAAGGAAGGTATTGTGGCAATAGGAAATGGAAGATGAATCTGAGGCATGCATTAGAAACCGTGAGGGTAATTTTTTTCTATTGCCTCAATAAGTGAACCATATTGAACATAAAGGTGGAGAGGAAGACAAATGGTGCAAATGGAGGTTAATTCTTACTCAGCTTCATTGACACGAAGGAAATCCAATTGTTCCACCACAGCGCCTGATATCAGGGTCTACAGAGTTCCCACAAAGAATGTTACATTAGACCAAAGGGAACACACAAGCATTCAGACAAGACATGCAATGATGCATGTAATATGTCCTAAATGACTGTTAATCAACACGCTAAGCAATAAAGTACCGTAAAAGAGTATTTGCCCCTGTTGTGATATTCTTTATTATGCTCTCTATCACTATACAAATTCACAAAGGGAACCTTGTAGAGAGTATTATAATCATTTATACTACGGGGCCGTTGAATGCTTGAATCTGACTGGCCGACAAACGTTCTAAAGTGTGCAATTATTTTCAGGGAAACGCACAGCGAAAGCAGCTCTGAACCAGTGTTGCCAAGTCCACAGTTTTCCCGTAGAATTGGTTGCCGTGGGTTGTTTTTCACGTCCGCAGGTTGAAGCGTCCTCAATAACACTTAGCAATTGCAAATGGGGTGGGTTTTGTTGCGAAAACCTGGCAACCCTGCTCTGGACCATATCACTTCGTCAAATAATTTCTGTTATTTCAAAGGTCTTACAACAGCACAAAACCCACAACAACACTGGCCAGACAAATAAATATAGTAAGCAATATGATTATGAAACGACAGATCATTTGCATGTATTGCCACATAATTACGCTTTATTATGTAGGTAAACCACATACTCTATCTCTCCCGCTCTCCCTCACAGACGCACATACATAACTTACAGTACAGAAACATACACTCCCTAATGTTTTTAACTCTAATCAGACAATTTTATTTTAAAAGCTAAATGATATTTCGCACAAGCGAGGTAACAACGGCGCTTTTCGTAAAAAAAAATGAACTTAAATTTTCACTGTTAGTAGAGACGTTTCTGCCAAACAATTTTGAGAGACACGAAGACTCAGAGGTAATATACATGCTCTTGCTCACTCGTGCTCTCTCTCTCTCTCTCGTCTAATCATTTCATTAATATCTGCATTAGTCTGCTATCAACGGCTTTTTTTTTTTTTTTTTTTGAGGTGATTTCACTATAATTGAACAGCTTGATATATTGTACACTACCATTCGAAGATTTAGACTCTAAACATTTTTTGAAAGAAATTAATGCTTTTTTTCAGCAAGGATGCATTAAATTGATCAAAAGTGACAGTAAATATATTTATATTGTCTTCTTTCAAATAAATGCTTTTGAACTTTCTATTAATCCAAAAATCCAGATTGTTTAAATCATTATTTCCACAACAGCACAACTGTTTTACATTAATATAATAATAAAAATCTATATTTCTTGAGCACCAAAACAACATATTAATAAACCATGCTTTGTTATTTCTCAGATTTCCCTTGTCTAATTTTATTTAACAAAATGAAACTATTCAGAGAACTATGAATTAATTTTTTAATAATACTTTCTCGTGTGGGAAAAGGCGGGGAAAAGCTGGTTGTGGAAGTCAAAAAGACTTAGTCTTGTAAAGAGCAGCACACCTGAAGTCTGTCCACGTGAACTTTGACTCCTCCAATGTTTCCCTTCTTAAAAGATGCCAGCATGTCCAGTATGGGGTTGAAACGGCTCCCCCTAGCAAGAAAGAGATCACATTTCTGTACCTCTCACAAACAAAACCAGGATCTGGCTGATGGGAGAGACTCTTACTTAATGTTGTCCTCTCTGATAAGGGCAAGGAAGAGAGGCCGGCCTGGCATCTTCCAGTACTGCTTAATAAACTGCAAAGCATTCTATAAAAAAAAAATGCAAACACAAACGCGTTAATACAGTGCAGACAGCAGAGAAACACTCTGTAACCCTGAGGGCTGACACTGATGATTTATGGGAAATGTTTCTGTCCATTGCCCTAAATTTGATTCTTTCTTTATATAGAATGACAGACAAAGTATGGGACATAAAGTGAGCCCTCTTCTTACATTGAGGAACCAGTGAGGTGTGGTATCACCCAACTCACCTTAATATCATCTATCAAAAGCATGACATCCTGGGACAAGTAGAAGTCGCTAAGATCGAAGACAATTGGATAGCAGACCACAGTCTTTCCAAGGATTCGATAAATCTAAGGGGGAGAAAAATGACCCATTGTGTTACATACAACTTTACCTCAGACAGCATATGAAACATACCATCCATTCTGCACAGACAGACATATGAACATCCCTCTAACTCTCTCTGTATTTCTGTGAGAAGCTGCATACTGCCTACTACTGTCATACTAAACCTAACCGATTCTCCATCAAATACAGAGGATAATTACTCTGGACTTCCTACTTTTATCTTCCCCAAATGTCAACATGTTTAAAAACAATGTAGGCAGAGAGGCTCAGCAGGATTTATAACAGAACAATACACTTACAATCAATCATCTATAATTCATACCGACCCAGACCTTCTGCTGTAAGTCTGAAGGTTTGCCTACGCAAGGCTATATGACAAGTGACCATGGCTGTGAAGCTCCAAAAAAAGACATTACAACATCACCAAAAAAAAAAAAAAAAAAAAAAAATAAAATAAATAAATAAAGGACACATAAAAGTACTTATGAGTGCTATTTTCCAAGTCTTCGAAAGCCATTTTATGGATTTGTGGAAAAAAGTTAGCTAGATGTTAACACAAGAACTGCTGCAACCAGAATATTTGTGAACAAATCAGTCAGATCCATGAATAAATCATTCAGTTCACTGAAAAGAACAGTTTAATGGAAGAAGATTAGTCAATACCTTCAATTTCAGTCCCTTACGTTAAATTTCAATACCTTCAATTAAACAGTCTGTTCCTCACACATAGCCAATGCATTGCTTAGAATACTGCACACAATTACATTTTTTCTTTGAGCTGGAATCATATTTATTATCATAGTCAGTGTTTCATAGTTTCAACCACAAAGAACACTGTTTACCTTGCAAGTGCCAATGCAGCCAACAGGCCTCTCCGGTCTCCCACTCAAACCGAGCTTCTTATTGATGGCAAGGAAGCGGTATGCCTGGAAAAATAAAATCAGACCCATTAACAACAAAGGCATTATCCAAGCCATTATAGTACAGGAACCATGTGGTTTAATTAATACCGTGTATGTTTTGTTCAGTAGTTGATTCTGAAAGCTGGTTATTTCCCTGAAGAAAAGGGAAACTAAACAGTCATGACAGGGTATGTGTAGGCTTTTGCATGACTGGAACAGATTAAAGACTTTGTTGAGTGGTGTGCTTTTTAAAGCAATGGCAATGTTGAGTGAGATATCACCAGATAAAACTGTATCGCATGGGAATCACCTGTTACTGTGATTATTAATATCCCCTCATACCTGGCACAAGAATCAGCATGAGCCAGACAAGCCAGTTTACCTTACAGTTTTAAGTTGGTCCAACGCCACTGTGATATTTTTCACAAGGTCTTAGTGCCATTAATTAAGACAAAGAGATCGGAGCAATTAAGCCATTATTTGAGCATAACAATTTCACAACACCTCCTCCTGACCTCAAGAAAGCTGCTCTCTTTATAAGCTGCTCTCTTTATAAGCATCACTAATTCAGAAACCCCCCTGCTCTCCCCCCACTAACCATCATGAACAGCACTGTGACTGCAGTGGAGTCATTCAGGTTCCTGGGCACCACCATCTCTCAGGACCTGAAGTGGGACATTCACATTGACTCCATTGTGAAAAAGGCCCAGCAGAGGTTGTACTTCCTTCGCCAGCTGAGGAAGCTTAACCTGCCACAGGAGCTGCTGAAACAGTTCTACTCCGCCATCATTGAATCCCTCCTCTGCACTTCAGTAACTGTCTGGTTCAGCTCAGCTTCTAAATCTGACCTCAGAAGACTACAGAGGGTAGTCCGGACTGCAGAGAGAATCATCGGTACAACCCTCCCGTCTATTCAAGAACTGTACTTATCCAGAGTGAGCAAAAGGGCTGGCAAAATCACTCTGGACCCCTCACATCCAGCACACTCCCTGTTTGAACTGTTGCCATCTGGTCGACGCTACAGAGCTCTGAGCACCAGAACGGCCAGACACAGGAACAGTTTCTTCCCCCAGGCAATCCATCTAATGAACACTTGACAATAACTGTGGAACACATTACACTATTTATATTTACAGACACATATACTTATTATCTAACACACATACTTAGTGTACACTTAAATTATTATTTTTTTGCACATAATATACCTGTACATACATAACTGCTCGTAATATATCTGCCATACAATTGTCAATTTGTATATTGTCATTCCTTACCTACTGATTTGTATTTTTTGTATTTTTTTATTCTTTTATTGTGTGTTTTTTGTTTCTGTCATTCTCTTGCACTGCGGAGCTTCTGCTTCTGTCACGAAAACAAATTCCTCGTATGTGTAAACATACCTGGCAATAAAGCTCATTCTGATTCTGATTCTGATTCTAATTATTAATTTATCATTTAGATGATACTTTCATGTACCACAACTTACAGTATACTAATTAGACTCCAATGAACCAGAGACCAACTTGGTGTTAAGTTCCTAAGTAGTTCATGGTTACTTTAGGTTTCAAGCTAAGATTCTACAGATTCTAAATCATTACAATTTGCTGTGCAAAACTGTAGGAATAACCAGATTCATACATTTTCTGAAGAAAATGTTTAACTTTGCTTAGCAAAAGCTCACCATGTCGCTAGGTAGGTAGATTCTCACTGACAAGTCTAATATTTTGAATATGTGTTTGTGTGTTGTACTGTATCGATTTATGCACAAACACTAACATTCAAAGCTTTCCGGTAAGTAAGAAT
Organism: Cyprinus carpio; assembly: GCF_018340385.1. NCBI lineage: Eukaryota > Metazoa > Chordata > Actinopteri > Cypriniformes > Cyprinidae > Cyprinus > Cyprinus carpio. Next base: position 25,123,632 of record NC_056578.1, on the reverse strand, counting down.
TTTTTTTTATGTTTTTGAAATTAGTTTCTTATGCTCATACAGTTAAAACCATAATATTGTAAAATATTTTTACTTAAAAAACTTAAAATAACAGTTTTCTGTTTGAAAATATTTTAAAATGTAATGTTTCCTAAAATGTAATGTTTCCAGCCATTAATATTCAGTGTCACATGATCTTTCAGAAATGCTTCTAATATGCTGATTTGGTGCTCAAGAAATTAGTTACATTAGCTTAAATTGTGTAAATTTGTGCTGGTTATTGCTTCTATGATTCTATAAAACCATTTGAAGAACAGCATTTATTTGAAATAGATTTTTATTTTTTTATATTATAAATGGCTTTATTGTCATCTTTGATCAATTGAATGTGTTCTTGTTTAATAAAAGTACCAATATCTGTCAAAAAAAAAAAAATTTGATATTTTTTTTTTCCTCTCAGAGTACCAATGTGTAAATTTTGGGTTTGGCTCACTCAACAACCACAAATTTAACCCCTTCCCAAGCAACCCCCATTTTGACAGAGCTGCAGTCTCTACACCACATGACACACAACTTGTAAACAAATACACTACCAGGTAAACACTGGAAAAGCAGTAAATTGCATGATTTATTCATGCCACAGTGCATGATGGGATGGAACAGTAGTCTTGCCTCCCTGCCACCCTATTTCACCAACATCCACCCACTTTGAGATTTATAGCCTCTTCACTGCTCAGGTTCACCCTTCAATCTAAATCTCTAGGGTTTTTCTGCCATTTTATTGTCATCCAAGTGAAAATAACAAGTCTGTGTCTAACAGTACACATCTCCTGTAGCATAGCAATATTAAAGGCTATGAATAAAGCCTTCACCTTGCTTTGTGATGCTTGCCTCAGTAATAATACTCCAGTGCAGAGAGGACAAAGACACAGTGTGCTGACATCTTTACGACATTAGATGGAGCTCTATTTCTCTCTGACCTCTTGCAGTCTGACATTCTCAGAATAACACTCCAGTACAAAAGTGTACTGCATACTGACAAACAGAAAAAATAACAGAACAAGCTGAATAAACCCCTGCTGTGGAGAACCCAGATCATATCCAACTGACACAGGAAAAGAGCTGCTAATTTAGACAAAATCTAGTTGTCAAATTTTTCAAGAGAGCTTTATGCTCCAGAACTCTTTTTCTCTCTCGATGCAGATCTCTGTACCTTGGAAAATTTGTGTGCAGAATAGCAATGAGGAGAAAACACAACTGAATCAGGAGTGCCCTTCCGTCTAATCAGGAGCTCAACATGCTTGACACGAAACCTGCAAATGTCACGCATGTTAAGCCTGTAGCACATCAAGAGGGGCAGTGAAGCCAGGGTGCTACAATAGCTATACAAAGGATTCTACAATGAAGACATTCACACTATTATATCTTTCAGCAGCCTTGACGCTTGGATTAGAAACAGCATGTCAACCTTTGAACTGCTCTCTTATCTGCGCTTGTATTTAACATGATTATTCAAGAATATCAAGTTCTTGGATTTGTAAAGGATAGAGCTGTACATTAGGGATGCACAAAAGATCGAATAAACAGCTGAATTACAATGACATCCACAATTAAGTAATCATGAAAAGTGTTGAGAGCATTCCATTTAGATCTATTACTACTGTGTAAACGTTTTCTAATGCATTTACAGCGATTAAGCATTGAAACCAGTCACAGAGTTAAAGTATTTAGTATATAGTTCATATAGTTCAGTATACAGTCATTAGAATATAGTTCATCTGAAAGGATGAGCAAGTTAATGTGAGCAGTCTGATCCATGAATGCATTTTCAATCTTTTTGTTGTGGCACATGATAATAAGTGCTGAAGAAACATCATCGACAGTAATTTGGAAAGATTTTAGATTTGTATGTTGCACTGCTCACCATGCAGACTGAGTAACAGCCAACATACATCAGAAGAAAGTGATTATCATCAACATCATAATCAACAAGGTTTAGAGAGTGTAGACAGCTTCGATGATTATATTGGGAGTGTTGCCTAGAGTCCGAAACTCTTCATGGCCTGCACAGTAAAAAGAGTTCCAGTATTTCTGTGTATAATTCATTCAGAATTTGGACACGTTTTGTTTTGTGTCATGCTGCTCAGAGGCCCAATGTGAAGCTGACCATGGAATCTTGCTTGAATTGATAGAATTTTTTTAATTATAAAATTGAATGTATTAATTAATATTAATCAAATTACACTACCGTTTTGGGGGTCAGCAATTTTGACAGTAAAGACATTCATAATTTTATTATTTCAAATCTTTTTTTTTTTTTACTTTCTATTCATCAAAGACTCCTGAAAAAAAAAAAAAAAAAACGATCATGGTTTCCACAAAAATATCAAAAAAATGAAGGTGCTGCAGCTGATCTGCAGTAGGCAGGCCTATCTAGAGAGCTCCAGCTGTCTCTGATAGGTCAGCCACTGAGTAAGCATCCTTACAGAGGCATACTCAGCAAATCATCGCTCTCTCTAATGGATACTGTAGCGCACATACTGACCGCGGAAAGAACACAGTCAAGAGAAGCAGATACTGTTGGGTTTCTAATTTCAAACAGCTTTTAAACCAAACTTCAGTAAATTGCATGTTCCAGTGACAAAGCCTTACCACCCACTCACACACCCATAGATAGAAGAACAAACATGTAAACACTATCACACACATTGCTCTGTGCTCTGTCAATTACAGACAGAATGGGCAGGAATAACATTCAGCACAAGATTTGTGACCCCTAAAAATACTCAAAAAATCTGATTTATGATAAATTTAGACCAGGTCGGTCAGTAAATGAACACTACATTCTATTGATATATTGTCACAGTGAATTAATATTTTGTAATTATTTCCACAAAGGACATTTTTTATATCTGAGAAAACATTAAAGTCTATTTTCAGAGTCTTCTGTCAAGCTAAGTGCACTCGTGAGGTTCAATCCGTAATGTGTAAATCTTTAAGAGCATGCAAAAATAATTCACTGACTGACATGACTGATGTGCCAGTCAATCCAAACTGACTAATAGTCTAATGGAGCGACTGTCACTGAAATTGAGCAGTGTGGAAGATTTGTTTGTTGGTCAGTATGATTGATTGCACAGTGATACCTTCACCAGCTCTTTCTGGGGCCAGATCTGAATGGGCTCCACTTGCTGCGGGGTCTGAGTCTGGATGCCATAGGTGTTGAGGAAGACCTGCAATCTGAAAAACACAAGCAAGACAGAGACTATTAAACATTAAAAACAACTCTATTAAAGGTAATGTGTGTCATTTCTGCACCATCAGTGGAATCAAAAGGAATTACAAAAATAACGACAAACTTCTAGAAGCCAATGTTATTCTTTTTCTAGCTTGTTTTCTTGAGATCACAACCTGTGTTCTTCCATGTGTTTGAAAACAATCAATCTTTTGTAATTCAATTTGGTGCAATTGTTGTGCTACATTATATTCCCTTGTTACAAAATGTCTGTTCAAAAACAAACCACATTATAGCGATTCTAATTGAAAAAAAAAAAGTCTTATTACTGCACTGTATTGCTTTTGATTGGACGAACATTTTATGACCCTACACCTTCCACAGATTATATAAATACATTTAGACCACTTAGTGATTGCTATGAGGATATGAAGAGACTTTCAACCAGCATGACAAAAAATGTTTTTGAACCAAATCACCTACCATGCTTTTAATATGCCACTATGTCTAATATCTCACTTAATATGAATCCTGTTCAAATCTTGTGTAAATATGTATGATGTTGTGATGTTACTAATAAATGTTACATCTTAACTGCCATAAATGAACATGATTCAAAGTTCATTTATAATTGGATGAAAAGAGTATCTTGCATGAGGGATATGCTAGCAGTGATGGCAAATTTTGATGTTTTTTTGACAAATTACCAAGAGTTTGGGTACAATTTGTTACTCCTTTGTAAAGTCACACAGATAATGCCATCTTGGATTTTTTTTCCCTTTGCGATTAGAGCAAATGAAAACACAAACAATATGTCTGTTGTAAATTTTTATAGTCACCACTAAAAAATTTTACCCAAATTTGATGGCTTCTGTAATTCTGAAAACCCTGGAAGTGTGAAAAGGGTCCATTTGGTCATTTTATCTTTGGTTATATGTATAATATGATCTGTGACATAATTTAAAAGACTTTAATTATCATATTTACATAGTTAACATACATCATAATTGTGTTATGTAGGACTTAAATTCAAGTCAAGGTCCAAGGGAAAAACAATCATGCATGACACTGATAATATAAATGAATGGTCTACAGGCACTTCTCTGTGATGTGGGGTTCAATGAAAATGTACATCTACTGTACAAAAAAACAGAACCTCTGCTCCAGGTTATACTATAATATTTAAACAACATTATTCAAGCTTTGCAGGGAAGGTGAGGTGTTAATTGGAACTTGTTGCTTTAAATGAATGTACTGATGGTTGAGTTAGACAAGTAATCCTGATTACGGTTTGCAGGGTGAGTGAGGGGAGAGGTGGGTTAAGTGCTGGGGTGAACAATGTTAAATGAACTGCAGAGCAGGCCTGGCTGGGACCAGCTGGCCATACGACCTCTTTCACCTCCCCCTCTCACCAGAAAAGCTTTAAATGAGAGTGCTGATAGATGAAGGCTACAGAATTGCCCAATAATTAGTGCGCATGCATCAATTAGACCACAGGACGAAGAGAGAGAGACATGAGAAATGTACTTACCTTTGACTTTCTGCTATCAGGGCCACATGAATGACCACATCGTTCTCAATGGGACCCTGCAGGAAACAAGCAAAGAAGACGTATTGGAAAACTTTGGGTCTCAAAGGAGAGGAATCAAACGCAAGGGCGCAGAGTGTAAAATCCATCACCTGTGAGCTCAGGAGGGAGTGACTTAACTAAAAATGAAGAAAAGCGAGAGAGACCTTAAAAGGGAAAGAAACGCCAGAGCAGTTTGAGTATAACAGTGAGAGGGAGAGAGGGAGAGCTTCATTGAGAAGGAGAGAAAGAGAGACTGCAGCAAAAGTTGAGGGAGATGATGGTGGATCAAAGCCCTGATTCTTTATGCTAGCTCATTACAGTCGTTTGGGCTGGATGGTGTAGTAATTTCGCTGAGATAATGAGTTGCTGATTGCTGAAGGTTTAGGTTGGGTCAGATCAATCAGTAGCTAAAGCCCTCTGCCTACACACAGAGGACACCCAGCCTCCATTTAAACCTTCCACTGCCACAACTCCAAAACAGCAAGAGCATCTTAGCAGCTAATTTGTCTTGCTTTCTTAAGATCACAACTTGGGGGCTTCTCCAAGGTTTGCCAGGCACTTCTCTTGCAAAAATGTATAGAACACATACAATATCCTTTCAAACCTTCTGCTACAACTTCAAAACACAGCTAATATGTAAATAACACACATTCAAATGCACTAGGATGCATCAAACGTTGAGACAGACAAATCTATTAGTCTAAACCAGGGGTCGCAACCTTCTGCTACAGTGGCAGGCAGAGGGATAATCGCTGGCACGCGAGCATTAGAGAAAACTGCATACTGACGTACATTTTGAGGTAATAACTTATCATAGTCACACAGCCTGTTAGGAGCTATAAATACTATTAAAGTGTGAGAATTAACTTGCATTAGTCTATGGATGTGTGCATGACCGCTGCACATACTAGGCACTTCAGACCAAAGCCTCAGCAGTCTAAAAGCACTCGTCAATGTCAAAATGTCAGATCTGGCCAATCAAATCAATGTAGGCGTCAGTTTAAAGTTAAAGAGAGCGAGGTAAGATGAAGCTGCAAATCATTTCATATTAGTCAACTTTTAACGATACGTTTACGATAGAAACGTTAAATGACCGACAGCTATATCCAGTGATGCAAACTACTCAAATTTTTTTCTCAAATATGGCGATTTTGAGAGAGAGAGAGAGAGAGAGAGAGAGAGAGAGAGAGAGAGAGAGAGAGAGAGAGTGTAAATTGTCTGCGTCTGTCTCTCTACAAACAATGAGTTTAGTTACTTAAAAACAGCGATTTTACCACCCTCCTTGCTGAGAAATATAATGTAGCGATTCAGTATCGATTAATCAAAGTCACGTGGCAGCTCTGACTACAAGTTTATGATTTTTTGAATGTTACTTTTTGCACAGCGCGATCTCACATCTGTGTGTCATTGGTGTGTGTGTGTGTGTGTGTGTGTGTGTGTGTGTGTGTGTCGCGCGCATCAATTAAACCAGCACATTGATATAGAACAGTGATTAAACTGAATGGTTTTAATGCATTGGCCTTGTCACACACACAAACACACAAACAATGATGTTCAGTAAGGTCACACTGTATATCTGTTATTCAAGAAACATTTGAAATGTTTAAAAAACAATTTATGAAAAAATCTTCAGAAACTTGCATGGAAATCAACGAGGCCAATTGTTTTTTTTATCGTATAATTTACAAATGTGCATGTACTGTACAAAGCATAAATTAAAAAGGGGGGGGGGGCCTGTTGGCACAGTGGTTAACCAGAAAAATTAAAAATTGCACATCATGCGGAAAAGGTTGCCGACCCCTGGTCTAAACGGAAGATGGTTATATTTGTGATGCGGGCTGTTTGTCTCGACTGTTGTTGTTTGCTTCCCGTGAAACGGGGGAGATAAGTGCTTGGTGAACAGGGCAAATCACAGCTTTGGGTTAAATGACATATTGGCACAACCATTTTGTGGAGGCAGTGCAGTGAGTCATCACAAGGGCTGATCAACAGAGAATATACACGCTAATTCTGCCCTGCGCGAGGGAGGAGGATGGTATTTTGTTCAGGTGGATGGGAACAGGTTCAAGCAACTAAAGGCTGGAATAAACTACAGGAGTGAAAGGACAGAAAATCTCAACATGTTTATAGGCATCATCCACTTGGAGATCCTGAAAATGGTTAGAGAAAAACTGGGCATCAAACACACTACTGAGGATCACACGATACCAGACGGTCAATTTGTTAGAACGCAGCAAAGAAACGTGTGCCTTGTTGCTAGGAGACTCATGACAGATGAAAACATTATGTGTTCTAAAATTGGCTCAAAATATCAAACATGTTTGAAACCCTCCGACTGGATGGAATCATAGTCTGAAGCTAAAAAAAAAGAAAAAAGCAATACAAAATCAAACCAAAGCTTCAGGTAAAAAAAAAAAAAAAAAAATTGAAAACTTACAATGGAAAGGTAATGATTAAATACTGTACATTTGTCCACTATACATCTCATCTTTGACTTGCACATCTTTTCTCACAGCAGTGTAGTGGCTTTGTAGTGATGTTATAAAGAGATGGAAGTTTTATTGGAAGTGGTGTGAATGAGAACAGTTGGTGGTTTACAAAACCCTGCAAGTGCTTCTAGTGGTACTGATGGGAGCCTTCCTGTGCTCTGCAGACTCCTGCAGTCTCTCTCTCCACACTGAACCAGCAGACAATACACTATGAGCATGCAGCTCAATATTACTGACAGTGATAAAAACTGCTCTTTATTAATGTATCCATTACCAATCAGTCAAATTATCTCTATTTGTAATGTGGCTCCAAGAGCCCCACCGTGAGACAAATAGTCAATATTTACCTCTAATGACAAATCGGTCTTCCTCTGGAACAATAATAAATTGAAGACCAAAACAACTGTTACAAAAAATTAACAAATGAGGATAAAGGCTCTTGTGACTTTTAGCATAATCATGCTGTATCTGCAGAGAAGCACAGATACGTCCTCTAAACAGCAAACATCTGAGACTTGTACCATGAACGATGGTAGCAGATTTTAATACCATGGTACTCTGATAAATAACACATCTTTTACCATGTTTAGTATTTACTGCTATTCAACTTCAAATAATATTATGGCATTATGGTACAGACCTTAGTCAGGGTAGCACCATATTTAATTTGGGATGAAATTAATGAAAACGAGGCTATGAGAGATATATAAGTACTTGGAGTTCAGTGGACTGTACTGTTGATTAATAACTAAGCGATTGTTGAGCTGAAGTAATGTCTTTCTGAAGAAAAAAAAAAACTAGACTAAGACTGTTTTGAAAAGTTTGAAAACTTGTGAAAATTACATTATTTGGGACCTTTATACGGTGCATGCCATTGTAAAGACTAAGTTTATTCCTCACAGCCTTGTTTCCATCCATGTTAAATCAATATGGCGTCTAACCTGATTAAGGTTAAAAAGAAAAAACTTTAAGTAATTTTAATATGGGATAGCATCTTTTCAACATTTGGAGCTTTCACAAATTCAAAGCAGTCATACGTTGACAGGCTTAGACTCTAGCAGTATCTAGGTTAAGACTGACTGCGGTGTAAGCTGCCCCTGCGTGCTGAGGAAATTTCATATCTGATGTAAAGAGCACTTGAAAAACCTCCCCTTCGGCAGCTAAGTGATGTTTTCACAGAGTCTGGAGCTGCTGAAATCGAAATGGGATCACTAATGGAAAATCTCCATAGCTTGTGAGTGTGTATCACAAAGGTGTAAAAGTACAGACTAATGAAATGCTATTACTGCTGCCTTAGATGCAATATACCATAATACAGAGATCACATTTCATGTTATTACAACGTTTTCTTTTTCTGCAGACAGTAGCAACTACAAAACCACAAACTGAATGCAAAATAAAATTCCACTTGATCATTTAGTTGTAAATATTTTGTTTTATTTTGACAAATCTCAAATAAGCCATTTTTACTGAAAACATTCTTCTGATAAATGATTGCACATTCTATGCTCTTTTATTCTATTTTCATTGCAAACTCAATGTATCTGTAAAGATTCAATTCCAATCGGGGAGCCTGAAATAAGCCCTTTTTTTCCTGAATCCATTTATGTGACAAATCAATGCAAACCTAATGGACTGTCTCTTGGAGATATGATGTGTATAAAAGAGATCTGGCAGATCCACATTCGCACTGCAGTTTGTTCTTCAACTGCTCTTCTGCCAAAAGGCAAAATCATTAAGTGATGTGAACTGCTGCTCTTCAAGATGTCTAATGCTCCTATAAGGATCAAACTTTGAGGAAGCATCTTTGTTAATGCACTGAGTTCTCAATGTTAAACCCTGCAGCTGGCAAGTTTGGGAGCTGCAGATTTACACATTTCACTTGATAAAGCACCCCATCAAACTGAGAGATTCTAAAGTCTGAGAACACACTGAAAATCTGGGATTCAAAATTGAATTTAAACCTGGAAATAAACAAGAGGATTTAAGATTTTAAAAAGCTAAGCATTGGTCACAGACTTTTGGACCCCATTGTATTTACAAAAAAAAAAAAAAAAAAAAAAGTTTTTCCAAAGTAGAATGGAAAAAGTGCTTACTTTTTCAACTACATTCCACATCTTATAATAGAGTGAAGGGGCTTCCTATGCAACAGCGCAGGTCTGGCCACAACCACCTTAAAAAAATTGAAGAGGTTGGGGATTGGACTTTTGAGAAGGTGGGAGTGTAATTGTGAACAAAGGCTTGCTGTGAATTCGATACATATAAGCCCTCTCTAGAAGGACCACAGATATATTAGATCTAGTTGGCAATCCTTATGACAAGAAGAAAAAAAATCAATTTATATTAAAGTGAGGCAGGTGAAAGCCTCAGGAGTTTGGTGCTTGTCAGTGGTGTTGTATGTGATATACTTTCCATAAAGATGCAGTGTGTGGAGTGAGAGGAGATAAGGAGGCTGATTACTAATGCCTGTTGAGCCGCTCGGGAAAGCCTAGGACTGTGTTTTAAAACTCACAGTCACTAGAATAATTTGGAAGCTGATGACACAGAGCTAACCTTGACACTTTTTTTGCAATTCATTCCACAGGTTACCAATCGAATAAACATCAAACATCACTAAAGGACAATAAAAGGCTTTGGGTTCAGATGTTCTTTTGTATCTCACTGCATAAAGTGACATAAAAATTCTGTTTCTATATTTTAATTTATTTAAACGGACTGACAGGTTCTTGGGGCCTTTTATTGGTCTGGGTCTCAAGAGGTCTAGTGTTGGTCTGGGTCTTGTGGAGGTCTGGTTTGGGTCTTAAGGGTTCTTTAGGAACTACCTGATCTCTGCTTCATTACAGTTTGCACATTTTTTTAAGGTCGTGAACGTCTGCCTTCAAAACACCCGGTAAAAGAGTCACATGATAACGTGTGACACACTCTTTACGGCATTGGTTCTGGCTTTTGTTCACACAGAGCTCGTTCCGGGACTGAACCCGGCAATGTTACTAGGTCCCCAACCCGGGATCGATCCCGGAATCAATCCCGGGATGTGTTTGCGTTCACACAGAAGGCGATCTGGCAATTATCCAGCAATTTTCCGGAACCAACGTGCAGTGTGAAAGGGGCTTAAGAGCTGACATGAAAAGTTCTAAGCCAAGATATTCATGCAGTGAAATACACTCCAAATGTTACAGCGTCAGAGTGACACTGGATTTGAATTCTCACACTATAAAGTCTGGAGTTATAATAACTGAGTGAGTGACACGTAAGTGATATCTTGCCACATTTTTCACGTCTGCTTGCTGTCGGTGATAAACATACAACACATCTGTCACCACTCAGCAGACGTTTGAGAAACGACTTTCAGCTCCAACAACAAATATGTTTCTGCACAGCCATCAGCACTGAATCCCTCTGTTGCCTTGCCAAGCGTATGACCCTTTTCCTGCTCTCTCTTTAATATCTTTAACACATCATCGCTGTGAAGTGTTTTGTTTGTCTCTTACCATGAAGGTGGACAACTGAGGTGCATCAAAGCAGTGTGTGAATGTGTGTGCGTATGCATGTGTAGTGATGTGTGGAATTTTTCCATCAATCTTTTCAGGACTCACTGCTTAGACACACATACACACTGCATGCTTATATTTATAAAGAGTAATTTCCACCAGGAAGAGCAACCTTGACAAGTACAAGGTGAATTAGTTCCCTCATCAAAGGTGAGATGTGTGTACGTGTGTAAATGTGACAGAACAATAGACAGAACAAAAGATGGAATGATAGAATGACAGAACGATAAATAGAATGACAGACAGACAGACAGACAGACAGACAGACAGACAGACAGATAGACAGACAGATAGATAGATAGATAGATAGATAGATAGATAGACAGACAGACAGACACAACAACAGATAGAACGACAGACAGATATACAGATATACAGATAGATAGATAGATAGATAGATAGATAGATAGATAGATACATAGATAGATAGATAGATAGATAGATAGATAGATAGATAGATAGATAGACAGACAGACAGACACAACAACAGATAGAACGACAGACAGATATACAGATATACAGATAGATAGATAGATAGATAGATAGATAGATAGATAGATATAAAAATAAAAAAATATATAAAAATCAAGATAGATAGATAGATAGATAGATAGATAGATAGATAGAGAGATAGATAGAGAGATAGATAGATAGACAGAATGACAGAACAATAGATAGACAGACACAACAACAGATAGAACGACAGACAGATATACATATAGATATACATATAGATATACAGATAGATAGATAGATAGATAGATAGATAGATAAGACAGACAGACAGACAGATAGAAGAAAAGACAGAATGATAGAACGATAGAGAGAACGATAGAATGACAGAATGATAGATAGAACGACATAACGACAGACAGACATACAGATAGGCAGGCAGACAGACATACAGACAGACAGACAGACAGACAGATAGAACAAAAGACAGAATGATAGAACGATAGAGAGAACGATAGAATGACAGAACAATAGATAGAATGACAGAATGACAGACAGAACGACAGAGTCACAGAACCAAAGATAGACAGACACAATGACAGATAGAACGACAGACAGATATACAAAGACAGGTAGACAGACGGATAGATAGATAGATAGATAGATGGATAGATAGATAGATAGATATGCTTTGTTTTGTAATTTACACACCCTTTGTACATGTCACATGCCGTATGGCCACAGATATCTCTTCACCGTTTGTGGTGTGTTTATTTGTGGTGTGTTCTGGAAATCCCTCTGGGTGTTTATAAAGTGACTCAGCCCAGAGAAAAAGACATGCAGACAGGAGATTTCATGTGGAACGAGTTGTGTCCAATCCCCATATTCCTCTACTCAATCCCTGAACAATCACTTCCTATAAGACACCGCAGGAACATCCTGTGTTTTCACATTAAAAGATACAGTCGTTGAGCACAGCCAACAAAAACAATGAGGCCGTGTTCTGTTGGAATACATTTATCTTAATGCATCAAATTAAATATGAATCAGAGAAATGTCTATCTATCGTGGCAGTCGTCTGCAAAGCCAAGTAACTGCAGAATAGATAGATAGATAGGCCTCTTTCCCTAAGCTTGTGTATGTGAGCGAGGGAAGCATTACAAAAGCTGTTCTCGTGTTTAAAAGGCAAAAAGATGAGACTGCTTCCTGCACCTTGGCTGCTCTGCTGAACAATCATTTCTAAATTTAAACTGAGCTCCATCTGTGCTTTGTTGAAACAGGGTTTATCCATCAATCAGGAAAAAAGGCCTGTCTAATCTTTGAGCAAGGACATGGTTCAAAATGAAGATCTGCCTTCATACTGAGGATAAAGTATGGGAGATGTTAGGAGGACAAGTGTAGGCTGGGAACAACCAATGCATAAACACAAACTGGCAATCATATTCAGCCAGGTAGTGCATGAGTACTCGGATAAATATTGCAGAAAGATGCTCAAAGACAGGCTGTAATACATAAACAAACATAAACTGACACTTCATATGACTAAATCCATCCACAAACGCACACTACCACACCAACACACCACGCAAACAAACAGCAGCCACAGCAGCGTGCCCTTTAGTCAGTGCAGCCTTTGATGCAAACATGAAGAGACAAGCACGCCACGCATTACTGTGCAATATGCAGTGCCCTCCTTCAAAGCAGCAGAGCTCCTCCCAGTTTCCCATGCAGCGGTGCAAAACTCATGAATAAAACAGCCGCCTGCCCCTCTCTGCCTCTGATTAGACAAACACGTGCTCCCAAGCCAATATCAGTCAAATTACTGCTACATCTCAACTAGGGCTGAGGTTACTCAGGATGATTTTGCTGGCAATATACAATAAGCAACATTATGAATTTGAGACAATATTCAATAAAAGCTTCCTGAAGGCCATGTCATTAGTCTGGTTTCATGGTATGAAGGAACGTTCTTTTGAGGTGTCAGGTATCTCGCCTTAAAAAGTAGATGAGAGAAGGCGGCTGCAGTCGGGGGAGGAATGAAAGAACAGCTGTTACACCTGACAATTCACAGATCTTGTAGTAGGCAGGTACTGCATTTGCATTTTTTATTTTTTTTTCCTTATGAAATAAATCCAATCAAAATACTGCTGCCTTCATTAAACAAGTAATCCAGTGTACCTAATATATGATAAGAGTTTCCTGGCACTTTTGAATCCATTCTCAGACATCATTTCAGAGAGATACGTAAATTAATATGCTTAAGATTAGCAGACTGCATTCAGCACAGGGAGTGTTCTCTCATAATTCACAAAGATTCAAAAATGATTGACAGATGTTGGTTTAGGTGTCTGAGGCTGTAAAATTACTAATAAAATTACTAAAATTACTAAAATTACTAATAATAATACTAATAATAAACTAATAGTTACTAATAATCTGCTGTTTATTATACTGTGTGGATATACAGTATATATATATATATATATATATATATATATATATGTAAACATGACTCATGCATGCGATAAATGTTAACTAAACTCGCTCAGCACTAATCTCAACCTCCTTGTTAGCTTTTATTGCATGCATGAGTCACCAAGCTTGCTTTATTAGAAGTGTCAGATCTAGAGTCAGAGCTCTTGACTGAAAGTGACATTTCTGATGGCTCCCTACATCCTTACATACTTGAAATCTGCATTCAGTAGCTAGCACTACATTACATTTACAGTCTAGGATAAACACTCCTTCACTGTTACAAGACCGCTGACAAGCAGCTTCCCAACAGCAAAAGACACGTGAAATCTCAAATCTTACACACATGGAGCAAAAATAAGTGAGAGATTTATAGAAAAGGACGGACAACACAGATTCACATTAAAAAAAGTCATATTACAAATCTTCATTGATGATAGTTCATACACTACCGTTCAAAAGTTTGGGTTGGTAAGTTTTTTTTTAAATGTTTTTGAAAGAAGTCTCTTATGCTCAGCAAGGCTGCATTTATTTACCAACTATAAATAATTATCTCCAGTTTTAGCAGCAGAGTTGTGTTTTAATAAAGTTTTAATCGCATGATTTTTACTAGATAGTCTACAGTGATGGAAATTTAAATTAGCAAGTGCATTTTTCAACCCGTTTCACTTTATGCCAGGGCTCTGACACAATTCCATCACTGTAATGAGCAGATGCTGTATTATAGCGACACTGCAGACTGTCTATAGGCACAGATGAGGGAGCTATGAAACAGCAGGTGTCCGTAGGTTTTTCCTATCAAGAACAGTGTGGTCTGTCTCAGCAATAACAGATCCACAAGGAATGGATCTGCATACAAGTCAACTGTAGGGGATTGATACAAAGATTTATCAGGGCTTCTGCTAAAGCCTGCAACAAATTAAGCACGATGCTCGGATGGAGATTAAACACCAAGGCCATTCACACGTGTGTTTACAGGATACATTTTAGTATTTCGTGTAGCTAAAGAGAAATGGGAAGCAGCTCACTTGATTGGAGTATCGCATGCTGACGTTCCTCTGATCCTGCCGTGGCACATAGCGATGGATGGGGTCGATGTCCTTTGGCCTGATCAAACCATCCACTGAACAGCAAACACAGAACAAGAATTACTGTTCAGTTCACGTGAGCTTTAAACTAAACCTCTGCATTCTGAACCCAGACAAGGTTTTCCATTTGAAAAACAAGCCCTTTTCACAGATTACCAATGCTCTGCTGGTCTGGATTTTACTGCAGCGCACACACATGAATTATTGTCTACAATATGAATAATTCTTGGTGTGCAGCATGGTAATAACACTGCTGAAAATACAATATTTTGTGGGGGGAAATCATGTTAATACTTAATAAGAATAGTTATTAGACTTAGATTTTGATATTCGCTGAAAATCAAACTTGATGTGATCTGTCAAAAGCTAGAAGATTAATGAATAATGACTTCCATTTTCTCTATCGGTTCCTCATAAAAATGGCTTTAGAAAAAAAAATAGTGAATAAGTCGCTTTTATGTTGTATTCTTCTCCTTTTTGAAAGCACCAGCCTCCATTTCGCTGTATGGAAAAGAAGTATTTTGAAAAATATCACCTTTTGCCCTCCAAAGAAAAAAGAAAATCGGATCAGTTTGAAAGGACATGAAGGTAAACAAACATTGATAACATTTTCTTCACACAATCGCTGTTATTCATAAAACACATTTGTTGACCTCCATTAATACGATCCCATTATTTAAGTTTCATTTATAAAGCATTTTGTCGACTGCAGTGGTTTTGGGTCTCTTTCCTTTTGAGGAATGTGAGCAAGTGGAATAAAGTCACTGCATGAATAAATAAAAGAACATTTATGTAAACTCTTTTACTGTGTGTCTGTGAAGCAGCCTTGACCCCTGGGCTCTGGATGGATCTGAAACTCACCCAGAAGCTTAGCAATGTTATAGAGGGCTTGTCCCCAGAGGAACAGCATCCCATCTCGGCCTGAGTTGCTGGGAAAGCGCTTCTGGCTGCCGTGATTCTTCTGTTCAGCCTCTACAAAGTCTGCCATTTTTTGAGTACAATAGTGAATAACTACCTCACCAGCATACAATAAAAACAGACAGAGTGTTTCAGTACCTAACCAGCATACTAGAAAGATTTCTGAAGAATCGTGTGACTCTGAAAACAGGAGCAACGTCTGCTGAAAATTCAGCTTTGTTATCATAGGGTTAAACTACATTTTAAAATATAATCATATAGAAAACAATTATTGTAAACTGCATTTTTGAACAAATTAGTGCAGCCTTGCTAACCATTCTATCAAAAAAATCTTTTGAACAGTCCTGTATAGTAACAGGTTACAGGTATAGCGCTTTTAGAACTATTTTTGTTTGCAAAAGAATAAATTAACTAAGAAGTCAAATTGTAAATGTAATTTAAAACACATGATATTCAGGTCAATAGCAGTACAACTTTGAAGTGTGCGAAATTTCTTTAAACTGTAACTAATGTTACTGCTTCTGTTGTTGGATGTCAGTGCTGTTATTTGGATATTGTCCATTGAATAAGTATCAATTAAATATGTAAAAATGATACAGAAAAGCAGCAATCAGGCTGCCTAGCCGCAATTTCACCTTTTCTCTGTCAGGCATTATTTAGTTAACTAAGCTGAGCTCTCCTCTGTATTGGTGAGGCTCACTGCAAGCAAATGAAGAGAGCTGAACTAGTTATTAATTGTTATTAATTATTGTTGTTGTTGTACTTCTAAAGAGTTGTGGTCTGAAGGACTGTCGGACAGCATGTTTTGTTTGTCTGTGGGGAAACGACTGGTCTGTTTAAATAATGAGCATCTCCTCTGTTGTGCACTTGACTGTGACGCGTCTGAGGAAACCATGCAGCCAGGGAGAGATGAATACGAAAGGACCACTCTAATAAAGAGTAATGGGAAAATAACAGTCATTGGCAGGGGCTGGAGGACACTGGCTGGCAAGAAGAGTACATCACAGCGTGACAAGCGTTGGCAGTTTGTCTAAAAAGATGTGCATATGCATATGTGTTTGTCCGCAAGTTACCCTCAGAGGACTGGAAGATGACAGCCTCTAGCAGTTCCTGGTACTCTTTGACTTGAGCAGGATTTCCTCTAAACACACCTGAACGAGAGGTCAACAAAAGGGGAATTATAAAACTCTACATCCCCATCCTCTAGGTAATACTGATGGGACATTTATGCAAGTGGCCCTGATTTCAGCAAGCTCAGCATTTATATGCAACACTGTAAAAAATGTTTGTAAATTTTACAAGAAAAATACTGTAAATGCTACAGTAACATTTCTTGTTAGCACATTCAGTGAAAATTTGTAAATGGTTTAACATCGCATTATATATAATTCTGTAAAATATGCAAGTGAAAACTGTGAATTACAGTATGATTTATTGTTAAAACGGTAAAAGGTAAATCCCACAATTATATTTTACATATATATATACACACACACACACACACACACACACACACACACACACATATATATATATATATTACATAAATAGTTTTGTTGTTGCTTATTTTCGTGTTTTATTCTCGTGGTTAACAGTACATTTTATGTAAAAATCATATTTTGATACTTCAGGTAAACTTGTAAATTAGCATCAGATCACTTAAAGGCGCACTAAGCAATATCTGAAAAAGGCTATTGACCACAGTGTTGAACCGAGTCCCAAAACAAACTTTCTGCCAATCAGCAATAAGGGGCGTGTCTAGGACGGATATTAGCAGATCGACTATGTATAGTGAAAAATGGCAGATAACAAAATTAATTAAAAAAAGAGGAAAATTTCAGAGGAACAAAACATTAAAAAGAAGGGTTACGATCAAATTTTTGAGCAGCTTAAAGAGCCTAAAAGTTAATATTCATGAATCTTACCATCAATCATCATATAGATGAAAAAAAGAGGAAACTCGCACTCAATCCCATCAAAGAGCTGAAAAACATCACAGGGCAGAGAATAAGGCACCATATACATAAACATCATTCAGTGACCATTACTGTTCAAATGTCTAATTGCTTACTGAACAAGGAAAAGATATATGTGAATTCCTCAGTCCACCTGTGTGATTTGCAATATGGTTAAAATGAAATGAGCAAAAAAAAAAAAAAAAAAACATCATGTTCAAACGATTAGTACATTTTGAGTGCCACACAAACTGTACTTTTACTGACTTACAGCAATATGTTACCTGCAGCAAAATACACATACAGCACATGAAATAGAAGCCCTGCAAATCATTGAGAGGAAATGCCAGACATCCTCTGTTTTCCAGTTACAACAGGAAAACAGAAAACAATTATGTTGAAGTAAAGTATAGCAGTCAAGCAGAAACTCCATTAAAAAGCCATAGTGCTCCGTCTCTTTCCCTAGAGCTGGGCCATGAATCACTTGGGTTTGAAATTAAAATCAACTCAGATGTAAAGATGGTTTGTGAATGTAAAAAAGCAATGATTAATTCAAATTATGTGACTGCTGCTTGTTTTATCACATTCACTTGGAAGTATAAGTCTACATTTAAGTGCCTTCTGATACTCTGGAAAAACAGAAAGAGGATTTCTTCTTAAACAGGATTTGAAATTAGGGCTACATGTAATCCATCAGAAACATTTGTAGCTGTATCTAACCAAATAAATAGAAATTAACACAAACAATTTTGTGTGAACCCATTTATGTCCATGGTGCATTCTGATCTGTCATTTTATTGCACACAATCATACGCATTTAGCTACCCACTTTCCAAGCTGCAGTTAAAACTGATGAAGCTTATAAGCTCATGCATTCACAACATTCTCGCTATTCATGACATGAAACGTTCATAATACAATCCCGTAAACCTCTTTTGATTGCTGCCAATTATATGACAACCTCAATTCAAATGATCTGTCTTCAGGAAAAGAAATCTTGTGAGCTGCTTAAGAGGTGCAAAATCTAAAGCACACTTTGATGGCTGACAGGGAACAAAATGTCTTTCAACCTTTCCCAAATGTAATTAAGTCTTCTCTATCTCCACTAGCAATCTCGGAAGACAATCGCTGTGGCATTAGGAGATAAGAGCGAGAGATTAGGATGGAATGAAATAAAGGCTGTTAATTGGACTGGTCTCGTATCATATCGCACATAAACTGTTTCAGGACAGAAATAGGGTTACTTGTTTAGCCAACTTCTAAAACTGAGAGGAAATAACTAAATTAATCTACTCACTAACTAACAGCGAAAAATCATTTGATTCAAAGGACCATTTTTCAAGACTATAAGTGGTTTCTTAAAATCGGTTGCACCAACAGGCTTACATTAAACCCTGAAAGACTAAAAATAAAATCCACTTTTCTCCTTGATATCAGTTTCTATAACCAGCCAGAGAAAGAGAGAGTGTAGTCAGAGAGGACAGTGAGATGGAGGGGAGCTATATGAGGCAGATAAATAAATGTCTCCTGGGTGGATAGAGCAGACATTGAGGCCTACTCACAGTAAACAGAAGGAGTCTCATGAGTCATTGGCTTCACTTACCACGATTGCTTAGTGAGACTATATCATTCACCAGAGGACATTAAGTCAGTATGAGACTTTCAGGCTTGAAATCCTTTGCCATCATAACTTAGTTACGGGTTCAACAGAATGGAAACTCCAACCACGCAGAAGAGCTTGTATTTGTCTGAGCATGACAGGCTGATAACACAAAGATATCAAGAACATAATTCATAATACAATAATTTCCTATAGCTTAAAAAAAAGAAAAAAAAGATGGAAGATGAAATTACATGGACTGCTTTCCACCTATAAGAAAAAGACCTTCACACTAAAAAAAAATAAATAAAAATAAATAAAAAAAAACATCCAAACAAGCCTATATCAGGCTTGTCTCTTGTTTCACTACTATTCTATTTAAAAGAACAAAACCATTCAAAGGTTTGAGGTCTGTAAGTTTTTTAATGGTGTAAAAAGTCTCTTCCCTCTAAGGATATGTTTACCAAAAATAAAGTAAAAACTTAAAATAACTGTTGTTTATCTAAAAATATTTGAAAATGTAATTAATTCTGTGATGACAAAGCTGATTTTCAGCAGCCATTCTTTGAGTCTTCAGTGGAAGGATTTTTTATATTTTATGATTAGCTTTTATATTTTTTATGATTATAAAGTAAAAACAAAAGCATTTATCTAAAATAAAACATGTTTGTAACAACAAATGTAAATGTAGCTGAATATGTGTATCATAAGTATTAATATTTAGTATTATATGTATTAATTTTTAATAAATAAACAAATAAATACTGACCCCAAACTATTGAATGATAGTGTGCACAAAGGATTAGCTTGGTACTGCCACAGTCACAGTCTAAAACTCACGAGAGTCACATGGGATTTTCTTGATGGGGTGGATGAAGTAATCAGGCAGATTTATTGATAGATCACTGGTCCTACTAAGAACCCTTTTCTTCTTTTACTGCTCATTTCCCTCTACTTGTGTGCTTGTTTATTGTACGAGGTCACCTCCGACAGCTGATGTGATGATTTGCTGCTGGTTAAATCTCCCCCTTTCAGATTTCAGATTCAGGCTAATTTTGGAGTTAATTTCCTCACAGTTCAACCCAATCAAATGGGATTTACCCACAGCCCTCGTATTCTCCTGAGAGATATATCTGCAAATCTGAACCAGATTAAAAGATGCGTATAAAAATGCCATTTATTCCATCTGTCGCTTACCTTTATAGCAAAATCTGTTTCTGAAATAAAAGACCTAAAACTGAATATGGGGAAAAGGTTCTTTTCATTTTCCTTTTCACTGAATTTCTTTTTGTCTTTTTTTTTTTCATTTCAGCTAATACGCTGCTAACCACACTCACCTTCATCTCGGCAGGTTTGTAGTGCCTGCGGTTCTTGTCCTCATTGGCTGTTCTATAGCCGTCCCGCAAGAAGCGCTTGAAGCCATACTTGCCCTTCAGCTTGCGGACTATCTTGTCCAGAGTCTGGGAATATAGAGCATCATCATCCACGGCGAACGCTGGGTAGCTGATGCAGGGCAGGAGGGCCGAATCTGTGTTCTACATGACAAGAGCACTAGCATAAGACATTCAGTGACTCACTGCTCTTACATCAGGACATATCGAGGGAACTTAGGGTTAAGTGACCACTCTCTTTCTGAGAATGGGCTATTTTTCTACATTAGCCTCTGCAGTTTTAATAACACATTAGTCAGACTCATGAAGAGGCTCTAATGCATGCAATTCTTAAGACTTCAGGCCACTGAATCAAACAATGCCCCTCAACTTATAAAGGAAGAACATTTCTGCATAATGCACTGCTTTAATTTGGCTTAATTGTGCTAATTCACCTGTTATTTGGCAGGGATCACTTTGTTCTCCATTAAAATCAGCACAAAGAAGAATGGGAATTATGCATTGTTAATGGACATTGTGAAGGACAGAAAGGACGCTCTGTTGACAAATCCAGGGCATCAGATGTCATACATTTCTTTACAGATGCTACAGTATATAGATGCTATCACAAGAAATTGAATTTTTCACAGAATAAGAGTTTGATATGCTTTGAAAACAGTTTTAATAATGTCTTTCATACTGAAACTAGTACATATATTAAGTCATTAACATGCACTCCACTCCATCAAAACACGCTCTCGGCTTCAGAAGATCGGCACGCTCCTCGCATCCAACCAATCAGAATCATATCCAACTTTCTTAATGTCTGATCAATACCGTAGCACATTCCAGCTAAGCTTTTTTAAATCATTCAGTCCTTTGAATAATGGATCAGCAGTTTGTATATGCATAGCAGGCAAAATAACTCACATGGGAACGAGACTCCCTCGGCAGGAGAGAGCACAGAGTCTGTCTGTTCCTGTTATGAGCATCCAGATCCACAAAAATGACTGACCAGGAGCATCCCTGCAGGGCAGAGGTAAACAAACATCACAAATCAAACATTATTATGGCCATCTTGTCACCTCCGCTTGACGGGTGGAATTCACCAGGGTCTGTTACAGGTGATAGTGCACCTAGACTCTTTCACAAAGGTCTGTCAGTTATATAATATAAGATTTGCTTAAAACCTCCACATTAGAAATGTAAAGGCTGATCCTTCACAGGGTCTCCTAAAATCAAACCAGCCCTCTTTTCCACAAAACCATCATGCTGCTCAGAGATGCAGCAGAGAGTCAGATTTCAGTGATTACTTTGGGCTTGTGGTGTGTCACACAGCAACAGTTCCACATCATTTCCTGAAAAACCTTGAAACCACCAACCTCACCATGCCCAAATGAAATTCACAATCTAAACTCAGCTCAGAGGCGTACTCTACAGTACACCAGCCTAGACAGGGACTGTCACACACGATTAATAATAAACACACACACACAAACACACATTTGTAGACTATATACACACACCTATATATGCTCTTTAATAATGCATCAACAATTTATATATTCACAGTAGTAAATAAATACACCCACAAAATACAGATCACAAATTTAAAAAGCAATTTTGCAAGTAACCTCAGTGAGCGGAAGCTTCTTAGTTGTCAACGGCCATCCATTCAGAAAGAAAAACAAACTATTGCTTCTCTCTTTTCTCTGCATTCCCCTCACACCTCTCCATTTAAACTGAGACCGCTTTTTCAATTTCGCTTTTTTAGTGTCCGCAGACCGATTATACCACAAGCACCATTTTGTGGAAGATTTAAATCATCTAAAGAAGCTCACAAAGAATAAAAATGCTTATCTGAGCCTCTGAACCAACAATTTACGTGCTGAGAGGGATTGTAAATGACTGTGGAGAGTGTGAGAAGGGGAGGCGTGTCAGTGATATGTAGACTCCAGCAGAATATGCCATCACCAACTGACTGAGATAAGAGCTAACTTTAGCTAAACCTGAATATCTGCCACTAAAAAATTAAAATCTAAGTCTGAAAGACTGTAACATTTTATTGCACAAATATATCCCTTTTATCCCTCGATTCATGATTACTTTTATGATGTCTTTTTGTACTTTGTACGTGAAGCATGTACATTTTGGTTGCATAGACTTTCAATGGATGGAAAAAAAATTAGAGATTATTAAAAATATCAATTATTCTAATGAAAATTAAAGGGGGTCGATTTAAAAACCAACTTCTTGGTGTAGCTGCTGTGTGATATTTAGCATGCTAAAGACAGAATGCTGTGTAGATAAACTCAGTAAACGATTAGTCAGTAGTTGGATGACTAGGTTTTTAAACCCCAAATCTAACCGTGAGAATTTGTGCAATGGTTTCAAAATGATGGGACTTTGATTAAAAGCTAAGAAAGCTGAGCAATATGTAGCTCAACATATGGCGTGAAAGATCTACCTGCTTGTATCCTGTTATAACAGTGCTCTGACAGCTCCTGTTCCAAAGAAACACATGAAAGAGCCAGCTCTGCCGTCCATGCTGAGAGTTAGTTGAGGAAATGGAGCGTGAGAGTCATCATTAATAACATAACTCATGTGATGACACAGCACGCCTTCCATCCAACTGAGAGACACATGGTAAAGCCAGTCATTTGAGTCCTCCATTAATTCAGAACAACACTGTCTAAAGCAGTTACTTCCATAAAGTCATTTCATACACTGCACCATGTTTCCTGCTAATGACAGAACACAGAGAGCCACATTAGGGAGGAAGAGGCGAACTTGGCAAACGGTCAAAACAAAACTGTAACTACAAATAACTACCATATTTCTTACATCTTGCCCATCCTTCTGTTAAACAACTGAAAAACAACCAAGGTTAACAACCAATGCACTGGGGTGTTTCTTCTTCCAAAATGGATCCGCTTTTAATATTTTATGGGTAAACTGGGTTGTTTCTACTCACAAAATAAATTACCTTTGAGGATGTTATCACTTTTCCAGTCCATTACCAAATATAATGGATGTGGCCCACTGCCATCTTGATTTTCCCTCAACACCAAAACAAATTAATCCCACTAATGACCGCTCCAAAAAGAAAAGAGCACCAAAATCAGATGGAAGTATTCACCATCCATCAAAGTTGGAAATCTGACAAAACGGATAGCTCAAACACAATCTAACCCAATAATCTTGATCACTTTGTTTCATTTCTCTCTTGCCTTGGACACATTCTTGCAATGAATTAGATCCCTATGCAGAAGCAGACGCATTTATTTATTACAAAGATGAAGAGAGCTCTTGGTACATTGTGTCCTTTAGCTGTACTACTAAAATCCGTCTTTTATGAACATTAAACACAGTTCCTCAAAAAGCATTCAAGAGGTGGAAAATCCCCCCATTGTGAGGACTTTATTATAAAAAAATGTATCGCTCTAGTTTGTTAGCCACTACACAGGTTTGATGAAAAATGTCAGTTTGGACAATATGTAATCTCCTGTTGTGTTCCAAGAAGAAAGAGAAAGAATGACAATCATAGAGGTTTCTTATTACATTATGGTGAGTAAGTGACAGAATTTAGATTTTTGAGTGAATTAACCCATTATTAGCTGAAGGATGGCAGCAGTACCTGATTTCCAAACAGGTTGAATCCATTGATGGCTTCCAGAGCTGCTTTGGCTAGTCCCACCGAGCTAGAAGACAACAGACCAGATTCACAGTCACATTGAGCATCTCCTTTTTAAGACAAAATGAATATTGCTCTTGCTATTTGAGCACTTTTCGCGAACAGAGAACTGAGCACTCGTTAAGTACCGTTCTGTTCCAGGTGCCTATATCCAAAGCCATTTTCATCCATGAAAGACTCCTTTGAAGTTAAACAAAGCTAATAATTTCGGTCATTTTTGCTTCTGCAGCCACTCACTCTTGTGAAGTATACAATTAGAGTACACGATTAGATCTAGGTGTGCTAAGCAATAAAAAATAAAAAAAGCAACCAATTGCAATTTGTGAAGAAAAATCAATAGTAAAAATGCAGAAAACTGAAAGGCATTGGGGATAATTCTAAATTGAAAAGACCGTGGTAGAATCCAGCTCTGCTCCCTTTCCCAACAAAACCGTCAGCTATGATCACAATCAAGCTACATGTGGTTCAGACCCTATTGATTTTCTGCCTGGACAGAAAGCAAACATGTTCAGCCTCAAATATATTGGTAAAACCTTACAATGATCATGACAGACTATGATACTTTTACATTCAAGCTGGTAAAGCTCAAAATTACAAAACTGGATAAAAAATGAGGGGGAACCATGATCTGCTGTATAACTGGCTCTGTATTGGTGAGCGTTGGATGGATGAATGGTTAAATTTAAAGAACGATGAATCATAAATTGATCATTATAAAATATTTCAATATCTGCTTAAAAAAATGCTAAACATTATTTTTCATTCAGTTAAAAAGTGCAAAGAGCAGAAGTCAATATTCTAATTGGCCCTCAGTTGGGGATGCTGTGACTGCAAGATAAGGAAGCAGTGATGGAGAGAATCATTATTGAGCCTGGTTATGAAAGAGAGGCAAAGCGACGTGTTGGGAGTCACTTCCTATTGACTTGCTCTTCTATAAAGCATATTGTCTGGGCAAATCCACAGTCCAGTTTCTGCAGAGCACCAAGAATCATTTCTGCAATGGGCAGATAGGAGCTTCTCTATGTGAGTCCTCTCAGTTAGAGTTCAGTCACTCATGGACTGAAATGAAGTGTCACCTTTACTGGAGGGCCAACATTGGCATGCTCCAATCTATAACCTCCTCAACATGAGCTGAAATGTTCACATCGTTTTAGGTGTGGGGTTTCATTAATGCGAGCAGTAAACAAAAGTTTGTTTTATTTGAGCATGAGGAAAGCTGACTTGGTACATAGTGAAAAATACAGGTTTAGAGAAAAGAAAAATGCTCTGTGGCCCGTGTGCTAATCAAAATTAAAAGACGCTAAAAAACTGAATTAAATATAATGTTAACATTTTAATTGACCGTAAAGATTTTTATATTGTGGTAGATTTCCATTTAAAATAAATGCTGTTCTTTAATCCAACATTAATAATAAGAGGAAATATTTCTTGACCACCAAATCACCATATTAGAATTCTTTCTGAAGAATCATGTGACATTGATGAATGGAGTAATGGCCGCTGAAAATTCAGCTTTGGGTTACAGCATTAATTATTATTTCACAATATTACTGTATTTTTCTTTCAAATCAATGCAGCCTTGGGGAGCATGAAATATGCTTCTTTAAAACAAAATAAAACAAAAATCTTATAGTTAAATATCCAATATTGACAGATACTGATAAATTGAAAGAACTGTAATATTGTCCAATAACCAATGTTTTACTGATATACTGTGCACCCTTTACTTCAAATTCACAGTTTTATTTAATGACAAAGTTATAAAAAGGGATCAGAAAGACAATGATCAAACTTACCTGGAGTGCAGCTCTGTGCTACCATTGTTGTATTTGCTTCCTCGTTCCCACATGCCAAAGTCTGGCACACGATAAGCTCTCTCCACACAGAACACCAGATTCTGGATGAATGATACCTACAAATGCAAACATGTCAGAGAAATCAGACATCAGCACACATCAACAAATCTAGGTTTGCTTTGAGAAGTAGGCCTGCTCTCAAAGCTTTTCTAGGCCATGGGTGTTTTTATTTGTCAATAAATCAGCATTCCTTCGTGTTACCCATCTAATATTCTGATTATACATGAATTTTATTTGAATAATAATCCACAGTATAAAGCAGCTAAAGTAATCCATCACTTCCATGGGTGGCATTGGTAATATTGTAAGCCCCTCAACACTTCCCATCCCCAGTGCGGAATGAGGCCATAGGAAAAACAAGATGAGGGAAAGAATGATGACTTTGTGGTACGTAAATGAGGAAATATTCAAACACCCAGGGAGGCCGGGCTGACAGCGCTTTTCATTTAACATGAAGAGAACTGAGGGCCCCTAAAGCATGTTAAAATGGGGCACTGAGGAAGGTAGGCGAAAGACAAAATGGAAAGGGAGAAAGGAGGAGAGAGGGATGGCTTGAGCACTTTTATTTTGGGCCTGGACTAAAATGATTAATGTGACGAGCTTTATGGTATCTTAATGAATACCACTGGCCCCGGGTGGCACTATTTTCTCTCTTCTTCCTTCTCTCAACCGCAGAGAGCGAGTGCAGAGCAGGAGTGGAACTTTTTTAAGGATGAAGATGGATCAGTCGTTGTTTGTGTTTGCTGGATAAGGTGTTTTAATAGCTAACTGTACAGTAACTACTGAAGCTGCCCTTTGTCAATAAGTCTTTCTAATAATAGATGACTTCTAATAAACTATGACATTTCTTAATCACTCATAAGCCAAATATAGTAATGGCTCAAGTTTTAAATGAGCTTCAAAATGAAGACGACACACAGAAACAGCTCCTAAATGGATGTTTAGTTGCGATGTTTAAACATTAAATTATAAGGATCTGCATGAAATATTCTGAAAGATATCTGTCCACAACTCTGACATGGAATTAAGCCACAAACATTAGTTTGTCTGGTCAGAGGAGACTGAGCTGGATGAAGACATCACTGTTTTCTCCAGAGCTGCTTTAGGGATGAATTAAACTCATTCCTAAAATGATGGACATATAATTGATGGACACAGTTATTGAACCAATGTGAATAAACAATTAACTGATTTTAACTGAATAATGACTGTTTACTGGTGTCTTTTTAGCATCATTGAATCATTATTTTCTTGTTTACCACCATAAATCAACCACTATCAACCTGTATATCACAAAAAACCATATAAATTAAGCTGAATTGTATAAAGCGCTATCACGTGACTTAAGGTGACTTAAACGTTAAATATTCTTACAGAATAGTGGCAAGACAAGTAAATATTACATTTTCTCACTTTTTGCACACATTTTTAGTTTTCATTGTATTGCATTGTAAGTCTGTCAATAACCAATATGTGGTCCCAAATTAGCAAGTTCCCATTTAACATCTTAATTCAGCCTGAATCAGCAACACTGTTGCCCATCCTGGTGTATTTGTATTTTATTAAAACCTTTCAACAAGGATTTCATCAGTATGTTTATCTTTTAAAATCACACAAATTAGGGTTTATCTGTATTTAGACTATCCCAAATTCTGGTGAGTCAGAAAGCAAAACAAAACCCCATTTATTAAAAAGACTGGATGACAAGTATGCAGAGAAGGTATGATGGTTGGAACCACTATTCTTCATTTATCAGATGGAAAAACCCCTTAAAGTAACCAGGGACTAACTAATTACAATGGTGGTCTAATAGCTCACAAATTCCCCTACAACCACTCAATCCAAATCCAAACCAGAACCAGGGCACACTGATAAAGCAAAGCTTACATTATATAAGAAAAAAATGCACTGCCAATGATGAGAAGGAAAAATATGGAACTAGCAATTTCTCCCCAATTTGTTCTGCTGTTCATTAATAATGCAATGTAATGGGATGCTGATTTCACAACTGTGTTTTTTTTAATTGCATTACACACCCGAGTAGGCACTGTTTAGAGACGTCAATTAGCAACTCTTTTGCAAATAGCAAAATAAAAGCTACTGTGAAAGTTTGTTAAGGAAAGCTCTAGAAAGGTAATTCTGCCTGTTATATACATGATATGGCTGTACACGGTAATTGCTTAAAAACACAACATTTAAGAGTAACAATTTCTAAGAAAAGGACAATATGGCTGAATTAATAAAAGTTGCGGTTATTCAACAGGCAGTGGTTTATCAGCAGAGCGATGAATAAATGCCCCTAGGCGCGGACAGCAGGAATAAAAGACGCTATTAATGAAGTCTGTGCAGCCCAAAGAAAAGAGAAAGATTACACAACTATTACAGAAACCACTAACACATCTCAGTGTCTCCTCTGTTGTGTGAGTCCAGGGGTCAGGGGTGAGTGCAGGATTTGAAGAGGCCTTTTTAACAATGGTTTTATATTTGTGCTACAGTATTTTCCAAAATAGAGTTCTTGAGCAAGTGCATAAGTGATCTCTCAGGTTGGTAAAATGCAGGAACTGGCATGTATGCTCTTTGCCCTCAACCATTTCAACTCAGCTTAGAGCAAGTCCTCAGGCAGAATCTAGTGGCTAGGGACAAGGTTTTGGGTGTAAAACATTTCACTGCCTAATCCACTGCAGTCAAACTGGCTGTCCCATTGAGGTGAAACACTCCCCAATCCTTTAATTCTCATCTACTGTATAATTATTACTACACTGTACAGTACCATCATACAGATGACGATACCTTTCTAAACATCTAGAGAGTTAAACATTTTGGTGAATTTTTCCTTGACTTGAAAAAGTGTAAATGTGCAGTCACATTAGCAAAATTTCATAAACAAAAAGGTGCATTGTGTATTTCACACCATTCTGTTGGTCAGTGCCACAAATTTGTATGAAATGAACCTGCTGCAAAATCTGTGCAGAGAAAACTTTCGCCCTTACATGCATTTCTCCCATGAATTCCTACTGAAATGACTAGTCTTCATTTGCTGAATGACTATAAATGTGACTGCACATTAAGGCATGTATATTTTTAAATCTGCTTTGTAGCAATATGCATTTCAGAAAGTGCTATGCAAATAAACTGAACTGAATCAAAGTAACAAGAATTGGACTGGTAAAGGAACCACATGCATACATACCTCATCTGTATTGTAGATTATTTGTAGGCCAGAACAAATCATCTCAACCAGGTACAACAGAAAGAGAGACATGGCATCAATCTGTTTGAAAAGAAAAGGCATATTCAAGAATGGTTATAGTTTCAGCAGTTTTATAATAATATAATTTTAGATTATCACACTAATGTAAAGGGTAACGGTGAGTAAAACTGCAATTTTGAAGTTTTCATTACTTGTCCATTACTTGATAAAACTTAATTTGAATAGTTTAATTCAAAAGATTACATGTTATAGTGTGTGAATGCAGTGTGGGAAGCACCTGTAGATGGCTGTACTCTTCATTTGAGTAAATCTCATCTCCAGTCTGCACGTTAAATATTGAGTGGATGCATGTGGACGGACTCGGGTCCTGCTTAAACTTTTCCACCTGTGAGAAATTGGAGTGAGAGAGAAAAGTCGGAGGGAGAAGGGTAGAGTCCATGAAAAATGCAACATATAACCAAGGTATTGGCCGTTTCATAATTTATCAAACGCTTACTAAGGTAAGTGAATGAAGGAAAAAAAGGAGTGTATTGATATTCCAGGAGGTCATGGTTCAGTTGTGCGCCTGAACACGATTTTATCTAATTTAAAGTACTGCTCTGTAATATTGCATTATATCAGGAAATGTACATTAGCTTTTTAAGTGCAAATTACAGTTAAGACGACGTGGGATTTTGGGAGCAACTCTGAATGTGTGAATCACTCCACAGGAAAGATGTAGTGCTCCCAGAGGTCTACTTGGCTTGAAATAGATGCTAGGAAGCTGTCGGATCACAGCTCTACTCAATCAGGAAGAGAATCTACATAACTCAAGCTTTAGAGTTTAAAAAGTTTACTGTTTAAGGTAATTTATTTATTTTTTTTGATAAGTATAACGGGGAAAAACATATTTATAGTAGGTATTAGAGACAAATAAACAACATGCGTTTCTGCATTCACTCTATTCTAAAGTCATTTAGTTAAGGTCATTGGATGCTTCTCTGGTCAGGCAGAAGATGATGTGAAGTTCATAGCTGCATGCAGTGAAGGTCTACAGTGACGTTAATTCTAGCATACACACACCACACATATACAGTTTTTTTTTTAAAAAACAGTATATATTCTAATTTCTTATGTTGACAAGAAATTTGTTTTAAATTCATTGGATGTCAGATACTGATATTTATTTGCTTATTAAACACCACATTGTTATTGACTTGACGACAAAGCATACCAGATGAAATTAAAAGGTGATCAAACAGAAAGAGGTGAAGATGATAAATAAATGGTAGACTGAACAGATGCAAGTCGTTAACTCAAGTAAATAAGATTATGCAGACGATGGGTAAGGCTTCTGCACTGACTCACGACAGAAAACCAATCACCTACCCAGCAGACGTGACTGCCGCAGGGGTTTTTTCCCCAGATGTCGAGAATGAGGTCGCAAAATATATAGAAGCATGATTATTTAATGCGGCACAAAAATGAGGCATACACTGCAAAATAACAAAAAAAAAATGAAAAAAATAAATAAAAATAGCTTTAGATGCTCAAAATAACATTTTGGATTACACTGACTGATTATTTCTACAGAGATAAAAGTGTCAAAAAATTTATGAATAAACAGATAATTTTTTGTGTATTGTATATGTAATTTATAATTCAATCATAACCAATTAGATGTACACAAAACACACACATTTAATATCCCATAGACTGTTTCCCATAAATCCCACACAGCCCCAAGAATTTCTTGAATCTTCCACACATGCATAAACAGAATATCAACTCTTCTAAAATCCTGGAGACACAGTGGGATTCTCTGCTCTAGCTCAAAATGTCAGTGTGTACAATATAACACACATACACACAAAAAAACAACAACATAAACCACAGATTCTTAAGATGAACCACATGAATAAAGCCATCTCTGGCAGTCACTCACATATTATAATCTTACAGTTATGGAAAGGACCCTTCACCCGTCAATATAGCTGAAAATTGGGCCGACCTTTCCCACTGACCGCATGCACACGGGCCCCTACAGCATACTTTAAGTGTTATAAATAAGTGGCCCATTTTTCATTTTTCCCTTCCCCTCTCTTGTCAGGTCATGAGAGGCATTCTTCTGTCCCAGATACACAATGATTTTTTTTTTTTTTCACACCAGTTACACAGCTGTATAACAGGCCAAACACAGCTATAAGTTTCCGCAAAATAAAAAAACACTTATCCCTGGGTCCAAATCTCAGTAAAAAAAAAATATATATATAGATATAGGCAAAAAAAAAAAAAAAAAGAACGATAAAGACACCTGTGAGACAAAGGATGACATTTGAAACATCTCTTAGTCGCCTGTAAAATTAAACCAATAAAAGCTGAAAGCACAACTGGGCAGTGAGTAACCTTCATTTGCTGAAGGAACATCTATTATTTTATGACACACTACTTGGCAAAATAGAGCCAAAGTGATTTATGACTTTGGATTGACATTTT
Source organism: Cyprinus carpio (assembly GCF_018340385.1). NCBI lineage: Eukaryota > Metazoa > Chordata > Actinopteri > Cypriniformes > Cyprinidae > Cyprinus > Cyprinus carpio. The sequence continues at coordinate 25,091,716 of NC_056578.1, read as the reverse complement.
TAAACTCATCAAAGGTGGCTGCTTGGTAAGAGAAGTCTTCTTCTGCATAAAGACCAGTTTAACGCTGCGAAGAAACACATGCGTGACTTAACTATAATTCAAGCGTTCATGCTTTTCTGCTGCTTTTCATCTGTTTGTGACTTATTTTTCACAGTGTGTTATCAGCAGCATGCCACAGTAAACACGTCTGTTGTTGAATTTACCTGGGGAACCGTGGATACGAAGAGTTGCAATGCACTGTGAGTTTATTAAAAACCCAATGTTCTTTGTGAATGCTACAGACAGATGTTAATGAGCATGGCACGGTGTAATTAACTGCATAAACGAGGCTTTATAATTAAGACACAGAAAAGCTTTCTTGCAAATCAGGTCTTGGGGGTCAGGAATAAATGAAATGGAACAATTTCAAAGGCACAAGAGAGGCGTAATTGCTCAGGTCTACGCTGGGTGAGAACAGTTGCTTTAGAGCAATGGGCAACTGTAAAAAAAAATAAAAAATGCATAAAAATGAGCTCTTTGTGCATGTGAAATGAAACTACTCATATACTGTTAAAGGTGATCAGCACATCACCAGAAATGTAACTTCAAATGCATCTGTGATGGAAATATTTTATGTAATAGCCTCAGAAGGAGTCAAAGGGGTATGTTCAACATAGAATGTTCAGAAAAGTGCAGACTAAGGATGCTCAGATCAAAGACCATGTATCTATGATTAAATAATCTATACTTACCCAAAAAGTGCTTAAAACAGTAGAACTAAAAGTCACATGACAAACCAAAGAGCAGATCAGTATAACCAATTACAGTGAAGAAGACTTGAGTGACATTGATTTTTACTCAACTACAAGGTATAAATATACATGTATATTTCTGTTCAGGGAGTCTCTCTTGGTTGTTGTGACCAGTGGCCTCCCGGCCGTGAATAACAATTTTAGTCCTGCAAAGAGCAATTTGGGAGCCGTGTCTGGTATATGCTGCGCAGCTGAGGAATACAAGTACTAAATATTCTACGCTCAAAAGGCCACCGCAAAGACAGTGATAGTGTTGGAAGACTATAGAGCTGTCCTCGGGCTGAGGCTGTATTACTCGGGGTTAGTATTAAAGATCGCATGTCGGACCAGCGTACACCTGAGGAGGACGGTGAGAGTGTATAGATGCTAAAGACCTGTGTGCTCAAGTGTGCCTGAGGTAGTGATAGTAGCTTCTTGTCGGGACGTCGTCACCATACTTCAGGCAAGTATTGGATTGTATTGCAAGTATTTGGGGAATTCAGGGAATTAGCTCAAGATACTGTAGTTATTATATTAACAACAGGTAGTTGTTTGAATTGTCTGTGAAGTCATGTTAGAATTGGGAATTTCCAAGACACATCCAATTCATTAACAGTGAAAAACTGCAATGGTCTGCATATTTAAGGCTTTTTTTTAGGTCAAAATGTCAAAATAACTTTTTCTGTTCAATCAATTTATTTTAAAAAATTAATGATTTTTTTATGGAAACCATGACTAAATTTTTGATGAATTATTATTATTATTTATTATATTTATTAATAGTGACATACAGCTTTTCCGCGGTAAAATACTAATGATAAATTTAGATTACCTTATATGAGCCTGCAAGTCATTTTCCCTGATAATATTTCAGCAATCATGTAATGTATGTTTTCTTTTAGCCATTTAGAATCAGTATAAGCAAATTTATCAATCACTACTGATCTGATCAGTTTAGAGGGGTTTGCAAAAACATCTAAAATTGTTTGCAACTCAGTTTGATTCATTCGACAAGTTCACTGACACACTGAAGTGTTTACAGTGGTTTCCCACACCGTAACAGCATACAAAACTAGACAGAAAACAAAACTAGCATTGTATGGGTTGAAATTTACCTACGATACACAATAATGTGTCAGCTTTATCCCTGTCCATGTGTCAGCGATAAAGTTGCTCTTTATAGCACTGTGCAGTTTGTGAATGAGCAACAAACTTTATACTACAAGTTACACAATTTATATCCATTTATCACATTAACTATTTGGGTACTATTTGATGGGCATGTTGTGCCAAAGCATGAAAGACTAGAAACACTCCTTTGCATTACTTAACAGTTCCTTTCAGTTGGTAATAAAAATGACCAGCTGGACCAAAACAGGAAGCAAATGACCACAGCCACTACAGGCAGCTCGCCATGGGAACGTTGACAAAACCCTGATTGCAGCAATATCCAACTGTTAAAACTACACAAAAGCTCAACTGGCAGCCACTCAAATGCAACCCAACAGACAACCCTTTAAATAACGCCCAAGCACCATCCAATTTGCAGAGTGAGTTCACACATCTGCAGTCAAAACCAACACTTCATGCAGTGTGTTACATACATAGCTGCCACAATGCAGAGACTTATCACAGGCAGAATCAGCAAAACAAGATCAGCTATTTGATTTCCAACTTGTAAAGAAAACTTAAAAGCATAGTTCATCCAAAAGTAAGCATGCGATATTTGTTATGAAGTGCTAAATGCAGGCCTTGTGATCTTGCCAAACTTGTGCCAACTCTGCACAAGGGCATCTGACCTGCAAGCTGCTGCATAAGCGTAATCTTAACCTTACAAGAACAGTACCAAACATGATCAAGAGAACTGTAAGGTTGTTTTGCAGCCTGAAACTACTCATCAAGGGTGAATAAAGAGATCTTCAGCAAGGCAAAATTGATGCATGCAGTACTGCTGCATTCTTTCCTATGGTGTGAGGGTGTGACCCACCTTATCAGACTGCCGCATGTAGCAGTACAAAATCCCCCGCATGCACTTGATGGCAGAGTGCTCCAGTTCATGAGTGCGGCCCATGTCATCATCAATGCGCCTGTACAACAAACATTCTGCATGAGTTCCTGGAAAACACTTTATTATTTTGAGAATACAGATTTTAAATAGCAAAGTATATGCAGCATTTCATTACCATTTACCAAGGCAAGTGTTGAAACTATCACAGTCACAAAAAAGCGAACATGCAAATGAGACAGACCTTTAACTCATAGTATCAAAGCTTATGTAGAGCATGCATGTGCACACACCACCCACATACATTCTTACAGAGACAAATAGAGAGTAAGTAATGGGTTCAGGCCTAGCTGTCAGATTGGAATCATCTTAATTAAACTCCTCTGACAATGCTAATATGCAGAGGTGAAGACTGATGACTATGCCTGTCTCTGATATAGGCCTGCTAACTATTTTTATCCTCGCATTCGTCCTCTAGAGGAAAAACCATCACCAGGAGGAGTGAGAAGGGGAGAAAAAAAAACACTTTGTCTTAGGAGTTCAGTGGAAAGTCTCTTTCTTGGGTGCCCTCCTATAAATCTTGTAACCTTGACCCGGCCCAACAGAGTCCTGGTGACCTGCTTTAGAAAGAGGGGAGGTGTGTGTGTGTGTGTGTGTGTGCATGGTATAGATATATCATATGTGCCCCTATTATGCCATTTTTAAGGTTCCTAATATTGTTTAGGGAGTCTCCTACAATAGGTAAAAAAAAAAAAAACCTAAAAATTATGCATTTAATATCACCTCATTTTCCAGCAATTCTCAAACAATTTGTTCCAAGCAGTTCAAAGATTCAGTCTCTCTAAACCCCTCCTTTCCATGAGCCTACTCTAATCTGACTGGTCAGATGGCTCAGTCTGCTGTAGTTGGTCTACCGCGTACAGAACGTGTCTGAAACTAAACGCCCATTGCCATATTTCCATATTTTGAACCCTCGATTGAGAATATAAACATCTATTAATTATCTTCCTCGCAGGTTTTGATTCAGTGGAGCCAGCTGGTCCAAATAAACTGGGTATGTTATTGGAATTACTGGTGACTCATTTAGGCTGTTCAGATTTGATTCTTTTGGGAGACAATATCTTTATTTATCATGCACTTTCGGCTTTAAATCTTTGCAGATTGTTTACGTTCACACACAGTTATTACACACTGCATGAAAAGCAAAAATAAAATGGCACAATAGGGGCGCTATAAAACGTCTATAACTAATTCCCTTTTTACTAAATATTGAAAATATTGAAATTTTTTTTTTAAAATATACACCTAAATAAAAATAGTGAAACTACTAAGAGCCTATAAATTAACATATTTCGAAGTTTTTCTCTAAAACATTCAAACTTTGCTTTTCTAATTAAAAATTACATAAAAATATACTTGGACAGAATTGCATTCTCAGTTCAGCTGTTAATTATTATTATGAAAGGACAAACAACCAAGGCTGTTAGAGTAAAATTAGGAAAATATTAGAAAAATAAACCTACAAAACAATATTCAAGTATTTGGTTGTCCCAGTCGTAGAAAAAGTCATGCATCAAAACCTCCTGCCTGAACAAAAAAGACTTTTATTGTGTTGTTATGAAGCTTTTTTGTCTTTGTCACAAAATGCTTTTTTCAAACTATCTTATTTTTTTGTTCAACAGAAGTCACAGAGGTTTGAAGTGACAAGAGGCTGAATAAATGATGACAGATCTTATTTTTGGAGGGAAATCTGCCTTCAGATGAAAGATGGAAAGACGGCGCAAAACACAAGGAAATACTGCAAGTGAACCTCTTGGGAGAAAGTTCATTTTTAGGATGTAAAATGATTCAGAACACAAAGCCAAATCACTGAAGTAGCTAAAGAATAAGATAAATGTTCTACAACAGCCCAGTTACAGAGCGAGCAGGTGTTTGGTCATAACATCTTTGACTCAAAGTGACTTTGAACAATCCCCCAAGAGGAACCTGGGGTTTAGCTCCAATATCTTGTTTAAGAGCATAAAGGTGATAGTTCTTCAATTCCCCCTTGCAGAGTTTGAACATATAACCTTTAAGCTATCCGGTATCCAGCACATCCCTGGATATTAAGTTCAGTCTAATTTTGTCTTAACTGAGCTTTGGAAACTGCTGTGTAAAAGCAGCAGTCCACTAATTTGAGCACAGGAACAAATGTATCTAGATCACCGTGCCAGACTGCACCTGATCAGTGAGTAAAGAGTTACCTCAATGTGATTAAGCTGCCACTGACAGAAATTGATCAAATGTGAAGAGTGAATACTTACACTATAGTCTCTTACAGTATGCTCACCAAAAATGCTTTTATTTGATCAGAAATACATTAAACAGTAACATTCTAAAATATTATAATTAAAAATAACTGTTTTCTATTTAAATATATTTTAAAAAGAAACTTATTCCAGTGATAGCAAAGCTGAATTTTCAGCATCATTACACCAGGCTTCAGAGTCACACGTTTCTTCAGAAATAATTCTGATATTCAGATTTGGTGTTTAAGAAACATTTCTTATTATTATCAATGTTGAAAACAGTTGTGCTGCTTAATATTTCAATGGAAACGGTGATACATTTTTCTCCGATAAATAGAAAGTCCAAAAAACAGCATTTATTAGAAATGGAAAATTTTGTAACATAAATGTCTTTACTTTCACTTTTGATCAGTATTAATTTCTTTTAAAAAAAAAACAACAACAACATAAAACGTTCCCATAAAACAGCTCCCTTACAGATATGCTTTAAGATGTTGTAAAATAGCTTGTTCAGCCTTTTGCATACCACATCACACTTACCTTACACTTATCTCTTGGCTTATTGTTGTTTTTTTAACACAAACATCTTCTTATATGTAGCATTTAGCACTTAGATATATGTAGCACTGATTATCATCTTGTTTATATTGATAACGGATTAATGGATTTTGATTCATGATTGATGAGTCTACCATGCTGGTAAATGGGACCACTAGAAAAGTACCTGTATGCCAATGACAATGCCCAGATACTGGCAGCGCAGTACAAGGAGTCTCTGACTTTAGCCTCCTTGCAGGTGGAAGAGGTCTTCACTGGGAACAGACCAGTGGTAGGGCTCTGATAGTTCAGAATGGTGCACTTCACTAGAAGAAATGAGAGAAGGACAGAGATAAAAACAGATATAGTGTTACAATCAACAGCCCACAGCAACAGCATGTGCCTCCGAAAACACACTTGCCGGACCTTGCTGTTTACACGTCTTTGATGAACACCTTTTCACACCTGTTATTCTTAACATAAAATACCACAGAATGTATAATTAATTAAGCTAAATAAATATTATTGCACGTTTCTCATCTACATCAAGATTATGAATTAAAAAACTATTAAAAAAAAGGTATCGCAGCTTTATCCATCACTGCGCCCAACTCTCTCTCCACTGTGATTTCTCTTTACTAATGTATAATCAGGCCGAATAGGGCACTTCATTTTTCATCTGCACATTACGGCAGCACAAATGAAGGGGACATTCATTCCGAGCCATCATTTGTTATGTAGAGTTTGGGTCAATTCAGAGAGACAGTGCCAGCAGGGCTGGGGGTTAAGGAGACACTGGGGGGAATTAGTCAGAATATTAATATACTCTTCAGAGAGACTGCAGCCAGGATTCCTCCGACTCCCATCGGAAGAATCCCGCAATCCAGAAAGGGCGATAAATATATCTTTATCTAATTAGGCCTTGTACTGTGACTGCGGTTGATGCCGGCAGGACTGAAAGGAAGACTGCAGTTTCCATAATGTTTCAGGGAGGAACAGGTCAGAGATCAATTAATCTGGAGAAATCTGCCACACAGCCTGCTATTACTACCTATTTGCTCCTGTGAAAACCTTAAATTACTAATCAAGAAAATCTCATTTGCTGTCATTTCACAGTCGGCATGGCACACGGTGGCATCACCTGCACATAAAGTGACTTTTTTGGAGAAACGAAAATAAGTGAAATGAAATATTAGTCACACGCATCTTTAGCATGAGGGATGGAATGCATCACTGCACTCTAGATGCAAATTCTTTGAAGACTGCATCTCTCTTATCATCTATCAGCATAAGGCTCCTCTAAATCAACCCTAACACTGCACACACAAACAGTATGCATGTAATGCATGTAATGTGCTGCATTCACAATTTCACATTATACAGTACATATAATGATCCATCTCGTAGTAAGCTGAGATGCATTTCAGCTTTAAGGAAGAGCCTGCCAAAACTATCACTATGCGAATTATGAAACTTACATTTATTTATTATTGTAGGATTTGTCTTATAGGGAATGGCATGGGGAATCACTCAAAGTGGGATTACCCTGCTCTGTATACGTTTGTCTGCTTCAACCATGACTCACTCAAGAGAATCATTGAAATGAGAAGCATCTTCTCTGTCACTCTTCACTCTCTGTTCTCTCTCACTTCCTCCCTTCCTCATCCTACAGTGCTCTCATCGCAGTGTTGGGATTTTAAATGAGCTTTAGGAACAGGGTGAAGTCTGGATGGAGGAAAGAGATTGAAAACTAAGATTTCATGTATGCAGTTTCAAGAAACAAGGCTCTGCCATCAGTTTTTGTGGAGGATGAAACAAGTTCATTGAGTACTCTACTAATGAGCTGAGGAGTTGAATAAGGTGTGCTAGACAAAACAGGTGTCGAAATGTGCAAACACAACATTTTGCTACAATATTTTAAACCAAGCAGCTGAAGTCTGTGTTCTTTGTATTGAACCATAAGGTCAACCTGATATGTTTAGGTCCTCCATTGGTCAAACACCTTTTTTGCTCTAAGAATTAGACAGACTGTCCATGCTGGCAAGCATATAAATGTAAATAGGGCACAGATCTGGCAGGGTCATATTCTCACTTGTCCTTTCAAATTTTATAAATTATTTTCTCACTGAGACAAAATGACCACCAATATATTGTAACCAAGTACCTACAGTACAGACCAATTTGCATGTTTTCACACTTTTTTCAAACTGGTTAAACTTAAGTTCAAAACCAAATATAACACAAAACTGAATAAAACCGCAATTTGATTTCTACAGTAGTACCATAGTGAAATTTCTTCAGAATCTAAAAATGACCAATACAGGTGTCTTTCATTTTCATTACCATCTATATAAGGGGACGACTTAAGAACAATTTTGTACTGTAATGGACCATGTAACATATACTGGAGTGAATTTTAAACTGTGGAGAGCTGTCATTCTTGTTTTGTAAGAACATTATAGATGGTTTCATCGGGCGCACGCACCTGGCCCGAAGTTAACTTCCGGTCTGTTTGTTTATCAGTCTGGCTATAGCGCCATCTACAAACGCAGTTAAAGTTAAGGTGATGAGCAGACTGAAGTTGTGCTAAGTTGGTTGTGCTGTGGGATGTGTTTCCCATACATTGATTTATTTATGGTGCTCACAATATCAAAACTGACCTATTTTCCAAAAGGCTTCGTTGAATAAACATGAGCACGTCCTGCACATTTAAAAATCAAAACGAGGCGCGAGTGTTTATATATCACTGTATTTCTGAAGGAAGACTATCTTTATTCAGTCTATTAAATTTTCGATGTCATTTTCATTTCATCTTGCTTGTTAAATGCCTGATAAAGCAGTGTTTGTGAGCTCAGTGCTGCTTTGTGTACAGCAGTTACTGTGGAAACCTCTGTTTCTTCTGCTTTAAAGCACCTCCCACTGGCAGAGAATACATTTGCATTTTGCATAAGTCTGATTTACGCAGCAAACATATTTTGTTTGTTATCAAAAATAATCTACTCTAGAGGGACTACTTAGCTGTTGTTATTGATTCTATTTGGAAGTCTATCGGAAGATAAGTTAGGGCCACAAAAGCGTGCATGCGCAGTAACATTTGTTTATGTTGTTGCCATTGAAACCATCTATATAATGCTACTTGATAGTGTTTTAGGTAATTGTTTTAGGAATGACAAAGTGTTTGTTGGTTAATAAACTTTGCTAGTGTTACAGATGAATGACTTGATTTAAGAAATGGTTCTCAGTCATTATAAAAAGTACATTTTTATAGATTTTTTTTTGTACATTTTAATGTGTTACATTTTGTTAAATTTCTCTGAAAACTATTTTATCTTTTCTTAATTATTTTTGCGCTTGTTTTCCAGTATAAGATACATTTTGCTTGAGAAGCAACATGACAGATAATTTTGTTTTGTTTTTATTTAGCAATGTTCATATTTTATTTAGTAATAATAATAATAATAATAATAATTTCATTTTTACTGTAATACATATATATACACACACACACACACACACACACACAGACACACACACACACACACACACACACACGCACATACATACGTGTGTTTATTTATTTTGCAGTGCATCAGTCACTAACAATATCACCCTCACCTGCGGGAACGACCGGTCTTTATGGTATCATCAACAAACCAGTAACCAACAAGTTTAAGAAGACTCTACATCAGTAGTTTACAAATGACACATACATTTAAACTAAGCTAAATGACCCCAAAAAACATTAAAACATTTTCCTTTATCTATGAAACTATAAGAATTAATAAAACTATCAACAAAACTCTTAATCTTTAAAATGCTGTTTCATCTCAGCAGTATTTATTGTCATGTCGAAGACTGAAATTGAAAGTGAGATTAGGTGAAAGGAGAGGGAGAAAGAGGGTGGGCAGGAAAAGAGATGAGTATTGATTAAAAGCAAAATGCACAGAGGAGCTCAGCAATGATTGAAACCATACTAGCTTCAAATGAATCTTTTAGTGTTTGGACTCAACTCATTTTCTGGGTATTATAATTAAAAATAATGGTTTGGGTACTTTCTGAATCCTCTAATTAAACTAGGAAACATCTTTCCATGATTAAATTATTATAAAATATGAGTAAACACCAGTGCACTTAATACACAGATCAACTATATTAGGGAAAATCATGAGTAACTTGGCAATTTGTACACAGCTTGACACCTTAAATGCATTGCTTTATAACTTTATTAAACTTATAACTTTATTAAATTAAAATTAAAAGAAAGGTGGTGCATTTAGATGAAGCCATGACACAACACAATGAGGTTAAATACCTAATTTAAAGACCATAATAAAGTGCTCAAGAGATGTTCTCAGACTATCCTGAGCAAACCATACCATAAAATGTTAAGATCAACCTCTATTCTCAAACCTATATGACAAACAAGTTACATCCAGGACATAAGTTCTCACCTGAGCTATAGTAGCGGTCAAGTATCTCCCAAAGGGGCTCATCCTCCCGGTGCAGTGTGGACAGCTTAAGGGGTTCATAGATGGAGCCTGATCATAGAAAGCAAAGATATAAAATAAAAGAACATTTGAATCGACATAGATCTGAAATAATGTGATGCTTATCTCATCTTTAGATGCAATTCAAGTATCCCTGGATGGAAGTGATGAGCATACTTCAAAGTCAGCATGGCTTATTGATGATGCTGCTATAGACAACTGACCCGCTACAGGCTCACTTTGGACTATTTAGTATGCAGAGGCTGAGCTGACTCACCAAAATCAAAATGTGCTTCTTTTAGTCTCTGTAACCTAAATGGTTTTCTTTTCCATTTACAATGCTAAGAGCAGCGAAATGTAGATTTACTGGGGTGCAAATGCAGCAAAGCATGCCAGGAAAACAATCAAAGCAAAACGCAAAAGACTAAAGCTATTGTTCTCAAAATGCATATATCAAATTGAACGTCATTGCAAACACACACAGCTTGATTGCAAAACTGAAGGCACTGGCACAAACTCTGTGAATAATGGAACCTGACACCAGTAGATTCAGCTTTTTTTCTGTAAGGACTGAAATTCAGGGGAACCCCATCAACTGGAGCACTATTTCAGACACATTTAACTTTGGAGCAATTTACATTTTAATAGAATCGACCCGGGGTCAATACCTCAGGTACTGAAAATTCACATTTCCTAGCAAATTAGCATAATTCCCATCAGCTTTTAAGTAGCAGGGACAAAGCCATTTCTTTTTAAGATAACTCCAGCTAAGCAGTGCACATCCAAAAGGCAAATGAAAGATACTCCTCATTTTAGTTTCACCACATCGATATAAAAGTAACTTCCCTTAGAAGCATACGAACCCTCTGTTAACAGATTTGATCAGACATTGACAGAAAGAGATGAGAGGTACTGGACTGCATTACTGATTTCATTAATCACAGAATTTCCCCCACAATGTCACAATGGTTTATTTATGACTAACCCTTTACATCTGATTAAATATTACAGATGAAAAACTAAAATAATCATTAAAAAAAAAAAAATTAAGCACCCATTTTCAATTAGGCATCAAACAGTCTGAACCAAGACTGTTATGGGAATATATTGGCTTTCAAAAATTAGAAGCTAATAGCACTCTATTCCAATACTTGTAAACTAAAACAGAGAGTTCTTATTTCAAAAGTAATAGGTGTCTTTTCCATGGACCAATGGCTACGCCCCAACTTACCAAATTTCTGGAGTTTGCGATGGACATTCACTTCATTGGCAGTGTTGGCCATTTTTCATTAGGTGAACTCTACGCCAGGCCTCTATTAGTTAAACTACAACATCAGTATAATTCAGAGGGTTAGCAGAAAATAGAAAAGACAAATTACATGGAATCACACAGTGAGATTTTCTTCAGGCATGGTTACTGAACGGGCATGCAACAAATTACATTAGACGCAATTGAAAGATGATCTTGTATGACTGATGTGAGGGGATGAGATGACAATTAAAATGTGCAGAAATGACACCATATGAACTAATATGCTAAGCCAACTTCTAAGGTAATGACTGACAATTTGTGATCTTTAGTCCTATTTTAAAGGGAAATGTGCAAATCTCAGCTGCTTGAATGTTTATATCGTTTTTCCTCACAGCTCTTTATATAAATTTGGATATATACCACTTTACCCCATACTTACAGTATACTCATGTAAAGTGATTTATAACATATTGCAAATCTAAACAACTTGATTGTTTGTATTAGAAAATGTAAACTATAATATCAACCAGCTCTAATCTGCTCAATACGCGAACAAGGCATGAAGACATTAAGATACTGACATCATTAACATCATGAATTTCTATAAAGCTGTACAAACAAAATTGACTATTTAAAAAAAATAGTACAAGCAAAAAATCTGTCATTGTTTACTCACCCATGTTGTTCTAAACCCATATGAATTTGTAGATAATATTAGACAGAAGGACAGTCACTATACATGCACATTTCTGTACATGTTTAGAAAAACATTAGGGCAAGCGATTTTCTAGCAGGAAGAAACTACGTGTGATTTTATTTATTTATCTATCTTACATAACCACAAGTGGATTCTGAGAACTCTTTCAAGTGCTAACGTTACTTGAGTTTTAATGTCAGGCTGAAGCAGATGCTAACAAGCACTGAATTGAGAGGGTTTAAAAGCCTTTCGAGGGGACTGAAGTCTTTTAAAAATAATACTCCTTTAAAAATTCAAAGCCTTAAGCTCAGTGTGCAGTTAGTCTCTAAATATAGCCCTGATCAGCGTGCACTTGACGCCTGACCTTTGGGCTCTGCTATCTGCCACACAAGACAAGACAACTCATGTTAATGCGCTTATGCAGCACGGACAATGGATCAAAATGCACCGAGAGAACAAATGCGCAATGTTTAATCGTGCTCAATGCCATGCATCACAAAAGCCAAACCTGATCGCTTAGATCTGGCTTTGAACTCCAGCAGCTTCCAGCCGACATCCGCTAGGCTTGCCATTATGACAGCTAAATAACAACATCACACTCATACCGTTTAACCACTCACACTGTCGCAAAGCCTATATGTACTCCCCCGGCTGCCGTAGAACGACATGCCGTGTTCCAGATTATGGTGACAGAAGCTAACAGCAAAATGTTGCTGTCTTGGGCTTGGTTTTTGACGTTGTTATTAAGTTTTGTGGGACAACACGTCACGTTTGCATTGCAGGACGTTACTGCTGATTTATTTGGCCCGGAGAATGCTGGCACGGTAGCGGCTTTCGGCGACTTTAACTCTGATAAACAGACTGACATTTTCATCATCAGGAAGGGTAAGTATAGTTCTGCTAGCTGAAGTTAAGATAAATGCTGCCTCTTAGTTGAACTTAATGTAATGCAAGTAGATGCTTATTGTACAGTGTGTGTGAGCTTTATAAGATGTTTTGTATAACGCTGCGTTGTTGCTAATGACAGGAGGTGTGTCAGGATCCTCCCTTTGTACTCGTTTATGTATTGTTTACTTGTGCTAATAACCCTGATTCTGTGTTATTTCATGAGAATATTGCTTCTTTTAGATTCTGAGTTGTTGATTTTCCTGGCTGATCTTAAAGCTCCTTATTTCAAACCTAAAGTCCAGCTCACTAAAGAGGCTTTCCCTAGGTACGAATACACACGGACACACACGATTGATACATGCATTTCTAAGGCCTCTAAATTAACACAATCTTCTACATGCCTTTTGCCCTCTGACTGTAAATGAAAGGCCTTTTAAAAATAATTCTAAAATGTCAGTCTACTTTCAGGCTGTGGTAGGAAAGTCGATTTTAGTATTTTTAGGAAGTAAACAAAAAATAACTTTTATGTTGTTGTCAGTATTTCAAGTGAACATTTATTGGACTGAAGCAACCTAGGTTAACTTAACTATCCATCTTTTTAGAAACATTATGTTAATAATGTATGCATAAAGAAAGATAGAAAATGCTCTTCTGTAGTGTTTAATTCTGTTGCACTGCATTATATGTTTTGCTCCCCACAGTTAAAACTACAAAGCTTTGATCATAAAGCGAAGCATTTAAATATCATCTTACTATGACATATTATTGGGAGATATAGATTGACAGTGCATGTTTATTATGCTTATTTATTATGTTTACTTAGAGACCATATACATAACAACTGCACCAAGTAGCATACTCTCAGTCAGTTTGGGCCTCTGATTAAAACTGATGTGATTTTCTTTTTTTCTTGAGTGTGTGAGCTCCATATTATCACTATATCATACTGTATGGGCTGTAACAGCTTGATATATCAAATATAATGTAAAACCTAAACCACATATGCAAACTGTTATTTTTTATTTATGTTTTTTTTTTTTTTTTTTGTCTAAAGGTTCAATAAACTGTTTCATTAAAAAGAAAAAAAAAAGATGTATTTTTTTTCTGCATATTATTTAATATATCAGGCTTTTAGTGTGAGAGTTTGTGTGTGTTGATATTGGCTTGTGCATGTGTTTCTCTGGCTCTCTTAGTGACATCAGCATAACTAGTGTGGTCCCGGGTGATTATGATGGAGACTCTCAGATGGATGTGCTTCTTACTGGCTCCCCAAAGGACTCCAGCTTAAAAACAGTTGTCTTCATCTTCTGGGGACATAACCAAACTTTGGGTAAAGTCTGAAAAAGAAAACAAAGCAATTAAAGTGCTATCACAAAGTTCTATACATTACCTTGGCTCCAGCTGGTTTATTTATTAAATATTTTTGCCAATAGGGCTGGACCAGAATATTTGATTATTCGAATATTCGTTCGGTGGGTTGGCATTCGATTTTCAATTTTGAGATTTGAGTATTCTTTTTTTTTTTTTTTTTTCGAACACCTGGCATCCCCTGTGAAACGGTTCTCATTCCCACTTTAATATGAATCACCCATGAGTGAACGTCATTAATGTCATGATTTAGTTCATCTGGAAGAGAAGACAGAAATGCAGAAGACCTCAGCTGTGTGGGAGCACTTTAAATTGAGTGAGGACAAGACAAAGGCAGTGTGCCAAATATGCGATTTGAAACTGGCCTACCACAACAGTGCATCAAATTTGAAAAATCACCTGAGTTCTGTAAGTAGTAGCCTATAGTATATTGTTAGTGTAAAAAAAAACGAGCTGCTTTTATCCGCAATGTTAATCAGTAATTTTACACATGATAAAAACGTGCACTTGATTTGCTTGGAAAATACTTGCGAATACGGCAGTCATAAAAAACGTACAGTAGCTCAGCCTAATAATAATTAATAAAGTATTGCTCTTAACAGAGCAGTGTGTTTTGTATCACTAGTGCAGGGTCCGTTCTCGGAGCATATAAGCCCTGCCCACACTGTTCTGTAGTTTATTAAAAGTATATTAATTCTGAACGTGTTGTGTGCCCATACTGCATAAAAATGGGACACTGCACTCCCTTGGGTCCGCAGAAACACACCCGCAACGCGTGAAGTCGATTGGATAAATGGTTTTTGACATAATAAAAATGCAAACAGACAGACAGACACGCCGAGATTCCTGCCTTTATTAGAGAGAAGAATATGTTCAGCCTCCTCCCTCTGAAGCTTCGAATATTCGGTGTTGATTACTTTCGAAGCTCAAAAAATGGTATTTGGACCAGAGCAATAGAAATGATACTCCAGAAGTGATTTGTGCAGTTTTTTTAATAAATGTTATCTCTTCTCTTATAGACCAGAGTCATAGGGTAGATCTGAACAGGACCTTTATTGATCAGCCCCTTGTCATGGAGTAAGTGCAATATATTGTTTTGAACCCTTAAATGCATACCTTGGGTCTTTAGCAACCTGGGACGTCATTCACTACCCTCTCCCTCCTTCATTTTTTAAAGTTAGACATCAAATTTCTCAGTATTCCCCAAATCTATTCATTATAAAAAATATAAAAAGAAAAAATAAATAAATAAAAGTTCTGTTTTTGATTAATTTTTTGTAAAATGTTTATAGGGTCGCTAGCGACCTGAGGTATAATTTTTTTTTCCTGCACAATGGGAGTGAATGGGGCGAATAAGCTCAAAATATTGATTGTAAAGTAGTTGAAAACAATAGTTTTGAGAATATGGTTGAGATTGTGGAAATGAGCCAGGTGCTGAATTGTCCTGGTCAAGTGCGCTCTGACGATAACAGTGATGTAAAATCATCTGCTCAAACTGAACCCTTCTAAGTTTCAAAATTTAACGAAATATGCTTTATTTTATTATTTTGTAGTTGTTATTAAAATGTCATGAGTTTTATGCTATTGCAGCAGTTAGAGATCCATCCGTGTTGGATATATAGGTCCAGGTAGCTAAATACACGAATATGTAATAATGATTGGTGAATCATCCATGCATTTAAGGGTTAATTCAAGGGTGTTTTGAACATTATGTAATATCCAGATATGATCTTGGTCTTAAACACTACAAAACACTGATGAGGATTGTGTTAATTTTAAACATACAGTAAGTGAGCACAGTTCTTCTTGATGTCTCAAAATCATTCTTAATATAATGTACCATATATAATATAATGCACTCCGCAATCCTTTGAGTATAAAATTGCAATCTCAAAAGTTTTTGCTTTTGCAGAGGTCTAATGCTGCTTCCTCTTTTCCATGTTCAGCTTTAATGGGGACATGATTCCAGACATTTTTGGATCTGTGGGTGGTTCGTCAGAGGTTTGCTATCTCAGGAGTAGGTAAGACTGTTTTCCTTATTATGCGATAGCTTGTTTTTGGCTTTTCTGCCTGTGTCAAGAAAACAGGTGTACAGTGTACAAAGCATGCTTTTTTATTGTTTGTCAGGCAACTGAAATGTGAACAGGCTCTCAACTTTGAAGTCAAAATGCGTGTCCCTCATTCCAATGCTTTCATCGACCTTAACAAGGACTTCACTGCCGGTGAGTAATGCTACTGTGGTCTTTCCTTCACTCTAAAGGTTTTTGAAGTGTCAGAGAAAATATTGCAAGGTTCTGCTGCTCTGTGGACCGATTTAAAGAATCGCTACTTCTCTATTCTGTAGCTTTCGTTTAGCATTGCTGTAGATGCCTTGATGAATCCCATTTGCCATGGAACAGCCTTGAGTGCTGCTTGATGTATTCATGAATTAGGAATGCTAGGAATACTTCTTTGATTATTAACACGTCAGAGACTCAGGTTTATTCGAATAGACATGTTCCTCATACTGCTTTTCGAAACAGTATATGAAATTACATTTTACGTTTGGTTTATGTAATGATTTATCTCATGCTTTGTGGAGGTCACAAAAGGTTGTAGATAGGGCTGCACAATTCTTGCTAAAATGTGCATCACAATTTTTCTCACACGATTCTCTCTCTCTCTTTTTTTTTCTTTTAAGAACCAAAACATTTATTGCATTCAAGTGTAAAAAAAAAGAAAAAAAAAAAGTGCTGTTTACACAGGAGTTTGAGTTATAATAGAGTATTGGACTTAAAAGTAAAAAAAAAAATAAAAAATTCTCTTTTCCTTATTATTGTCCTATTAAATTGAATAACTTAAAAGCTGTAAGCTTTTGAACATAAATAATAGAATATTAGCAAAAATAAATACAAATAACTAATAACATAATGATCCCGAATATTTAAAGAGCAGGTCAGATGGTATTTTAAAGTGTCCCAATATTGTATTGGAGTCCCCTACATCAGGTTTAAATGCATCTAAGGTCAGAAAACATTGTAATTTTCTCAGAATATACATTTAATATTAGAGTCATTTGCCAATGAATAGGAAATGATTCGTTTCAAGCAAGTTCGGAGCAAGCCCCTCCCTTCCTCAAGCCTACTCTGCTCTGATTGGTCAGCGCGCCAAACCTGTTGTGATTGGCACACAGATGAGTCCTTGAGCCAGTTAGCCAGCATTACCATTGACAAAGCACCTTTACATAAAACAATAATATAATCAATCCATTCTTATAATGACATAAAATACAAAAACACTAATCAAAGCGAATCGTGCCCACAACTAAAGTTTAACTGCTAAACTGTGAACACTTGGTGGATACATTAGCCAAGTACTAATGTGACTAACTGATGAAACAATACAGTTTGTAAACCAAAATATGTCTACTGTAATGTTTGAAGAACGACAGACAAAAGACGCTTGGTCTTAACTTTTAATCAGAATGCAGAACAGTTGTATCACAGGAGCACCAGCCGAAATCACTCATCTCTCCCGCATTAACCCTGTAACTGCCAGTGCAGCACAATAAACAGCAGTTTCACAATTATTATAAAGTCTGTGTGCTACACTACATTCTTTTTTATTAAACAAAGTAATTAGAACAACGTCAGTCTACAATAATCGACATATTCTTAGGTTCACTGCAAATTTTTAGAACTACTTCAGTAAGACAGTAATATCGTGCTTTACCTGGAAACCTAAAGCTGCACTAGGTATACATCACATATTGGCACAAAAAAAATTATATTTTGAGCACTCATTTGAAAATGTACACCTAACGTATCAATCATACTACTTACAGGTCGTGGTTCAGAGAGTTTGTTAGTCCAAATTAAGAAGATTAGAAGCCAACAAAGATAAAAGCCCAGATTAGAGAAGCAGTTCTTGATAAAATGACAAGCACACAACAAAAGGCTCTAATTGTATTTCTGTGGTATCCTTGAACACCGCGTCTCCTCTCAGCATGATGTAAACGCACTAACTAGCAGAAGTGTTTGTGGGCAGATCAGACTCTGTTCGTATTTCGCGGGCAGGCGGGGATTATGCAAATGTGTTACCCAGTGACGTACACCGGTAACAGGCAAAAGAGTCGAACATATAACGACTCGTTACGGCGATTCAGGACCGACTCTCTCTTTTGAGAGACAATATCTTTCTTTTTTATGCACTTTTTTGATTAACAACTTTGCAGATTGTTTTCATTTAAGGATAGCTACGTTATAAAATGCAAAAGATAAAAAATTCAAAAAACCAACTGACCTACACTATTATTTTTATACAAGTGATAGGTAAGCTCTCTGTTGACTGTCAATGTTAACCTTTTTTACAGATAAAATAATACATTATAATAATATGCTGCCTTTGTTGTATAATTTACAGTAATGTTGTATATTGTTGTTTTAATTGACAAATAAGCACAAAAAATATTTTTTACAATGAACATTTTAATAGGCCTTTAAAAACTGAGCTTTCACAAAACACTATCTATGATAAATTGGCTTATTTAAGAGTGGAGCATACAAAACCTGATGTTAAACTGAACAAAATCATAACCCATAAAGGCTGTAACCCATGAAGGCTGTCACTCAGTGCAGTCACATTGTTACGCACAAGGGTGTAAATTTCATCTAACAGTAGGGGATGTGGGGGGTTGTATCTTATTTAGATATTCAACCACAGCAAGCCATATCTGCCGCTTAACATCATATTGAGCAAATCCCAACACATCGGTAGATCTACAATATTAGCTTAATATCAGTTCACACACAGGCTTATCGTTGTGTTCGTTGTAGTGGGTGACTTACTATCTATCCAACAAGCTATGGTATTAAACAAGCTAACATTACCAAACAAGCTAGGTAACCTTGTAATCGCTCATGGAAAATTACATCCGATATAATTTTTTTTGTCATGACAAATTTATTAATGGTTCAGCATCATCTGTATTAAAGAGAAAGAATCACTTCATCCGATGTTTAAAGTGAATAAAATAGCCTTGACAGCCTACTTACACATTACTACTGAATCACTCAGTTCTCTCCCACCGCCCACCGGACTCGTGTGTGTCGGTGAGGTAAAGGGGGAAAGCAGGCAGTGGACCAAACCACTGTGAGGCAAGGAAGGGGGGACTCAAAACTTTCTAAACTTAAAACGCTTTTTTTTTTCTTTTCTTTTTTTTGCTACTTACTCAGTTATTTTAAGTATTTTCATTATATTATTTTATATTATTATATTATTTTGGTTTGTAATTATATTTTTAGGGTGGGACAACCCCAGGGGGTAACGCCTTAGTAACGCTGAAGCTGATATTTCACTTCATAGAGATCTATGGCACTGATTCAATGCATTGAACAGCGCTGACGCGAAAAATACTATAAATATATCGCATTTATGTATGAATCGAGAATTTTTTTTTCTGTAGATATTATATCTATATAGGTTATACAAATTCTCGATTTTTAAACTTCTTTAAAAGCTTCTTAAAAGTACAAAAGTCTGAAGTTAGCTAATAGTTGTTGTTTTTTAATTTACGCACATAATGTTCTGTTGCCTGACAGATGTGTTCTGAAACAAGTTCCAGAGAAATCTCATCTGTAGCCAGTGAGGAAAAAGTTTGAATCTCTTTCTCTCTTTGCATGTTACAGGTTTGGTTTTGCTCTGTTTGTCGACATTGGGTTGGCTGACTTGTCTTTGAAGGTTAAGATTTTGGAGAAAGTAACTTGTAGTGATATAAGCTAATTTAGTGACTACAAATCAAGCAGTTCCTTCTATGTATAGGATGCAAAGTAGGGCCTGAAACTCTTACTGTGAAGCAGGGCTCTGAACCGGTTCAAGGATCGAAAACGAAGACTGGAAACAAACAAAAATTTGATGGGAACAGAACCAGAAATGAAATCAAATTTTCCAGTCCTGAACAGAATCGAAAAATTTGAAATGGCAATTGACCGGTTAATAACGTTATTTTATCGTTCCATTTAATATTTGAAATTTGCTATTAACCAATCAGGAATTCAAATATGCAAATGTGGTGCTATCCGCTCAGCTGTAAATTTATCTAAGTCGCAGTGGCAATGCATTAGAGTTTATCCGAGGGTACTGTAAGATGGATTCAACAGATCACGTGCACCTGCAGCACTTCTGTAAACGAAAAAAATTGAATAAAACTACAGGCTTACATAAAAAGGAATAGCCTATATTGGCCTACAGGGATGTATTTAATCATTGACTTAAATCATTGACACAGATTAACAAAACAAACAAAAAAAATAATGTGCTGAGTTTCGGTTTGTGACGTGATCCAAAGTTAATGGAAAACGAGACAGCAGAAAATAGTTTTCTTTATTTTGCAAAAGCTTTACAGTTTTATTAATTTTTTTTGCTTCTAACTGTAAAACCAACCAGCGTTGGACCATACCGCACATGCAGCCTGTTCATTATAAAAATAATATACAGTTAAAGAAACAAATTGCACTGCTCTGCTGTACAATCTGTTGAGTTCAGCGAGCGCCACCCACTGATCTATATATGACTGGATCGCTCATCGCGTTCTAAACAGCCAACAGGCAGTGAAGCCACCGGAAGTGTTCGATCCGCCATCTTACTAATCCCTACCGGCGGAGAGTACCACTGAGTCACATTCAAACCGCTGTCCTAAAATCACCAGATTTGAAGCAAATCAGTCAAACGGGACTAGTTTTTATGTTGTATGTAAATTCATTTTTACTTCAGATGTTATCTGCAATGTTTATGGTCTTTTTGGGCAGGATAAGAGAGATATTTAAACCGTTTAGGTGTCTGCTGCACACTGACGACACAGGTAACTGATCCAACACAAAATATAGCCCATTTCTTTATGTATGTAATTATTCAGGAACTATTAAACATGAACATATTAGTATCAGAAATGGATTTGAATATATTACAATAAATAACACAATATCCTCTGTTAATATTGCTCTATACTGAAATAAAAAGCTTAACTTACTTCTTGGAAATAAAGTAAATGTCGTTAAATCCGTACTGTATTTAGTCAGTTATTTATCTGAATAAATTATGATGTGTATATTTTTAATGTCCTGATTGAGAAACATCTATTTCAGACTCTCCAAGATCGCCCAAATATGTTTACTAGCATTACCATTTCCATGTAAAATGTTGTATGGTAAATTAATAATTAATTTAACCACCGTTTAAATCATTACAGGCTTCAAATGAATGCTGTTAACGGAAATCATTGTTGAAACATTTGCACTTAGCGCCGAATTACGAATAAAAACACTATAACAAAATTATATAAACAATGAATAACTATACAACGCAAATAAAGGTATACAAAGCATAAATCTTTCAGATTTCAGAATGAGCACTTTGTCATTTGTTATATATATGTTGAAGTTCTGTCCGTCTGATGTTTATCATGTTCATGATGTTCGCTACTGTAATTAACGTAGCTTTTTAATAAGTAGGGGAAATTCCCGATATTAAAAAAAATAACTGTTTACATGCCTGGGGTGTTTGCATTGTAAGAATGTACAGCGGTACTTCAGATTTAAAAACGCTGACTTGTTATGTGATGTTTTCTCATTAAAATCATACAATTTCCTATTAATTCAATAGAACGTTTACGCACACTAGGGATTACCAACAAATGCCAGCATGTGCTTAACCAGATCATTGACTGCAGGAGATTAAACTAAATATTTAACGAGCTTCATTTTACATTTGTTTTATATGAGGTTTGTATTACTAAAACTACTATAAATACAGTAACAGGACTGCTAGAGACATGGCTGCAGATTGAGCCTAAATTAAGTTGTAACTCAGTAGTGGCTGTGGCATGTTAATGATCAAAAGTTGTTGACAAACCTAAAAAATATTTAAGTTCAACTTTTCTCTAGTGAAAATCATGCATTAACAGGGTTGCACTCAAAATACAGTATTTTTAGACACTGTACTGCCGTTTTAACTTACTTATAAACATTTAACCGTCACATATTCATGTAAACATAAATGTATATTTGATCAATATTCAACTCGACTGAGACCAACAGATATTCACATTTTCTACACCACTGAATAACTTAGTTTTACATTATTCTGCTTCTCTAGATTGTTGTCAGGCTTTTTCTCTCCGCTTGTAATCCTTTAGCAGCAGGTCTTGTGGCGAGTGCCTGTGAAGTACTAAACTCTCTTGGTATTTCTGCTGTGCTGTGTTAGTATTGACAATAACATAATACAAATTTCAATAACATATTAAAAAAAATAAAAAAAAATTACATAATTATGCTGTTTTACTGTATTTTTGATTAAATAAATGCAGCCTTCGGTCGGCGAGAGTGTCAAAATTCTTAAAAAAAAAACTTAATTATAGTTACGTTTTTGCTAACAAAATAAACCAGTAAAAGCCATTTGTGTGGTGTATTTTTGTGTTCATGGTTAAGTGCTAACTTATACTAAATACAACATACATTTAATAGCATACGTCTTAAAATAACATTAACATAAATAACATTAAAATTAATGCTGGGCGAGCCTACATTACAAACTGTCCTGGTTGAAGTGTAGCCTAAATGCAGTTGGTCAAATCGGTGTTGTTTTGATCAAATGAATTGACTTCACGCTGAAAAACAAGCATTCCGATCAGTTGTCGCCCAACCATGTCATAGCTCATTACCATAAAGTTGATCTGACTTACTTCAACTCTCCTAGATGCAAGACACACTGCGCCAGAGCTCGCCACTTGCTCACATTGAAAATGAATGACTTCCGGTGGTGGTGTGAACGCACGGTTAGAGACTTCAATTCAGTTAAAACTAATGTCAAGTTTAGAAAATCAACCGCACTCTGATTTGTAGCCTGTCACAAAATGCTACTACAGTAGTTTTTCACATAACTAATGTCACTATGGTGTCCTGGTTAAAACCTGTGCTGTCTGTAGTGGCTCACAGTCATCATAAGCCAGAAAGGTAGTGCATTTCAGCATCCTCTCCATTGCAGAGTGCTTCTCCTGACTCCTGATGTCAGTGTCTTTTTTTTGTCTTAACCTTTTTAAATCAAATGATCTCTCAAAAGCTGTTTATGAATTCAAAGCCATTTTCAAGGGTGAAGAGTTTCCTGTTAAGCTTACCTGTCAGTCACATAAAATTGACCGTAATAATCCTGTGTTTATAAAGACTGAAAACAGATTTAAATGCTCTCTTGAAGAATCCTGTCAAAGTCTTACTGTCCATTAGTGTAGTTGAGGCTCAGAGTGGTCATGTGTCTATGTAACAGTGACCAAAAAGGACTTAAGCATCTCATCCAGGAAAGGCTAAAGAGGTCAAAAAGTAATTGACTAACCAGTAAGGATGAACACCATTTATCCATGCTAAAACAAAGCCCCTGAGCCACTATAGCACTTATCTCGCACCCTCTCGGTGGGAGCCTGGCATCACTGCCACCCCCAAACCATCTGGAGGCTGTTCTGCTGCCACACGATCGGCCGTGCTGTCGGGTCTGATTGGCAGACAGGACCAAGAAAGCCTCTCTGGACCTCTACAGCTGTGAGAAAATCACAGCAGATAAACAACAGCCCAGGAGGGAGAAAAAAGTGTACACCCACGACAAAATCATCCACCTCTCTACAGTTATGGCTGTCTGCTGTGGCAAGAGTTGGTTTGAGAAAAAAGACCTTAGTGGGGGTATACCTTTAGATAACAGCTGAAACTGAAGGCTGGGTCACTGATTCTGGCTTGTTTTGTGCTTTCTATAAAACGAATATATATAATTTTTTTTTTTTTTTTTTTTTTTTTTAATTCTTCATTATGTGATCTTGATTTACATGGTGGGTTCATTTACATTTTAATGGTAATTTTTGGGAGGCAGGTCAGATTTGATTGTGGATAGCTGGGGGGAAAAAACAACAATAAATGCAAATAAGCATATAATTGTACAAAATTAGGGTAGCAAATTAAGTAGTTTTTTATCTGCTTTCAAATGGGATGAATAAATGTTTCCATGTGCAGTATTGTTCAAAAGTTTGGGATGAGTTTTAGAAAGAAGTCCATTATGCTCTCAAAACGTTGTTTTAAAAATACAGTGAAAACAGTAATATTGTGAAATATTATTACAATTTAAAATAACTGTTTTCTATTTTAATATATTTTCTAAAGTAGAGGTCGACCGAAAGTGTATTTTACAGATAGTTTGGACCACACTGGCCAATACTGATTAATCAACTGATAGTTTTTAAAATGGATACTGTCTGAAAACGAAAATGATAATTCATAGTTCATTGACTAATGTGAACAGAAGCAACTTCAAAACTGAAAAATTAGTATATGTTGAAATTAACACACTCTAACTAGATGGCCATCTTTAAATATCTACACAAAGGCCTTGAAATTATGAATGAGAAATTACATACATATGGATATTGTATGTATACTCACACTTTAATTGCTTCTATTCTAGAACACTTGATGATTATCTTTTCAAAATAACAAAAAATGTCAGTCTATTGGTAATAAGGTTGTCATGTGGACGGACATTATCTGCATTATTGAAGTTTGAATAATATGAACTTGAGCACTTAGTTGAAGGACCTCTTTTGAAGTCATATTGACTGAATGTCAATACCAGCATCCTGGCCTTTCACTGCTCAATTTATATTGCTTCTGTGACCTTCTCAGTCAAGGCTTGAATTGTTCCCGTACGTGTCCTTTCAGTGAGGGTCACCTCTGGATCACAGCTCAGATTCCAGTCACACATATGAAATCGTAACACCACTGCATGGCTGCGTCAGCTAGAAAACATGGAATTGCATCCACTTAGGTATAACAATGCCTCCTTTAAGATTTACAGTGGAATGTCCAGCCTTCACCCTGAGCTTCTATGCAAAATCTCCCTCTCATTTATACAGTCTCTGCATCTGATATCTGGCCCTAGTGGTTTATTAAGATGAACAACAAGCAATTACTTGAGACAAAGGTGAATGATTAAGTCCGGTTAAATGTGCCTCTAATAGGCTAATGCTGCCGTGCTTGAGCAGCTCTGATTGCTCAGGTAAGGCTAATGTGTAGCTAAAGGAGCAAATAGAGAATAGCAATGAAATGAACATGCAGAAGTCTCCTGCATTCAATAAGCCCCTGTGGCAAATGTTCATTACTTCTCCATCTTCTGTTTTTTGTATCTCTCAATCAACATGGAGATGCCACTGGCATCTAGATCACATTTCCACATCTTCATTATGTCCTTGATACCCCGTGGATTAAGAATGTGCGACCTCGTTAAAAATAGGGAGTAATTGCCAAATAATTATAAATGTCATTATGCGCAAATATGCACAAAAGACACCAATTCTGCCTTCTGACTGGTTGCTAGGCAACCTTGTATTGCAGTGCTCCAAACTGCAGCCAATTAGACCTGAAATCTATCTGAATGTGAGCGGTGAGTTAATTGTCCCGCAATGTAAAGGAAACAGATTTTCCACATTAGGGGACTGCTAAAGTGGGAGTTTCATCAAATCATTATCTCCGGCAGTCTTCCAGACTCTCACTCGCAGTTGAACATTTAGGATACATTAGGCCAAATGCCCGTGATTGTGCACCATCCCTCTCACTGTGTTTATTGTTATTCCTATGGGATTTTAATACCTTTTCATTTATGCTCTTGCAAAAAGAGACAACAATCCAATAAAGTAGCCAGATTTTGCAGAGGAAGAGGCACTAACTTGTTTACATAAGATGCCACTCTTTAACAGGGATAAATTTGGACCCATCAAGATTCGGCGTCATCTCCGTGATTCTCATTGTTTGGCACCCTAGAGACGTCTGCTAGATCTGCAGAACATAGCGGGTGGATAACACAATGACTGGGTGTTTCTCCTTGTACAGACCTGGCACAGCTATACTGACAAATAGCCTGAAACAATGTGGGTAGAGATCTCATTATTTTTCAATATGTATGTCTTCTCGCTGCCTTCCGTTTTTATAAACATGCTGATATATGGTGCCTTCCAGACTGTTGTCAGTATATCAAAGAGCTAAATTTTTACATTAACATGATAAATAAAAGTCGAGGCAGCAGATTTGTCGCTGAAGTTGTCCCACACAGTTGATGGCCAATGTTAATCTGTTCCTTTGGGGAAAGAGTAAGCATGCTTAACAATAACAGATAAGATTGAGCCACCAGACCTAATTAAGTTCAGTGTGTATTAATCAAGCATTTTTAAAAAGGGCCGTGACTTTATTTGTCCTTCACTCAATTAGTGGCTGTAGCTAATGGAAGAGTCTGTTTAAATGGATCATCATCCCAGAAGACTTCGTAACCTGCCTGAGCTGCCTCGGATTCTCTTTCTCCCACTCTCTTCTCTTTCACTCTCTGCCACCCCAGGGCCAGTTTTATCCACCCACATGCTTGCTTTTTTTTGTTTTTGTTTTTTTTAGGCATTTTGTTTGTGCTCGGGGTGCTTGTTTAAAACTATTATTATTACTTGCATAATGCTGGTGCGTTGTCACAGACTAGACATGTACATTTATATTCAGAAACATCATGTAGAACATGGACCATTGTGCACGCACCGTTCCATTGAATGATACATGTGTTTTAACAATGTGGTTGAACTGAATGTACGAAGGGAACTGTTAAAATAACCACAGCATTAACAACAACCGTGAAATAAGAGTGCATGGTTTATTTGATAATCAGATGCATGAAAGTAGCATTCGTTGCTTTAGCCAACAGACACCGGCACGTTTTCTTTCAGGATCATCATTCGCCGATGGAGAGGAAAAGTTAAATACTATAGCATTTTATTTTATGAAAATGAGATAAAGAAGTTTTAGCACTGAAAGAGATTGGATCTCGAGCTCATAGAACTTAAGATGTGCCAGGCTATATCTGCAGCTAATCTGAATAAAAAGCAGAATGAACTGATGAAATGTTAAGACAGTAAACAGAATGAATAAAATGTATGAATGATGGAGTGCTAATTGACACACCTTTTATTACAGTACAGAACTATAAAGTGTATTTTCTACCTTATTCTGTGCAGAAAATTGAAATAATTGTTTGTAGTATATAAAACGATCATAAAATTGCAATTAGGAAAAAATTATAGATTACAAATGATTGATTATTGTGCAGCAGTGTATTTGATTTTTTTTTATAGCAAATTCAAAGTAAGAGATAAGAAAATAATTCCTTGTAAAAAAAAAATCGTAATAAAACATACATACATAAAATTATCTTATTTGACATTTCTGTCACTTCTGAAATGATGGCTACACCTCTTGTGTGACAAAATGTTAGCCTATACATAAAACTTTTAAAGCTTTTTTTTTTTTTAAATCTTGGATTAAATTTCTACATATGCCATGTCATGCCAACATCATTAAACTAGCATCTAACAATGCACAAAAGTGTTTTTTTTTTCTGTAACCTATGGTTCTGTAACCATAAAGGCTGCTGTGTAATTTGCCCCATGACTAAGCATTTAAGGAATTTAGGGTAATCATTTAAATAATCCTGTGAATGAACTTAAAGAATGCAGAATCGAATCATTAATCGAATTTAATTCAATCGAATTGTTCTGAATTTGCAAAAATCGTTCTTGAATTGAATCGAAAACCTGTGAATCGAATTGATTTGCGGTCTACCCAAAGATTCACAGCCCTACCTTCAAGCCATTCCAAGCCTGTATTCTCCACATAAGGACAGTTCATAGTGGCTATATCTTCCAAAAAAAACTTACAGGTGCTGGTCATATAATTAGAATATCATCAAAAAGTTGATTTATTTCATTAATTCCATTCAAAAAGTGAAACTTGTATATTATATTTATTCATTACACACAGACTTTTATTTTTAAAAGTTTATTTCTTTTATTGATTATAAATATGATTATAACTGACAACTAAGGAAAATCACAAATTCAGTATCTCAGAAAATTAGAATATTGTGAAAAGGTTCAATATTGAAGACACCTGGTGTCACTATAATCAGATAATTAACTCAAAACACCTGCAAAGCCTTTAAATGGTCTCTCAGTCTAGTTCTGTATGCTACACAATCATGGGGAAGACCAAAAGATGACCATTGACACCTTGCACAAGGAGGGCAAGACACAAAAGGTCATTGCAAAAGAGGTTGGCTGTTCACAGAGATCTGTGTCCAAGCACATTAATAGAGAGGCGGAGGGAAGGAAAAGATTTGATAGAAAAAAGTGTACAAGCAATAGGGATAACCGTACCCTTAAGAGGATTGTGAAAAAAACCCATTCAAAAATGTGGGGGAGATTCATAAAGAGTGGACTGCAGCTTGAGTCAGTGCTTCAAGAACCACTACACACAGACGTATGCAAGACATGGGTTTCAGCTGTCGCATTCCTTGTGTCAAGCCACTCTTGAACAACAGACAGCGTCAGAAGCATCTCGCTTCAAAAAGGACTGGACTGCTGCTGAGTAGTCCAAAGTTATGTTCTCTGACGAAAGTAAATTTTGCATTTCCTTTGGATATCATGGTCCCAGAGTCTGGAGGAAGAGAGGAGAGGCACACAATCCACGTTGCTTGAGGTCCAGTGTAAAGTTTCCACAGTCAGTGATGGTTTGGGGTGCCATGTCATCTGCTGGTGTTGGTCCACTGTGTTTTCTGAGGTCCAAGGTCAACACAGCCGTATACCAGGAAGTTTTAGAGCACTTCATGCTTCCTGCTGCTGACCAACTTTATGGAGATGCAGATTTCATTTTCCAACAGGGCTTGGCCCCAGCACACAGTGCCAAAGCTACCAGTACCTGGTTTAAGTACCATGGTATCCCTGTTCTTAATTGGCCAGCAAACTCGCCTGACCTTAACCCCAGAGAAAATCTATGGGGTATTGGAAAGAGGAAAATGCTATATGCCAGACCCAACAATGCAGAAGAGCTGAAGGCCACTATCAGAGCAACCTGGGCTCTCATAACAACTCAGCAGTGCCACAGACTGATCGACTCCATGCCACGCCACATTGCTGCAGTAATTCAGGCAAAAGGATCCCCAACTAAGTATGAGTGCTGTACATGCTCATACTTTTCATGTTCATACTTTACAGTTAAGCCAAGATTTCTAAAAATCCTTTCTTTGTATTGGTCTTAAGTAATATTCTAATTTTCTGAGATACTGAATTTGGGATTTCCCTTAGTTGTCAGTTATAATCATCAAAATTAAAAGAAATAAACATTTGAAATATATCAGTCTGTGTGTAATGAATGAATATAATATACAAGTTTCACTTTTTGAATGGAATTAATGAAATCAACTTTTTGATGATATTCTAATTATATGACCAGCACCTGTATATAGTCCATGCTGTACAATTTGTGTACTATCTACTTGAAGTCCATTAAAGCCATTTGAAATAGTAGCTTTGTCACCCTCTATAATATGGTATTAACATGTGATTTTTAATCCTATAACGACTGATTTTTTTAAACTGACGTCCTAATCTAATCTTAGATTTTACCTAAATAATAATGGGCCATTGTTACGGCAGCAACAAGTATGCAGTGAAATTTTAAAACGTGTTTTATATACATTTAGAGAAATTTGGGCTGGTAATTATTTTACTAGTCGACCAAGTAGCTGAGCCAAATGTTTTTGTTTTTTAAATAAGAGGTTACTGTAACTTATTTTTGCTTATTTCCAGATTTTTAAAATTACATCCATCATTTGGAGAGATAATATGCAAGACAGAAGACCATTTAAAGCCCATATTAAATAGGATTTTTAAATAAATGTTAAACATGTGGCTGACTCTGTGATGTGACTCTGAAAACCACATTTCTGAGTTTGTAGGCTCACAAAATTCCTTTGTCGACCATGAATAAATCATCATCTGAACATTTCAGTTTTATCACTGAGAAACCATGCAAATTTGCTTTTACAGACGTCCCCATGAAAAACAATTACCGTCTGAATAGGGCTGAAGACACATTGTGATCAGATCACTGATAATGTATTAGTTGGTATGAGACAGATTTTGACCAAATATAATGAAGATGTAAATGCGGATGAATTTTCGTTATCCTCACTCAGCTGTATGCAGTCTGTAATGAGGTTATGCTGCTGCAATTAGTCATGTAAAACAATTTTGCTCTTGCAGTGTGAAAAAGACAACAGAAACTGTGCTCGTGATTTATTCCCCCAATTTAATCAACAATATCTTATTCATTTATCAAATAGCAAACACATTATGAATGTTTTTAAAATTTGATAAATGGCAGATACATTTCGGTTAAAAAACTCTTATGTATGTAAATGACTTTGTAAGTCACATTGGAATGAAAGTGTAAAGTCTAAAAAATTCTCTAGATGCATAACATGTTAATGCCAGGTTTAAGGGGGTTGTATTCTGAGAAACTTTCAAATTGAAATCATTATTCACTGTTGATCTTCATCTCCATATTGAAACATGGATCATTGACTGTCAAGGTTTGGCGTCATTTTTTTCCGCATGTGTCATAGTTGAATGTTCTGCACCAGTTATGAAATATTAAAATGTGACATTTGTAAACATTCCTCTGCATCCCACAAATTTGCACATCATGTGACTGGATAGACGTTTTTTGTATTCCAACAAAAAGCAGGCAGACACATAGGTAAGTAGCCTGAGCATCAAAGCTTGTTAGTGAAATAAGTTGGGCTGCTTTTCCCATTGCTCTCTCTGCCAGTACAATATGAGCGAAATGGAATAAGGAATATGTGGGGTTGGCATAATCCCCTCCACTCCACCTATGTTGTTCTCGTAATGGTTTTACAAGATTATATCCCCTTAGAATAGCATCTTTCCATTTTATGCCAGTACCGTCATGCTCATGAATGAAGTGCTTTGGGGAAAAAGGTTAGAGAAATGCAGCGGATTTGTTGGCTTAGATATTGGCTTATGTAGCATCTAATAATAGACTTCAGTTTTTTCTTTGCCCTGGATTCAATGCCCTCCTTTAACCCCCAGACCCACCAAAAAAAAATTCCTTCTACATTCCCTCACTGTCAGCTCAATGAAGTTTGTTTCCTATGAGTTTAACTTCATTCAATATTCATTTAGTGTAGTTCAATTCTCTCACCAAACTGGGAAGAAATCCTCAGCCTGGGAACCACCGCAGATCTACAAAATGTAGGTGACGCATACGAGTCTGTTAACAAGCTGAAACTGGGTGGTTACATGAAAAACCTTTTGAATCTCTGTTATCCTTTCAGTAACTCACTGAGTTTCATTATATATTTTCTATACAGAGAGTTTATGTCTTCTGAAGTGCATCTCGAGTTGGAAAATGAAATGTCAGGATGGATTCAGAATCAGGATGCATGTAATATCCCACATTTTTCTGTTTTTCTGGGCTACGTTTTTCCCCCCTGTGTTCTAAAAGGTAGGAAGAGACTGTGCTCGTGGCTGTGGCATCTTGCAGAGATGACGCTGGTGAAGGACTGACCTTGAGAAAAAGGCAGCTTTCTCTCATGCTCTCTGTCTCTTTTATTCATCTGTTTCCACCTCATGGTCTGTTTGAAGTGAATAGTGCTCCTCACTGATCATAGTGGACCACGCTGTGCTAATCTCATAGGATATAGCCTGTGGCCTTTCGACCAGAAAGATGGAGTGATTTTGTCAGCATGACTTCAGAATTCAAGATGAAGTCTTCACAGGAATGTAATTACAGATTTGTTGAATGGCCTCTGTAGGCCTGTTTTGGTGTCCTGGCTCAAGGTGTCATTTCTTCTGTTTCAGGGATGAGTGAAATGACTTTTTTTCTGATAATGTCAAGAAGAAGAGAGGTTAAAGACAGCAGAACCTCTGAGAACTTCTCCATTGAGATGACAGTCCAAAATCAACATGTCCTGTTTCAATTAACTTTGTTCTTCCAGGTCTCTTTATGATGCTTTTCCACTGCTTGGTATGGGACAGTATGATTCGGTACGGTTTTGGTGGGTTTTCTACTGGGTACTTTTTTCAGTACCACCTCGGTAGAGGTTCCATTTGAACCATACCTTTACCAAAACGTGATGTGTAAACTCTGCTGATCACTGATTGGCCGGAGAGAATCGTCACTACCTGCATCACTGAACTTGTGACACAGAGACACAACAGAACCACTAGATAGATTTAAGCAAAGAACGTCTACTAACTAGAAGTGAGAGCCAATAGAAAGTTCCATTGCAACAGCAGCGCCCAGCAGCAGCAGCCCTGCGCTTCCGTCATTCTGGAGTGAAAGCAACTCGGCACTCCACTAGATTCTAGCTGTCGCTATGGCAAATATCAGCTGCTTTGTTTGAAAAAATTTACATTAAATCTGAAATACAGCCTGAACGATCATCAGATCCTTTTAACAGTTTATTTTACAGACTTTAAAGTCTTCCTTTTTTTCACAAAACCTTTTGCTCTCTAGAAACCATGTCAGTTTTGGTTGAAAATATTTTAAGTTCAAGTGTAAGCATTATAAACACTGAATTAATACCAACATATGAAATTAAATTAATGACATAATTTTTTTTAATATATAACAGGAATATGACAGCTTGACAGTTAACTGTTTTTGCAGTATTGTCTTATATTAATGTCCATTAAAGGAAGACTGTAAACCAAAAAAAAAAAAAAACACGTACAGCCACTTTCTCCAAAATTGTTTAATTATTTAATTATGACAGAGACAGCAATGCATCATCTAATCTAGATCATCATGTTAGTGTGTTCCAGGGGATTAAACGTACAATATATATTTCAGACCTAGTGGAGTAATAGTAAATAATACTATATTAAGTAACTGTTAAATATAAAGTTGCATAAGCTTATTACTTAGTGTCATATCCATATAAATCATTATTATGGTTTCTATGGCTAGGACCTAAAGTTCCTAAAAGGAATTATGTTTACTACTAGACTAAAAACAATTAAAGTTAGCAGGGGCATAAGACTACAGCCCTGTTCACACCAAGAACAATAACTATAAAGATAACAATATTAGCGTCCACACCAGCGAACGATATCATCTGTTTATTCTAAGCGCACGCTCGTCTGCCGCTTTAAATTCTCGAGCTCATTACAGCAGGATGGATTCTGATTGGCTGTCAATTTTTTATCGTTCATCAGCTGTAAAAAAAAAATTGTTTTGTGATTCCAACGATGTCGTTTCTCTTTGTCTTTATTGTTATAGCGGTGGTGTGGACTCTGCTATTCTTTGATATTGAGAATGATTTTTAGAACTAAATCTTTATCGTTATCTTTATATTTATCGTCCTTCCTTGGTGTGAACGGGCCTTACGTCCCACTTCAAAACACATAATATTTTTACACTTTTGTGAATAATTACCTGTCAGGGTCTTTGGGTAAACTATTGATGGCACGATATTTTACTGTCACTGGTAGTTTTGCAGTGGATTGGCCAACAATGCGTTCTTTTATTCCATTTTGACTTCTCTTTCGTTGTTATTCTGTCTGTTTCTCTGTATCTTTGCTGTTGTCCAGTTGGAATTTTCACTCCAAAATGGCTAGTGGCTGTTACCCAAAAAGCATCAGAGTTTCGCCTCTTGGTCTTTTATACTCTTTGATTTAAATCAGCACAGCCAGTGAAGGATCGAACCCAACCAAAAAATGTCTGTTTCGTTGTCTGTTGAGGAAGTACAGACGTTCCTTTCGTTGATTGCAGAGGAGCGGATCCAGCGGAGCTTGATGGGGCGATACCCAAAATGAAAAAGTTTTTCAGGAGTTGCAGCAGTAGAGGTGGCACAACTAATACAACATGTGAATAATCGCCATTAGAGTCTTGTCACTCTCACAACACTTCATTTTGTCGTTAGCCTCTTTATTAAAATCTCATTCACCTGTCAAGCTCACGTTGTGATCGTCTGATCTCATCGACAGCATTTCGCCACTTAAGGACAGTCTAGCTTAGCTCTTTGACTCCCTCAAGGGCATTAAAGATGGAATCATGGCTGGTTGGGGAAGTGACAGCTGTACAAATAAGCAACACTCTACCTTTTGAACCTCAGGAGAAAGATCTAGAAACAACCCCGCGGCATCAGCCAAAACACATATGAGATGGGCCCTCTAATGCCTTCAGACAGAGGGCAGTCTGAAGGTTTTATTTGCTTGGTGCTGGCATTGGTGGTATGATTTGTTTTGTTGAATGTTTGATTTTGCAGCTGTAGCTAAATTTAAAGGGGGTCACATCATGAGGCATCGCTTTTTTCCTTGACCTTTTGCAATGAAAAAGATCATTGTACTGTGAAAACATTCTGTAGCTTTCAGAACTCAAAACGTCAAGCCCAGAACGTCTCATTCTTGCAGCTTTTGCTTTCACGTGTATGGGCGCTAAGACATAAAGGGAGAAAGCAGTGGTTTCGCTCGCTCTGACGGCATGGTGCCTCAGAGGCGGAGGAAGTTGCTCGCGGCAGGCGAGCCGATGATAATGGAGATCATTTGGTTTGCAGCATGTCAGCATTGTTTGGAACTAATGAGAGCTCAGAAGTTGTGAATGCATTGTAATTAACTACCAATCAGTACCTTTGCCTCCCCTCCTTTATCATTTAGAGCTGATGTGCTTTTGTTTCATGAAAAAACATGCTACTGGCCTCCATCTTAAACATGGGCTTTGCAAGCGTACTGGATATATATATACACATACAGACCTTATATTTAGGATTTACATATTGTATATGCATATAAATTTTCCATCTATTTGGATGGTTTTGAAATGACCTAATAAACTTAATGTGATGCATGTCATAAATGTCATAAATTAAATAAGAATGGGATTTAATAGTAGTAATATACTAATTGTGTAAATTCACAATAACCAGGATCTATCATCAGAAAATCTAATTGATTATATAGATCATTCTCATACATTTATTTATCTAATTGAACCTTGCTTGTTCCACATTAAACCATATTTAAAGCATATTTTGTTGTTTTCACAACTAACAGATTAATGTTGATTCTAAGGAATTTAAACAAATTAATTTTGAAAATACAATTATTTAAATGAAATCATTTAGACTGCACATTTCGGCAAATAGGTAGGTTTTATGGGAGTTTTTCACTACAAAATCTCCATTTACAGACAATTTGCATAATGGGAACAGCAGTATACAGTATATAATATATAGTGCAGCAATAGTAATAGTACTGTTCCAAAAATAACAGGCTGTCCATTCACCCTAAAAAATGATGTGAAGAAAAGGTGTGTTTGTGATGTGATTTTGAACAGAAGCACTTACGGTTCTTCACAGTGTAAAGAGATCTCTCAGGGTGACTGTCAGCATCTCTGGCTGTCAATGAAGTGTATATGACTTTTGTGTGTGTGTGTGTGTGAGAGAGAGAGAGAGAGAGAGAGAGAGAGAGAGAGAGAGAGAGAGAGAGAGAAGGAGAGAGTGAAAAACACCCTCATTTAAACTAAAGAACCTTAACTGCATGTTTGCATAATCCTGAACCTAAAAAATATTGTTTACTTTCTTACATTTTTTTTAATTGGTTTTTACAAATCATTTGAATTCCGAGTGTCCCCATAACCTGTTTAAGTGCTCCAAGTTTGGGATGCTTTAGCTTTAGTCTGATTGGTTGGCAGAAGAGAGCAGCTGTAGAATAACTCATGCACACAAACACCAAATCATCACAGCCTGCTGTTGAGCTATATGTTGGTTTCTGGGTCTAAGGTGCTGTATATACTTATACCTCTGTTGGCATGGAAACCGCCACCTTCTATCTGTGAAGGAGAACGGAATTTGGGATTCGAGTCTCGGGCTGATGCTGAAATTTTGCACCCACATCATAGCCCTGCATGTTTGACAGACAGACGGTTCGATGCACTCTGTGACTAAATCCATCATGACTTCCTCTCATCAGTACTGAGTTTGACAGAAAATCCTTGTATTTAACCGATTGTGAAAGGTGTATGCAAATGTGATAGGAGCTAGAAGTTAAAAAATATTCATACTTTCAGTCATAAAAAGCCAGGAAAGGAGAAAATGGGTGCCTGGGCTTTCCAGAATCAATTAAAGATGACAAAAATACATATGTACCAAACAGCATTCTGGGTGCATAATAGATTACAACTGAGAATAGCAATAAGACAACAGTGGAAGTCCATTACATTATGTTTCACTCTCTGTTAGAGAATCATGCTGTTGGAGGATATTACATGTTATCTTCAAGCTATAGCATTTGGCCTCCGACTAGGAACCATCCACGGTAATGGAACAGTCTTAAAGGGAGAGAAAGATCGAACGTATGTGTGGAAGTGTGAGGATGTCTTTTAAAGGATGAGTCTGTGTATGTGTGAGAGAGTGAAAGGTCTGTTAGTCTGTGTGTGAGAGTGTGGAGAAGTGAAGAGGTGGATCCGTCTGCTGACACAGGAATGAAATTCAGATGTAGGTGTAAAAAAGAAAGTAAAGGAATTTTGTTGTGGAGTATGTTGGGGAAAGTGCTTTCTATTTATTTAAGTGAAATTTTCTAACAGAGTTTGAAGATGCAGAGCTTTTTATTATAAAGAAATCTAGCCACCTCAAGTGCAGAAATCATTTATTTACAGTGAACACAAAACATTAAAAATTAGAATAAATTTATATTATTTTTGTCTGTCTAAGATCACATAATGCACTGGCAAAAGAAAATGATTTGTGGCATTTCTGTATTTGCTTAAAATTCACTCAGACTGCAGTATGTGATTAAGAATTGAATGTTCACAGTAATCATGGTTATTGTAAATAATTGTGACAGGCTTACTGGTTCATATAGCTTTGTTTTTCAGCTTTTTAAAGATATGCAATGCACATCTCAATAATTATGTAGTTGGTCTGGAAAGCCTTTAAATGGTGATTTGATTTATTTTTTTAATTGGTCAGGAAAGGATAATCATTTCACCTAAGCAGCTACTATAGTAGTTTCTTTAATCAACTTAAGTAATATACAGTAACAAACAGTAAATGTACTGTAAAATGATCTGGTTAAATGTGCAATAGGATATTTGAAAAAATACACCTCTGTTTAAAAGTCAGTAATATTGAAGAAATTAATACTTTTATTCAGCGAGGACACAGAAAATTGATCAAAAGTGACAGTGAAGACTTCTACTTTGTTTCGAAAAATCTATTTTACATACATGCTGCTCTATTTCTATTCATGAAAAAAACTCACAGGTACCACGGTTTCCTCAAAAGTATTAAGCAACTTTTAAACTTGAGGTTGAACGCCGTAGAATTTTTTGCTAAAAATGTTCTCCTTCACAATGCATCATGTCTCGGAATGTTTTTCTGAAACTAACAGATGGTAATGCAGAGGGTTTTTAAAGTCTTGTCTTCAAAAGCTTCTACCTGCATACAATATCATGCTAGAAATCCATGATCGCATCTGTCCTAATAAAAGATGAAAGGCATTTGGAAGTTGTTTGTGACCTCACTCCAGTGAAAGTCTTCTGCATGTCTTGGTTCTGGATTTGTTTTTGGTGTGCTTATCAGTTTCATAACTTACAAAACAATACGATGTTGCGTGAACCCTGTCTCAGAGGAACGGAGTAGATTTTATTGATCTCTCTTTTTCGCTCCTCTATTGCTCATTTCCTCTTTTCTTTTCACTCTCCTCTTGTTGTCACGCGTCTGCCGCTGAACACTTTCACTTTGCTCTCTCTTCTTCCTTCCCTTTGCTCTGGAAAAGAGGGCAGCGGCAGTTGAAGGAGTTTTGGAGACAGATGCTCTCGCATCTCTCCTCGCCTGTCTCTTCTTCCCGTAGAGCCTGTCTCTGCGTGCGTT
Organism: Cyprinus carpio; assembly: GCF_018340385.1. NCBI lineage: Eukaryota > Metazoa > Chordata > Actinopteri > Cypriniformes > Cyprinidae > Cyprinus > Cyprinus carpio. Next base: position 25,053,652 of record NC_056578.1, on the reverse strand, counting down.
TCTGCTGTTACCCATAATGCCTCAGGAAAGGCAGTTAGAAAGTTGAGTGACTCTCCAACATTTCTCAGCTGAAAGAGAGCGGGCCACTGCTGTGCTTCATACCGTGTACTCGTTTAAATGCTGTCATTAGATATAATGGAAAACTGTTCTTCTTCCAGAAAATTCCCCCTCAAACTGCACAAGCCCTGCTGTGACTCGCCGTATCTCAGATTCGCAATGCACGTTAGCTAGTTTATATGTGTTAAAACAGCGGTCCTCTTGTAATTGTTTATATATATATATATATATATATATATATATATATATATATATATATGTATGTATATATATATAGTGGATTGTTTGAAATCTTACGTAATCGCTTTAGGGATGCTGTTGTAATTATTCCACTTGTCATGCTGTTCTGCATGTGATGGTGGAAGATAAATGAGATCTGTCTTATTTTCCTTCCAGCGACACGACACTGGCTTTGTGTGTGCCGGAAAATAGAGGCACAGTGATTTTAGCACCACATTGTTTTGTAGCTTGTAAGACAAGCTTTATATAGCCTGAACAATAACACTGTTCCTTTATGCAAAGTGATTTTTGCATCAGTTGTGGTTTGTGCTCAAAAGTGGCTCTTTTGCATTGGTGGTCAGAGGTTAAACTAATTAAATTTTTGCAAATATTTTATATTTATTGCATATATTCCTTTAATCAGATTAGATAAGGGATTAAATGCCTTTTTTATTTCAGTGTCATGCCATTTTTGTTTCTCTGTTGTTTCTCTTTCAGTGGTTTCTCAATATTTAAGATTGTTTCACTAGAAATGAAATCAGCTTTCGTGAGCAGCCAATGTGTGAATTTTCCTCCCCTCGATCTCACTTCATGACACATAATCTAAAGTTGCTCCTTAATTATTTAATTCTGACGGCCCTTTAAAATATTAATGCCTTAATGGAGGTTTCAACTGCGTGATGTAAAAAGGAAAACAACAAACAAATAATATGCACAAGATGCCATATGCTGGGATGCTGGGAAAGCGAGATTGCATAGCAACAGAGAGGACTGCATGCTGTTAGTGGAGGAAATGAGAGCATGAAATGAATCAGAGCGCTAATCAAGGCATATTTTCGTACATTACTGCAACATGTATAATCAAATTTATTTGATTAATTGTCCGAGAGTCACATTACTCTCTGTCACTCCCTGTTATGTTCTCCACCGCTTCTGATTAAACAGTTAAATTGGACGTTTGTGTCTAAAGGATGGTTGTTTCTGCTGATTCTGTGCAGATTGGCCACAAGAATGGAGGCATGTAAACACAACATGCATGTTTAACAGCTAACAGAGCCTTTCTTTCCTGTGGTTTCCAGAGATTTCCTACCCACCCATGACTGCTTCATCATTGCTGCTTTTTCAGGGAGTTAAGCTAAATTAACTCTTGAAAACTGGCAATGTGTGTTTAATTTAATTTGATTTAATTTAGCAAATATAGTCAAGTCTAAAAATATATAGTAACAGGGTATGTGCACATTCTGCAAAGAGGCACGCAGTTAAAGAGTGTTTCTCTTTATTCTTGAAGCCTCTATGTTTACAGTCTTGTGGTGAATGTGCAATTTCTATATGTTCCAAAACAAATATTTTGGTACTTGTCCCAATTTGTTTTGTTTTGTCATGGTTCATGTGTGCAATAAAACATTACATTTCATGAGAAAAAAAATCGTTGTAGAGAATCGTGATATCAATTCTAAGCTAAAAAATCGTGATTCATATTTTTCCCAGAATCGTGCAGGCCTAGTCACAATAACGTTTCTTCATTCTGTTTGGCCATTACATATATTTCTTGCAAATATACATCTTGTATAAAACACAACAACACTGCACATCCATTCGGTGGAGGCGCTGGCGTGATCCCTTGCACTGTTTTCTGAAAGGAATCAGCATAAACAGCAGAAAGTACTTTGTCATTTTTGGTAATATGAGTAATGCATTATTCAAAACTGTAAGGGGTATACTTCTATTTGTGTACACCTATAATAACAACAAACAAAATTGTGCTTTTGTAAGTAAAGAAAACGAACAGGGTGTGCTTTCCGCGATCTCGGTCTGAAATGCTTAATGTCTAATTTTAAATGAAACCATTGAAATTGAAAACAAATATTTTTTGTTTATGTAACCTGTATGAAACCAACTCAAGGTACAGTGTTTCCTGTCTGAGCTCATTATCTGTAATGTGTGTAAACAGACACACGCAGCGCAAGCTATTCATACGGTAAACATTCACATGAGCCCCGCAAACATGTAAACCCCCCCCCCCCCCCCCCCATCATCTCCATAAACAAAGCTGCATTTGTGAATATTTAGAATAATTCTCACACAGGAGTAAACCTTGAATTTACTCCAGAAGAAGAATGCAATGCAATGTGCTTTTTGATTCAGCAGAGGATATCATTTCTGACGAATAAATTATTCATTCTTACTTACATTCGTTAACATATTATTTTTACATAAACTCATACACATTTTATAGTTTGGCTTTTCCCAAACTAGCTTATGTGGAAGACTGGATCAATGCCAGACTTTAAGTGATCTGGAATAGTGACAGGAAGGAGTTAATATTATGATTATTGCTTCAGTTCATAATTCAAAGTATAACCTATACATTGTATAGCCTATAACTGGGCTTTAAGACAATGCAGTAGACTAATTATTATGGTGATATTCAAGTAAAGTATATTATATTACATTGCATTACATTACATTACATTATATTGAAAATGAATTGAGCTCTCTGTTGCCACATATGGTGTAGTATACAGAAGAATCATGGGAAGGTTTACTAATCAGATGGAATGGGCATTTCAGGGCTGCTCACGCATATGAGACAAACATTAAAGCATCAACTAATTTTTTACCATGGACAAAAAAGAAAAGAAAAATCTTTTTTTTTTTTTGGGGGGGGGGGGGTTTGCTTCATAAACAAAATGAAAGAAAAAAAAAACAAAATCAAACATTTCTCATTTCTCTTCATTTCTTTGTAAGTAGAAAATCAAATGACCAGAAGGTACACGGACCTAACAGTTATTTCATGGTCATACCTCTGAAAATCAAGCTGAATATTCTGCGCTTGAAAATTTCTTGTTTACTTGCTTCTCGGATTGCCTTGAACAGATCTCTTGAATGTCTTTCAAAGATTTGATGCTACAAACCTAAACTCTGTCAAATCCAATAGATCTTCTTTGGAGGTGTCCATTGTAGCAGCTTCATGCCTTGTAAACAAAACTTTGTTTCCATCTGAACTGGAAAAGCAGCTCATCAGTCAGACTGGAATTGTCTATTTTAGACTCTTGCAATTCTTGAAAAAAATCAGACGGTGAACACGAAATGGGGACCATGGCCATGCCACATAAGGCCATCTTACTTGTTAACTTTTCCACAGGAAAGCAATTTAAATTGGTCAAATTGGTTGAAACTGGCCTTGAGAAACAAACATGTGTTTGATTTAAAAAAAAAAAAAAAAGTGATTTGACATTTCAAAAACCTGAGTGAGATTGAAGTACTTTCTGAAAGGCTTATTGAGAGTGCCTGTCTCAGCCTTTGCTGTGCACACGTTCAATATGTCTTGCACTGTCATTATTAATACATAAATGTGCTCTTTATGTTTGTAGAAATAATAAAATGTATGTTGTTATTCCTTAAATTGCTTTTATAAAAATCCTTTCACTTCTTTTTAGCTGACCCACCTCTTAAGTTCACCCACTGCTGATTGTTTAGTTAGTAAGATACATTTTTTTTGTGTGTCTCACTAAGATAATTGATTATATTAAATTGATGAATGCTAGCGGTTAAACAGAAATAACTGAAAAAAAAATAAAAATTCTGTCTAAATTCAGAGCAAAACTCATCCAACGCAAGATTTGCTGTTTTTGCTGTTTTTCACACCAAACCAGATTGTAAAAATTGTGATTTGAAAATGGCATTTCAGAAGAGGGCCTTTTTTCAGAGTCATGCTAACATTTCACTTGTCAAACTGCTGAACGTGTTAGAAGCTCTATCCTTTGTAGAAGACACTTAAAATGAAAGGTGCTATTTTTACACATCAGCAGAAATTCTCTAAAGTGAACTCACCGTCTGTCAAAAGGTGCTGGTATATGACAATGTACGTTGAGGTGTGGGTGTGTGTGTGCGTGTGAGCACACGTGAGGGCCCAGACCTGAGTGTAATCAGCCGACTGTACCAGTGGCACTGCTCTAAGTCTGATTAATGAAACTGTTTATTCCGCACCTCATCAGCCACCGGCAGCGAGCTCTCCACTCCCACAGGGAACACCACTTCACCAAGAAAGAGAGAGAGTGAAGAGGGATAAGAGATGGAATGCGTGAGACCTGAAGGAGTGAGATAGGAAGAGGAAAATGTTTTTTTTTTTTAGAGGATGAGGAAAAGGACAAAATGAGAGCCAGAGGACAAAGGTTTGCAGCTAAAGCACAAACTCTTGAGTTCAGCGTCTGGTCTTTATTTCTCCTCAAAGGTCAGCACTAGCACAGATGCCCTAATCGCTTCAAACATCTGTCCTGGCCCACCTCATCACACTGACTTTAAAACTCACCCATAGACCCCTCCTCCTGCTTTACCCCTCTTAAAGGGATAGGTCAGCCTAAAATTAATATTGTCATGATTTGCTCACCGTCATGTCATTCCAAAACTGCACGACTTTCCTTCTTCTGCAGAACACAAAAGAAGATATTTTAAAGTATGTGTGTAACCAACCGCTGACTTCCATTTGTATGAACAAAAAAAAAACCCATTGAGACATTTCTCAAAATATGTTCGTTTGTTTACAGTCTTACAGGTTTTGAATGATGTGAGGGTAAGTAAATGAGAACAGAGGGTTCATTTTGGTGGTGAACAATCCCTTTAAGGTGCCAGATTCTGCTCCTTTGTAGAATTTATTTCTCTGTGGTCCACTTATAATGTTTATCAGGTTAATCAAGTTTTATTTTAGTCTTTCATGACCATTTCCATCCTTTCTATGACCTGTAAAATTAAAAAGGCTGTTCTTGCTACAGTATCTTGAAGACATATATGCAAATACCCTCTGTTATGATTGAAAGTCCCTTTCCAGTTCACTCTGCAGTCATATCTGCAGTGCCTTGTTACATGCCTCGTGCTCCATCTCCATAACAACGTCCAGGCCTCTAAAATGAAGCCATCATTACACAAAAGAAAGAAGAACATAGACAGCAAGAGAAAATTACACCACTCTTCTGTGCCAATCAGTGTAATAACTCCGTATCGGACTCTGCCAGGAGAATCATGCTTGATAATACGTGTGGTGTGTTCACTTATTGAGAGGAAGACACACAACAGATGAAATCACGTGAGTCGTAATGGTGATGTAGGGAACAACATCGATGTATTGAACATCTGAAATTGTCAGCATTTCAAAGACTAACTGGAGGTGACGCATGGCTTATATTGAGCTCAGGTTCAGTTTCACAGCTGGACTTCAGTTTAATATGTCAATATACAGAGCTCATGGGTTATCGTTTCACACATGTATTCAATCTCCTTTGTTCAACTATGCTTTTGTCAGTATGCTTCCATCAAAGGTTTGTTTTGATAATCAGATTGCTGCTTGCTTGCTTCCACACTTCCACGTTTGTTTGCTTAAAGGGTTACTCCACTGCAAAATGAAAATGTCGTTCCAAACCTGTAAAAGCTTTGTTCGTCTTCAGAACACAATTTAAGATATTTTGGATGAAAACCGGGAGGCTTGAGACTGAAGACAGAAGAGCATACACTGCCTGCGTACTTCTCAGAACTTCTCCAAAATGGCACTACGCTGATTTGGAGAGACACAGAGGAGAGGGATTGTTGAATAAAGTTGTTAATTTTGTTTTCTTTGTGTACAAAAAGTATTGTCGTCGCTTCATAACGTTACGGTTGAATCACTGATGGCAGATGGACTATTCTGACAATGCTTTTCATACTTTTCTGGACCTTGACAGTGTTATTTATTTGTCAGTCTATGGGACAGTCTCAAGCCTCCCGGTTTTCATCCAGAAAATCTTAAATTGTGTTCCGAAGACAAACAAAGCTTTTACGGGTTTGGAACAAAATGGAGGTAAGTGAATAATGACAACATTTTCATTTTAGGATGGAGTATCCCTTTAAGGTCCGGCGAAGTCTCTTACTGTGCAATACTGTGTTGCAGGATGAATGAGGAGCAGCTGCTGCCAGCACGATGGCACTGGTCCATTTCTCTTTCTGTCACAGGGATCTATATCTCCACCTGTTGATGATGGCTCTCACACTCAATGCATTACTAGCTTACTTAAATCAGTATCGCACTGGCAAGGCAAGGAGGTCTGGTCATTTTGTGAAATAACTGATGATCTCTTTCTCTTTATCTCTCTTTCTTTTCTCACAGATTTGTTCCTCACCACCACGGATGGATATGAGACCTGGATCAATAAGGTAGATTAGAGTATTACTTCCTGCACTTTAATCTTTAACACCAGCGTATTAACATTGAGGAGGCAATTCCCACCGCTTGCAGTCATTTATTTGCATGAGCTGTCAATGTTGTATTAGCAAAGATCCACTAAAGAATTATACAAATCAGGAAATGCTGCAAAACACATGAGCAGTTTGCATGGCAAATGCACATATTGTGCATCAGATCTAAGTGCTCACTTATGGAGGATGCAGCACTTGGACTTTCTCAATTTGGCACACTTTGCTGAGACTGTGCAGTGTCACTCCATCACAGCATTCCTGACACCTGAATCAGGTCTGAAAGTGTGCTCGACTATACAGCATGCACCTAGTGTTCCTTTCCATCATGTGATTAATAACTGCAATGATCAATAGAAAATTAGCACATGCATTTCTTTTTACATTTTTTTCTGTGTTTGTAGCATGATATTAAAACATTAAAACTAAGCACGTTTATATTAATTAAAGTTATTGTTATTTGTTTTAAATACAGCAGTATTTCAATACATTTAGTGCTTAGCTGAACTGGATTGTGGGTTGGTTAATTTATACAACATTGGTTTTGCATTGAAATGCATTTTAATTCTTATTATCAATGTTTAAAACAGTTGTGCTGCTTAAGATACTTTTTTCAGGATTCTTTAATGAATAGAAAGATCAAGTGAACATCACTTTTTTATTATTATTTTAAATATAAGCTCTTATAACAATTTAAAATGTCTTTACTGTCACTTTTGATGAATTTTAATACATCCTTGTTGAATAAAAGTATTAATTTCTTTATAAAAATAAAAAAAAACTACCGCACCAAACTTTTGAACAGTAGTGTATATAATGAAGTAGGGAACTATATGTACCCTGACAAATGCTTGGTCCTGCTACTGCTAACTTCTAGGTCACAGCTCCGTTATACAGTAAGAGTAGGTTTTAATGTGAGAGCCTGACGAACACAAAACCAGAGGTCAAACTAGAGTTAGAAAACAGAGGAATAGAAAGAGAACTGGAAAAAAAAAGTGTGATGACAGGCAGTAAGATGGATGGAAAGACTTAAAGTGGAGAAAAACTAGAAAAATCAGAGGTGAAAAAGTGAAGGAAGTTGAGACAGACTTTCATAAAGGAGCATCTCTGAGCAGGTGGGAGACTACAACAGTAGCAGATGATAAATAGTTGAACAATGCAAGAGAGAGAGAGGATTACAATGTGCCGCAGTGACCCAAGCTGACTGTAAAAGGTCAGTGGTGCGTCGTCTTGAAGCGCCGCAGCTTTTCCAGAAGCATTTCCACTGCCTTCTAATCTGTTCCAGCGTCGCATGAGTCTGTGGCGCTCCGCTGCTGATGGTGCTTCAGAGATACAGAGTGAGAGATTCGGGTTAGATCACCTCTCCTCCTCCTGCAGGGTGCCTCATCATTTAATTCTGAGAGCAAGAGGCTGGTGACAGAAGTGCAGGGATGGATAAAATGACGTGCTGTGAAGACAGACAGGCAGAGTGGAAATAAAGAAAAGGAGGAGAAAAGTGGGTGGATGATTAAAGAGGGGGAGTGATGTTTGATTACTAATACACATCTGAGGCAGCAGCCATTTTAGTTCATTTTCCTTGAAAGAGGATTAAGGGATCCCAATGAAAAACACAGCAGATTGGTGACTAGTCTTTGATTATTGACTCTTACACACATAAACAAACACACACCACCCCTCAGAATCATACTTGTGTGCGCACACACACACCTCACAGGGAAATGTCTCCCAGTAAAACTGCAGTAATCCTGCCCCTATTTACTCTGAGGTTTTTGAGTTAACAGTCTTTGGTCACAGGCCAGTGCCCTGTGCTTCCTGTAGCACCCTTGTTTTAATTACTTTCCTCTCACTCTCCTTAAACTCTTATTCCCAGCTCTGATTATACACACAGCACACAGCACACAGCAGCTCCAGTGTTTGTTTAAATTGAAAAGCTTCAGCTGTAGACTGCATGCAAAGTCATTACTGTAATACAAGACGCCATCAGTCATTTTAGCAGCTAGACGGAGCCGCCCGACCAAATAAACAAGCTATAAAAAATCAGCCCTCTGATTCTTTAGCTCAGTGAATTATTTGTTTTTCCCTCAGCTCAAGTTACAGAGTTAGCCCACGGTTTGGTGAAAACACCATCATGTAATTATGGCTGCCCTTGTAACATTAATCCGTCCTTACACATTCACCGGTTGAACTTGTGCTTGCTCACATGTAAATCACTTATGATCCCAGTCATAGCTGCCGCACCAAAACTCAATCAGTACACTGCGGCACTTAAACCCACACTGCGTCAGTCACACAGAGCCACACAATCAACCCCGCAAGCCTGTATTTACAACCCAAACCACAATCAGACCATCTTTGTGCTTGCTTTACTAATATATATATATATATATATATATATATATATATATATATATATATATATATATATATATATATATATATATATATATATATATAATATATATAGAGAGAGAGAGAGAGAGAGAGAGAGAGAGAGAGAGAGAGAGAGAGAGCTTCAGACCTCTGTGGATGAATATGGAGTAGACAGTTACATTGTGCTCCTGTCAGCATACATGATAGCTGAAGTTCCAGCATGCATCTTAGCTTTCCTATAGCTCAAATATTGAAGCATAGTGCTAGCAAACAGCAAGGTCATGGGTTTGATTTCCAGGGAAAGCAAGTACAGAAAAATGTGTACCTTCAATGCCATGTATAGTATGTTGCTTTCAATAAAATATAATATTATGTAAAATTTGCAAAAATGTAATAATTATGTTAATATTCATGTGATCATTTTGAGAAATCTCTTTCATTTTTGATGTGTGCTTCTATACGAAGGACTCTGTCGTCAACAAATATCACTATATAGGGTCACACAATTAACTGTGTTTAGATCACAATTTTTTTATTATTTCCGTTAATTAACCATAATCTTCTGCGGTATTGGCCAGCTGGTTATTTACGCTGAAAACATTTGACATTTCCGTTATCTTGCTTTGGTAACAAAACTCCACAAACTTTCAAGCTCAGGTTTACTATATGCCATCAGTTTAAATCCCACAATCAGAACTTTTCTCTTATGAGAATGCAATCTGCCCAACCTGGCAACCATGCGCTCTTCCTTTGCTGCTGCAAAAAATTTTTTTTTTTTAAAAAAAAAACACTGGGATATCTGAAAACAAAGACAAACATGTAGGTTTGAATTTAGTGATTTCCATTGTAATATTTTCATCAAATTGATGTGCAATACAACCAGTTTGAGTTCCTTCAAAATGTCGCTTGTGCTTTTTGCTGTGACATCATCTGTGAGAAAACCTGCTCAGCAATAAGCTGCAATAAATCCAGACATCATCTTCATTTTTTTTTTTATGATTATATTGTTGCATAAGTGAATTTACTCAGCACCCACAAAGTCTTTTTTGTTGATTTAATAGAAAAACGTTAACATAATTTGGTATTATTGAAATTAATATTAGGAATTTCACTGGTTTAGCTTTTGAGAGAAGCTTCTTAAGGTTTTACCAGTTTTCATAAAGTATAGAATGTGTTGACGTATATGATATATGAACATAAATCAGGAAACTACTGTAGATGAGGTCAAATAAATTTGTGCTTACATGAAAGTGGAATAATTCTGATTAAATGTTTAAAAAAAATCTCAAATTAGAATAATCTTGATTAGCAATCAAGGTTATAATATTTTGAGCAAAATAATTGTGATTATCACCTTAACCATTATTGAACAGCTTGTGTGTTCTGCATACAATAAATTTAAAATACACACATGTAATGAGGCCAGAGGGAGGCTGATATATTCTGTTCTTCTCTGTTAATTTACTGTGAAGTTTACTCTCTGCTCTACTTGTTAATCAGGGATTTAACATGGTTATGGCAAAACAGCAACAATTTTTTTTTTGTTGAAAAGCAAAAATTAATTAACACTATTCACACCATAAATCTCTTAAAATACCTAGTGCCTATTATAACAGAATGCTTTCTGTTTGCTAATGAACATCAAACAGCAAGATTCAGCATTTAGTAAGCGTTAGCAAAATGCCTCAGTCCAACAGCCCTCAGAGAATGTTATGGCACATCCTCTTTTATAGCTTTTACAATTCCAATAGTGCTGCCTGGCCATTATAAACTGCCTGTAGCCAGGAAGATCAGAATAACTTTAAAACATTTCCTTTCTATAAGATAATCTAAATTCAGGCCCAGACCAACAGAAACTTGAATAAAAATATGGAAATATTTGTGCATGATCTGAAAACAGGTTACCTGCCATATGTTTGGAGGGTGGTCTTAGGCAGCAAAACAGCTAGTGTCCTTAAATCACCGGATAGTTCACCCAAAAACAAAAGTTCTGTCATGATTTACCCACTCTTATGTTATTCCAAATCTGACTTTCTTTATTCTCTGGAACTCAAAATACATTACATACATTGAAAGTCAATCACAAAAAAAAAATATTTTTCAAAATACCTCTGTAAGAAAATTATACAGGTATTACATTTTCATTTTCGGGTGAACTATTGTTTTAAGGAGACCTGCTGTATTATATAACAAGCCTGAGCAAAATAAGAACCAATAGTTCAATAAGTGCTTAGAACTGAAATGTTCATTTTCACATGTGATATTAATTGTTCTAAATCTTTTTAATTGTGAAACATCAATACATGTATTGTCTCGAAAGACACTCCCCCTTAAGAACATTGATTCCATTTAGCCATTCTCCAGCTAGACACAGTTACTCACAGCCCCCTGAGACCAACATACCACAGTTGCAGCCCCTTCCTATTAACATCAGTGTTCAATCAATCCAATGAGACAGACCCTGTGACTCAACACAGCCTCATTCTACTCTGAGAAGATTAGGGTGAGCAAGTCAAGTCACCATTATCTTTAACTAAGCCACAATCACATTACAGTTGAACTGCCTCCCGCAATCATACACCAATCGATATAATACGTGACCGCCAGATGCGTGCCTGCAGTTTCAGAGCGAAGGCTCAAGGGAGTTTTCCATGGAGATAGATAAACACTGTCCATACAGAAGGAAGCAGACATTTGAGTTTTGTGCATGAGAATTATGAACAAACCCTCAGGCCAAGAGCTGCCGCATAAACCAGCTCCATTTATCAAGTGGGACAACCACTACAAAAAGACGAATAACACACCATTATGGTGCCAAATGTGTCTTTTTTTATGAATGCATTTTTGTGAATATTACATATTCACAACAAAATTGACTATTTTACATATTATAAATGTGCCATAGCTGTCCTCAATGTTTCATGTGATCCGGTTTGTTTCTTAACAAAACCTAGAATTTATTATTTAAAAATAACATTAGAAGTAAGCAGAGACACTTTTAGTATATTTTATATTTTCCCCCTATTCCCCTCTCAAATTGTGATCCCAAGCAGTGTGTCATCACATATAATGAGACCAATTACCACCCTGCCATCTTGGTTTTGAACGACTTTAAAAGCTGACAGAAATGATGCATCTGGCAGAGCTGGAGTGATTAGACCGAGGTATTGTGTGCTGACTGAGCTTCAGATGGTACTGGAGGTAATGAAGCAATTTATGTTCAGTTACAGGTTGGTGGGAGTGGAGGGGGGCAGTGTTTTTGTGAAGTGTTGGAGAAAATCTGGAACTCAGCTGGAGGCCAGCTTTCTATTGAAACACTTAATAATTTAGTCGTTTAAATTGTATACATAGTTTTCCCACATTTGTGCAGCCTTTTGTTAAACTGCTTTAAATGGCTTTATTTCTACATCAATCTGCACTTCATACACCATAATGACAAAGTTAAAAACAGATTTGTGACAACTTTGCATATTTACTTAAAAAACTAAAAAAGCACTTGAAATTTCGCTCCAGGTGATTAAAGTTTTGTTGGATGTTTCTGTTTTTCAACTGGAGATAACCTGTGGAAAATTCAATTTAATGGGCATGATTTGGAAAGGCACACGCCTGTCTAAATAAGGTCTAACAGCTTAAAATCATATCAGAGCAAAAACCAAGCCATGAGGTCAATGGAAGGGTCTGCAGGATTGTGTTGAGAGACAGATCTGGGAAAAACTACAAAACATGTGTGCTGCATTAAAGGTTCACAGGAGGATGGCCTCCATAATCCTTAATGGAAGAAGTTTGGAACAACCAGCACGCTGGCTTCCTGACTAAACTTAGCAATCGGAGGAGAAGAGTCTTGGTTAGAGTGATGACCAAGAAGCTGATGGTGACTCTTATTGAGCTTCATGATCATACTCTATTTGGAGATGGAAGAAACTTACAGAAGAACATACTTCACTGCAATAGTCCACCAATCTGGGCTTTATGGCACTGTGGACAGATTCAGTACTCTCCTCAGTTAGGATGCATGAAAACCCACTTGGAATTTGCAAAAAACACCTTTGTTGCTTTGTGGTGTATGAAGTGGAGATTAATATGGAAAATGGTCATTTAAACCAGTTTAACATAAGGCTGCAGCTTCTTGATGGTGTGATATAAAACAGTATAGCTCTGTGTCTCACCTTCTCTTTGTTCTATTGACGTCCTTCAGTTTTGTTTCATTTCATTCTCATTCATTCTGACATGTTCTTCTACCTGTCTTCTCTGCCCGTACCCTGTAAGTCCTGTAGTGAGCATCGGCCATAACGAATGACTCATCGTTCAGTGGTAATGTGGCTTTGATCTGGTCCTTGTGAAATGGATGTGTCTCTCTGCTGTCTGCTTCATATTATTGTAGTGGACAGTCAGTGCGCTGTATAGCATTTTTTGTGTGGAGGCCTGTGTTCAGCACGTGGGTTGAGTCTCCCAGGCTTTTCTGAAGCTCCTGTCTTAGTGAGTTTCCAAGATGCGCTTTGATCACCAGTGCCATGCTGTGCTCTGGCTTACATGGGCTAATCAATGGGCACAGTAGCCTTACCCTGCCCTCTGACCCCTCCATACTCCAATTAGCCGTCATTCTGTGACCCCTGCTGCCTACCTGCCAGTCACCTTCAGCCCACACCAACACCGCACGTCTGCCGTCAGTTACCTTCTGCTCTCTCTGCCCCACTGCCTCATGCCCTGTCAATCAGATTAAAGCTTCCCCTTAAATTCAGCTGGTCAGACTGTCAGACCACACATTTGTTTTGCCTTGCTGCATTATCTCGTAATGTCCATCAGGAAGTACAGACGTGCAGCAACGATCCCTACCCCATGTCAGTACGGGCTCCCTATCATTCATGCCCACAGCGGCTGATGCACTGAAATATTAGCTCTGTTCTGCCTGCTCCGCTGACACTTTAGAAATTAAATGCATTTTTTCCTGCTGCTCAAGGACAAGATTTCTTTTCTAGAGTTTTAAGCCCTGCATTAAAGGAAATGTACTTTTTATATGAAATGAAAGTGTGTGTTTTAATCCTGTTAAATCTTTCTGTTCATTAGGACGGGAACTTCACCCAAACCCTGTCTGTAAAGGCACCGGGGATTGCGAAGAAAGTGGGTCAATCTGCATTTGTAGACTTCGGTGAGTATTGCATATTACTGTGTGCGGCCCATTTGTGTTGTGTTTAGAGGTGGCATTACATGCACGCACTCCAATACAACCAAACACTGGCTGTGATTTCTGGAATAATTCATGCATAATATGCTCAATTCTTATGCAGTTCAGAATCTGAAAGTAGCCTTGAGTTTCTAAAGGCAATACATGCGCAACACAGAGATTCAGTGCACCACCACATGGTGCCAAATTGAATATTAGTTCCTGTAGGATCCTATTAAATATTAACAATACAAATTTCCCCTTTCCAAAATCATCCCACTGATAGCAGAGATGACACTGGCAGTGAAATCTCACATAGAATAAATGATTAATAAGCAAACTGAAATTGACCTAAGATTGAATGTGTTTAACTGAGCTGTGTCTCAGGAGCTTGGCCTTTATATTCAAGTCTAACTTATCTGACCAAACAAGAGCCCTTCCTTGCACTCTTTAATCTGTTTCCTCTGATCTCTTTCTCATGTCATTTTGGAAAATGTCACTTCAAGCTGTTTTCACAGCAAAGAGCTTCAAAGGATATGAGTTTTGAGAAGGATGGAGGTTTTCATTTGACTCCCAATCAGTCAGGCTATTATGCTTTTTGGGATCATGGTTTTTATAGTTAACTGAAATGAAAACCATAAAAAATTTACTTGAAATAAAATAAATATTAACCAAAATAAAATAAAGTTAACCTTATTTCATTTCAGTGAGATGCCAAAGCAACATTTTTAATTTTATTTAAGTTTACGTTGATTTACTAAAATAACTTAAAATGGGAATTAATAAAAACTATAAGACTAAAAACTATTATGACACTATGACAAAAGCACAACTACATTACTAAAACGTTAATCAAAATTAAAATCACAATAGAAAATTTAAAAATAAAAACGTATTTAAAATAATACAAAACTATAACAGCAGTTATAATAGCAGCTAAAATAATGGGGGTTTTAGCAGGTGTTGAATTCCTGTTATCTCATTGTCTTTTATTCTTTATTTTCTGCAGTTAATTTGGCAACTACTGCACCCTTAGATGCAGTACATATTTTAACTTTTTTGTGAACATTTTTATGAAAAAAAAAACCATCATCAATATTGATAGAATATTTAGCCTTGAAAATGTAGCTGACGTTGGTGACATCACTGAAATGTTTCCACACTGAATTGAAGTTGGCCTTCTTTCTTGCATTTATTTACCTACTGATTCATTGGCCGCCTTTTGAATTTACCTTGTTTTTGGCATAAGAATGGACGCAGACAGAATATGCAAGGCTTCCAGTATCATTCGCTTCCAGTTATTTTACCTGTACAAAAACAGTCTGTAATACTGTTTTACATTGCAAACTTTTTAATCATATATTATTTTAATGTATTAGCATAATCATAAACACTGGTTTGTAGTGCAAATAGTAAGAGGAAAAACTGACCATAAAGGCCCCGATATACTTCGAACGAACTGATGTGTCATTCCGAACAAAATCAGGCCGAAACAAAGTTTGTTTTGAGTTTGTTTGGGAGTTCGAAACAGCTGACCAAAGTGAACTTTCTGGGGGAGTTTGTTTTGGCTCCTTTGAGCTGTGTTCTGACACTCCACCTTCTTTGACGTGCAATTTATTTTCATTTATTTTTTTTTCAGTTTATTTCTCATTCAACGGAGGTCAGGCAAGAGAATAACATCTCCTAGTTACTAGCAACATGAATACACTGGCGTGTCGAATAGTTGAGCTGGCACAAATATATCCACACCTGTACGATCGCTCGCAGAGAGACTTTAAAGATTCAGAGAAAGCATTTAATTCCTAGAAAGAAATTGCAACGAAGCTTGGTGTCGACGACCCGGAGTTATGCAAAAAGCGACACAGACAAACATCCGAGACAAGTTTTCCAAAGCCATGAAAAGAATGAAAGGAAAGAGTAAAGATATAAGGTAGGAAGTACCAAATACATGTGTTTCAAATAAATGTTACACCATACTGCTGCTGCTGCTGTTGTTATTTCAATAAGCGAATTTAAAGGGTATACAATAAATAAAAAATGCCAAACAAACATACCGTAATAAACCATTGTTTTTATCAAAAGTAATTCATGACACCACATAAAATATAAAAAATACACCCTTTTAGAGTGAACAGCAGCTGAGCTTTTCAATATATGACACTGGCAGGTGACAAATAAATAATACTGTATATGACATAAAACAATGTCACTGTGTTTCACTTAAATGCAAAAGAACGCTGTGTATTTCATTTCCTAGTTTTCAGTTTTAATTCCCCATTCTAAAAGAAACCTTGAAATATAAGCTTACTGAAATTGTGTTCGGTGTCATGTGTTGGTGAAATCTGTGTTACACTGTGTTCTGGTGTACAAGCAATGATGTTTGCCTGGTAAGCAGGATGTTGGGACATAGGTGGCCTTTGTAAGCTGCCCTATGATTATGACTTCTTAAACCTTTGAGATGCATCGTCTGTGACCTTTACTGCTTCACAGAAATGATGTCACATTGACGGAATGCAATGCAAAGCGGGAGGTTGGGTGAGTGGAAAGATATACAGAGAGAGAAAATGAACTGTAGACTGTGATTTAGGATGATAAATGATGTTGGGGATGGAAAGAGACGTGTATGCTAGAGGAACCCTATTCTACATGTATGTGCAGTCGTGCCCGAGTCAATAATGGAGGCTCACACAGAAAAGGGCTTTATTGGATTAGTGTCAGGCACTTGTTCTGGAGACAGGACTGTGAAGATCTTTGCTGAACCCTAATGATCAACATCTGTCTCCGCTTTGTCCTTTTCCATTTTCCTTTCCTGTTTTTTGGTTCCCTCAAAAGCTTTTCACCACCATCTAGTACTCGCACACAGGCATCAGACTGTCGGCACCAATTAGCTGCAGTAGTGTGTGAGTGTAGGAGCCTGTAGAGTCATTATGAGATGATTTGGTGTAAGGAACAGGCTGCAGTTTCATGATGGTGATCGTCTTTGACAGTATAGAATGTGGCAGTGGATGGGTGCTGGGGGTGAAGACAAATACATACCATTTCCCACAGCATTCTCACCCCCTCACACACACACACACATGCAATACATGTGAATCATAGCGATGCTGTTCCCATTAAGTGGGTGGTAATGGGAAGGGAATGGCTTCCTTTGAAGCCAAGGACACATCCTGACATTATACCTTCGACTGGCTTGAGTGGGCACTGAAAGATCAGGTCCCGCCACGTGTCGTTTTCTATAAACAGCAGAAGGTTTGGCCCTCAGGACGTGGGCTTGGTTTAAATGGTGTAATTGTACTGATCATCAAAGCAGCAGTCTTGATTTTTGCTTTTGTTCTACCTTTTATTTACAGCTAACGTTTGAATCGGCACTTAATTAGAAAAAAAAGAGAAACACTGGGTTTGCAGCACCTGCTGGCTGAGATAAACGTTAAATTTGACCTACGGTAAAACGGTAAGAGAAAATGTGAATACAAGCTGCTTCAAAGCCTCATTTCAAATGAACGTGGTATGCAGTGAAAGGTATATTTTGTGCCGAGAAGTGAGTGGAGGTGGGAGGAATGTGGGAAGAGAGTCAGGGAATATGTGTGGGGGAGGGTGAGAAAGGAGGGTCCGCTTGTTTGATTTGAAATGGGTGTTATTCTGATCACACTCCTGGCTGTCAGTTATGGCACGGTTCTCTCCTCCGTCCCACACCTAAGTGGCAGATCAAAGATACACCCCAGTGACCTTCTTCTCTCAGCGCCTCTCCTCTAGCTCTCCCTCTCTCCGTTAGTATTCTCCACCCATCCTTTTCTGCTCCAAAGACTCCAGCAAAATAGTTCTGGCAGTCACTGCAGGAGGCTCGTTGTATGGTTTACGGCCATAAAATAATCCGCTTAAAAAAACAAAGGAAAACCCAATTCTGTTTAGTAGCCAGTAGGTCTGGCTAATGATCTCCCCCACCTCAGCTGATACAGCACTGATCTCAGAGCAGATATTTTGTCATGTTACTAGTCAAGCCTGCCAAGCAGTGATGTTGCTGTAGCTCTAGGGTCCATCTGAATGTGGACCAGCTTCCTGCTGATGTCTGAATGTGGCGACATGCAGATTAGAAATTTCAGAGTTCAAAATGTTCAATGTTTTACTCACGTGAGCTGAAACTTCACTAAAAATAAAATTCAACCACACATTTCTAATATTTGAATCTGAAGTAAGGTTATGTAGCGACTGTGTTCTTCCACAACCAGGCACTGCACAATATTTAGCAATCTTCAACGGCATGTTTATTGCTTGGTTCCCCGATCCGGTTTAGCGCCACTTACGTTATTTCCCAAGTATGTCATGCGTGAATCAGTGGGCGGGGCTACAGAATTAGGCATTGATATTCTTCTGTGGTGTTTGACCTATCTTAGATTCCAGGATCTGGCATTCGCTCGGCCTGGAGTCAATAAAAGCTTTTATTTCAGTAACCGGGACGTTTTCAGTTCTGAAACTTACAGGATATTCTTTTAGTACAATGACCTCTTATATATCAAAAGCTCAAGTAAAAGTTGATTTCTCAATTTGTGTTGTTACTAAACATTAGGTTTCAAATAAATGCTGTTTCTATTCATCAAACGATCCTTAAAAAATGTATCACAGAAATGTTTCAGCTTTATGTAAGCATATTAGAATGATTTCTGAAGGATCATGGACACTAAAGACTAAGTAATGTGTTTTTAAATTTACTGATTAACAACATCATCATTTTTTATTTAGTTAGTTAAAGTTTTAGACAGCATTATTATTGTTTTAGTTTTTTCATTACAAAAAAAACATATGTACAATAAAGGTGTACGGGATAAGAAATACAATAGAATCCAGTTCAGAATTCAGATGAGGCTTGATCAGAACTGCAAGAGTCACACCCTCGAACACATGTACAGTGCAAAAGTATTATAATTCATGAATGTGCACTGTCAGAATGTAGTCAGTCTTGACATGGACGTGTCATTATGAATGCACAACATATGTTAGACAAAATTCTCCATCTGCTCTATCAGGATGGTAATTGCTCTTTCTTTTTGTACATGTGACAGCTAAATGCATTATTCATTAGCTGAATGATATTCAATACTAGGGCGCTGTCAGAAAGGTAGCGAATGGCAGAGATGTCCTCTTTTAACATTTTTATTTGTTGTTGTTGTTGCTTGAATTCAGTGTCACATGTAATGTGATGTGGCATTTAATGGCCAGTCATGACATAAACAAGAGTGTGTGTGTGTGTGTGTGTGTGTGTGTGTGTGTGTGTGTGTGTGTGTGTGTGTGTGTGTGTGTGTGTGTGTGTGTGTGGACGCGAGGTTGTCATAGAGGGTTTTTGCTGGGGTTTTCTACAGCTACTAGACATGTGCATGTGTACTGTACAGCAGGAAGCTGAAGTCATTAGTGACGATAAGCAACTGGCTCGTACTCCTACCGTACACTTATACATGCTTTGAATTTCACACAGACACACACTCTGTCACATTCAGTCTCTCCTTCTGCTGATGTACTGAGAGAAAAGCTCTTAAAAATACAGAAAACAAAAGCCACATAGATTCTTTATCTCAATAATGGAAAGCAGCTCTTCTATGATTGTTGGTGATAAGGGTATACTGTATGTATGTGAGTGTTTGCTTATATTGTATTGTATAGCACAAATAATAAATAAATAAATTGGCTTATTTAAAGGAGCATTGCGTAGGTTCTGAAATTTCTAACCGTTACTGACACCAGTGGCCGTTAGAGGAACTGCAGCCAGTCTAATGCTCGTTCTCAGTGCGCACGCTCTCTCTTTTTGCCAACACTAGATACGTTTTTTTTTTTTTTTTTTTTTTTAACTTACGAGGAGTGTCCGTGGGTGTCTGAATAGTGATGCCGGAGGCTGGTCGCTTCTTTCCATCCACAGAGTCCATCTGAAAACACTATTGCCGCTGCTTATTATAATGGCTGGCGTGCCGTACGGTTGTAAGCCCAAGTAGACGAGAACGCGCATGACGTCACATTTCGTGAATTTTCGCGCCAATTCGGGCCCGACTCCTCCACACACAATTGAGCCTACAGGCTGATAGAGGCAACCGTGGTGGACAGTCGAGGTGTCAATCTTTTTTTTACATCATGGTTGGCTCATACATGTACAAATGAAAACTTTATCTTAAAGATTTTTTTAAGTAAAAACCTCCACATAGCTCCTTTAAAGGTGCAAAAGGTGATTGTCTTCAGAAATTTTTTTTGTTATTCTGGTTGAAAGTCTCTTCACGTCCCGATAGCACTTATTAAGTTAAAGGGTTAGTTCAGCCAAAAATTAAAATTATGTCATTAATGACTTCTGTTGTGAACTGTCTGTTGTGAACGCGACTGCTGTGACTGTTGACGTACGACGCTGCTGACGTGTTCTCTGGTGCGCCCAATAACAAAGATAACACCTCAGCAGCGTCGTACGTCAGCGGTGTCACTGCAGTGTTGTGAACACGCTCACAACAGACCCGGAAGAGAAGAAAAAGCGGAATAAAGTCGTAATTTTTGTTATTTTTGGACCAAAATGTATTTTCGATGCTTCTATAAATTCCAGCGGACCCTCTGATGTCACATGGACTACTTTGATGATGTTTTTATTACCTTTCTGGACGTGGACAGTATACCGTACATACATTTTCAATGGAGGAACAGAAAGCTCTGGGACTAAATCTTAAATATCTTAAACTGTGTTCTGAGGATGAACGGAGGTCTTACGGGTTTGCAACGACATGAGGGTGAGTCATTAATGACATAATTTTAATTTTTGGCTGAACTAACCCTTTAAGTGCTCTAAATGTATTTATATGTATTTATATATTCTGTGGAAGGCGTGGGACCAAGAAATGTTCGTCCAATCAAAATGTTCGGTCCAAACTTTTACTACATGCCTGTCAACATATGTATTTGCATACCTCTGCGCACCCTGTTTGCGCAGACAGGATACGTCATCAGTGCGTTCACATACACTGTGCAGACAGATTGAGAATGGCAGGCAAACATCAACAACCTGACCTTCCTTCCTTCCTTGGTATTGTAGTACTGTTACTAACTGTACTATCAATTTTCCTCACCAGTGAATGACACATGTTGTACTGTAGTAATGTTGTCTCTGGTCTTCTGGTCTGTGTATGTTTATGCATTCAGGGGGGCTGGCTTTGGGCGGCGATTGCAGGGAGGGTGGGACGTACGCTTTCTCTGCTATCAGGCTAAAGTTAGCATTTTCCAAGATCCCCAACTGCACCTTTAACACACTAATTTCCATCTTAATTCAAACTGGAGGTTGCAAGGAGGTGTGAAAAAAAATGAGAGATGAAATTAGTATTTTGCTAAATGCTTTTTAGGGCTACAAGAGGTAATTTGCTAACTTTAGACATTAATTCATTTTATTTAACTTAATAAAAATAACTTATTTACTGAATGTCTTTATCTCTGTTTCATTCTGTTTTCTAAATACTGGTCAGAATTATTGTTTTATTCTGATTTTTTTTTTTTTTTTTTTTTACATACAGTATTTCTCTTCAAGAATACTTTGTATTCACTGTCACTTTTAGCTTATTCACTGGGGTTTGTAAAGCAATATTCTCTGTAAAACTTTATCTTTCTTTCACTCCCCCGCCTACAATTCCTACCAGACCTGAGACGCGAACCCACAACCTTCGGGTTACAAGTCTGACTCTCTATCCATTAGGCCAAGACTGCCCCAGTTATATATTGGTCTCTATACATAATATATATTAGGGCTGTTACAATATCAGGTTTTCACTATATGATTATCATGTTTAAAATAATTCACAATAACAATGTTACTGTGTTATCTTTGAAGATGTTGAGGGAAAGAAAAACAATATTATAAAGTGAAAGTGACGTGACATTCAGCCAAGTATGGTGACCCATACTCAGAATTCGTGCTCTGCATTTAACCCATCCGAAGTGCACACACACAGAGCAGTGAACACACACACACTGTGAACACACACCCGGAGCAGTGGGCAGCCATTTTACGCTGCAGCGCCCGGGGAGCAGTTGGGGGTTCGATGCCTTGCTCAAGGGCACCTCAGTCATGGTATTGAAGGTGGAGAGAGAACTGTACATGCACCCACCCCCCACCCACCCACAATTCCTGCCGGCCCGAGACTCGAACTCACAACCCTTCGATTGGGAGTCCCACGACTTCCCCATAATGGAGCTGTAACAACACAGCTAAGACTTTAATATAACATTTCCTATTTCAGGGCTAGCAAACTAAGTACAACTTAATCCTACAATCCTATATGGTGAAATTTGCAGGATGATGGAGGTAAAAGTGGGTGAACAGGTTGCTTGGTGTTAGTACACCTTTTTAGCTTACTTATTCTCCGTCTAACAGAATCCCAAAAAACTCCCACCCTGGCGAACTGACTTTTGTTGGGTGTGGGTACAGTTTCTCGCTTTCGTCTGTCATCTGCTCCTAAATGATTTTGTGTGGAAATATTTGCTACACATTGTGTCGGTGTCTTCTTTTTTCAGTTTTTTGTTTTTTGTTTTTGTTTTTTTGGACAGGTGGCAACCAGTGTTATACAGCCATGTACTATGTTAGACTGTCATCCAAAGTTGCTGGCACTGGCTTGTTTGGTCAATACTGGTATATTGCGACACAACCAAATACTTATATTCATATATCAAACCCATGACCTTGACATTGCGAGCATTGTGCTTTACAGTTTGCACTTTAGGAATCCGAAAGGACGAGATTTTAAAGGTCCAGTACTTCCTGGTGGTTTAAAGTGTGTGTGTGTGTGTGTGTGTGTGTGTGTGTGTGTGTGTGTGTGTGTGTGTTTGCGTTTGCCTGTAATTCTCTTTTTCTCCGCAGGCTGCCGGTTTGATCTACGTGGCTATTTGGTGTGTGGTAGATGCTATGAATGTCAATGCATATGTTTCACACCACTGCACTGCCTCCAGTTCTCCTCTTTCCACTATTCAGTCGAGTTGCTTTTTCTTTTCTTGATTTAGTTTATTGATCTCCTGATTTGTTAATATTTCATATTAATAGTAGGTACTTTGTGTCAAGCATGCAAGTGGTAAAAATGAAGGAATAAAATCTCAGGCACAGGATTCTGACACCAGGACAAACTGCTACGCACCAGGGTGCGACACACTTCATTACACATGCTCAAGATCACATGATGTTATCTCCGTATGCTGGATTCTGGAGCGTTACGAACCAAATGAAAAGATGCATTAGTATATCATAGACCTCATTTTACCTCCTCACTCACTCACTCTCTCTCCTTCTTTCTGTTTTGCCTCAGATGGTGATGGCTCCCAGGACCACCTGTTGCCAGTCTGCATGGATATTGCGTGTAATAGAAGTGCAATTTACCTGGTCAAGCCTGGAGAGACAGAGGTACACGAGCCCTCCATTATTACCGTGTCACACTCTTCCATCCCACCACCCTTTCATCCGTTTGCATCTGCAGAGTCAGTGAGCTCTGAGCCGCTGTGAGGACACTGACAGGACTGTTTTAACATTGTCAGTCTCTTCTGAAACCAATGGATAGCTTTGAGAGATGGATCAGTGGAAGGCTGGGCATTCAAACAGATTTCCTGATTTAATTTGATTCACAAGCTCTCAATTTGATTCAAGTTCATTTGATTCAGATTGAAGTTTTTTTTTTTTTTTTTTTTTTTAATAAATGAATACTTTTACTAAGCAAGGATGCAAGCAAGGAATTTTAAAATATTTTAAAATATACAACAACAACAACAAAAAACAGTCATTTAAATTTCAGACTGATTCATACCTATAACATATATTTTTTTTTAAATATTCATTAAAAGAACCTAACTCTAAGAGTCATTTATTGCAGTAATTGAGCACCACAGGATGCTCCATATGCTACTGATTCAATTAAAAGAACCAGTTAATAAGAATCATTCATTTGTGTATTGGACTACACTGGTTGCGTTGTATTTTTTTTTATTATTTTTTTTTTATTTATTAATCAGAAAACCAGTACTTTTGCCCAGCACTACATTTTAAAGGGATGAATGGATTGTCTGACATTGATTGATGAATTGATTGTTCTTCCAATCTATGGATCCCATAAGGGTCATTCAGGGAATCATTTTGTATTCAAAGCATGTATTATCCATTGAATATATGAAGATTCAAATGATAATAATAATAGATTGCAATGAAAGCCTATAATAATAGTGGCATATAGTTATTTAGAGCTCATTGTGTGAAGGGCTGCTGTGGTCTGGCAGCTCATGCTCTTTGCTGAATGTCAGCCTCACAGTAGAAGGCAGCGGTTATCTCTTTGCCCTCACACACACACACATAGTCCGCCTGTGACAGGCCTTGGGACCAGAGAGAAATGGAACAGCGATGGATGGAGACTAGGAGAGGGCAAGAATGTAAAGGGCAGGGAACACGTGTCAGCTTTTGTCCGCCTGCCATGGGCGCTAGTCTTCATCATCAGATATACTGAAAGAAATGAAAAGTTCGACTCTTTCATTATATTCCCATCTGTCCATCACTGTCTCTGTCCATTAAATGTCTTTTCTTCTCAGTTTTCTCCCCTTCCATTCTTTTTAGAGTTCAGAAAACAACAAGCAACACTGGTTTGAAAGCGTTTATTCAAAGAGAGATAGAGAGAAAACAAACACTTGACAAAACGTAGAGAATAACAAAAGACACACTTGTGTTATAGTCAAAGAACGCAGTCTGTGATTTAATTGGCACAGGGATTTCTCTGTTTTTAAGCATGTTTGTGTTGACGGGGGTGTGTTTGTCTGCTAATCACACAAATATGCTCTCTCTCTCTCTCACACACACACATAGTCTGCTAAATAAACTCATTCTCTCTGTTTTCCTTTCCAGCTCATCTGATTAATATTGACAGTGTAAACACATGTAACATCACACTCATTAGAGTGATTAGAGTCAGTGATTGTCATCACCCTCACACACACACACACACACACACACACACACACTTTTTTGGCTGGCTGTATAAATGGACACTTCAAAGTCACTTTGTTTTAATTAAAGATGGTGTGTGTAGGTTTTTGAATTTGGAAATTAAAATATTATCTTTATTTAGTGATGAGTTTACTATAATTAATCCAGGTTGATTTCCGGGCCAGGCTGATATTTCTGTTCACTTGAGCGGTTCGAAGGTGGCTTTTTTTTCTTAGCCAATGATGTGATTATGGGGCGGGGCTACCTGTGAAATGGAAGACAGGGTTGGCCCGTTTGGAATTATTTATTGTTGTTCCATTTGGTACTAATAACAGTGGCGCAGAAATTACCAATGGCAGCTTTTATAGTTAACATGAAATCAAAACTGGCAGTTCTTATTTGTTAATGGAATATTGCTGAGTGTATCATAAATTATATTTTTCTCAATGCATCACAATAGGTGAAGAAAAGAAATTCACTATTTCTATTTCATGCTGACTTTAAATCAATCTTTTGGTCTACCCTCCTTTGGTTACTGTTGCTAACTGAGACAAGCTTTACAAAATGTCTTATAGGAATGAACTGGAGATTTCAGTAATAGAGATTTTAGATTTTCAGTAAGATATTTTTATAAAATAGTAAAAATTTAATGGATCAAGATTTTTGTCATCTGTTACTTTAAATGCTCAAGCTCTTCAAAGTCTGGTGGATTCTGATTGGCTGCAAATGTTTTATTCATTCATCAGCTGGGAAAAAAACAGTATTGAAAGTGATTCCAATGATGTATTCCTCTGTATTGTTATAGTTATACAGCAGCTGTTGTGTGGACTTCACTTCTCTCATAGAATTAGAATGATTATTAAAACTTGATGGTTACAGTTATCCTTATAGTTATTGTCCTTGGTATGAATGGCCTTTAGCCTAATATTTACCTTTTTTTTTTCTTTTTTTCCATTTTACCTGTGAAAAGGTCTCATTAGCATGTTTTTCAGGTTTAGCTTCTCGCTCTATAGAGCTGTTTATCAGTAATTTTTGTCCTCAAATGTGAAACTATTTCAGAAACACCCAAATTGTTTTTCATAACCAATTGTTTTGACAATCAGACATCTATTTCCCGATGGTTGCATTTTGTTTACACCTGCACGCTATTCACCCTTTGAAAGATTTAAATGATTGCCTGGATTGTAGACATGGATTCTGGGCTCTGAAAGAGTTTGAGAAAGGAAGGGATCGCCACAGAATTAAACTATTCCATAAGCTGCAATGCAGCAAAGCAGCATCCATAAAACATGGTGCGAGAAAGAAAGAGAGATGGGGATGAAATGATGGAGAGCAAAGCAATAGATTGTCTGAGGTTGTAGAAGTGAGCATCTGTGTACATGTGTGTTGAATTTCAACAGAGTCGTGAGGAAGTGAACAGGGCAAAGAGAGAGGGATGGACGCTTTCATAGGCTGAGCTGCTCTCTCTCTCAGCCCGGGATGTCTTACACTTATTCATTTCATTTTCATGTACTCCTTAATAGCAACTTTGTTTCCAACTTGGCAGCATCAGCTGATTGTGTCAGGCCATTTATTTCATTCCTTTTTTCTCAGAGAAGTATAAATAATATTTACACTCACTCTCATGGCTCACACTCCGAATTCTGCCTGTGCTGTGTGTGTGTGTGTGTGTGTGTGTGTCTCTCTGTCTGGATATTTGTTCGTCTCATTGACTATGTATCTTGTGAGTCTGAAATCACCTAAAGCGCCAGTCTCTGAGCAGTTTGTTTAACGGTATTGATCAGTGTAAGAGTGGATGTGGCTTTGTACCTGACTGGTTCTTTTTATCATGGCACCGAAGCTACTAAGGGCTACATTTCCCAGACATCCCTGTAGAGACATCTCCTGAGGAGGTTAGATTGGCCATTATCTACTTAACCCATACGGGGCGCTGAGGCCTTCATTTAGTCTCTCGCTCAGGCAGCTGGTGAATCTGTCAGCACTCATGCCGTCCTGCTCCCCTCTTGTCACAGCACCACCTGTTCAGCTTGTATGCTGCCATTCATGAGTTTTTAATCAACCCACATATAATCTGAATAGTTTTAAACATTATCTAAACTGATTAAGGGGGAATGTGTGCAGATTTGAATATGGTAAAATGTGCTAATGGGAGCTGAGAGTGCTGTGCACTTATTGGCAGCTGAAAGCGTTATCAGAAATTAGCCAAAATAGAAGTTTTATCAGATAAACAGTTCCTCCAAGAAACACAGCGCACAGAACTCAACAGAAAACTCCACAGATTTGTGCATTCTTGTCTTTTGCGAAGGTTTAAACATCCCCTATGGTTACTAGGCAGTTGGTAAAGTGTTCAGAATGTTTTCTAGGGCTTTGTGTGTTTGTGCTGCAGAGTTTAAGGTACAACCTTGGTTAATGGTGCATTTTGCTACATAAAGAAAATGCAGTATGCATGCATTGCAATGTCTGATAGCTCTGGATTTTAACCTTTGACTATTTTTGTGAAATGCTAGTTTGGTCCTTCCTGTTTAATGTCATTTGAAATAATTCTGAAGAAATCCTCTGAGCTTTCCTCTAAGGGCACTGCGCAGGCCAAGTCATTAGCTCTTTCCTTAAGTGACTCCTGCTAATGTTCTCTACTTTAACATTCACAAATGTCTGTCAAGGGACAACTTTTGTCATCCACTTTGCATTTGTTTAGTCAGTGAATGGGTCTTTACTGATCTGGCACCACTGCAGTACGATGCAGCACCTATTTTAGTTTATCAAACCTCACACGCGTCTGAAAGACATTTATGCTATGGCCTTTACAGATTGGGGTCAAACGATTCCTATTGTTATAAACAAACCATATGGTTCACCGCCCACATCTCATGTCTAACCATGCCTCTGAAAATACCTTTCTTTGACTCTTGTTAAGAGTGATTATAATAATTCTCTGTTTTGACAGTTTGTCCTGCAGTAATGGCATTTACTGTAGATGTCTTCTCTTGAATCCTTAGTTATTTGTAATTTGCGTTTCTTATGTCTGAAGAATATAAAGAGTGAAAACATAATTGGTACTAATGATTTCTCACTGAAGCAGTGCTGGAACTGTTGAAATGAATATTGAATATGTAGCTCTCTTGTTTTTGAGAATTACTCTGGGCAGTGTGATATGTCTGTTGCCAGTGTCACAATAATCGGTGACAAAGATATCAAAAATTTGTATTTATTTATTTGTTTGTTTGTATATTTAATTAAATATCACAAAACTTCACAGTTTGTTTTTTAACAAGTAACAAGTGACGTGACATACAGCCAAGTGTGGTGACCCATACTTAGAATTTGTGCTCTGCATTTAACCCATCCAAAGTGCACACACACAGCAGTGAACACACACACACACACACAGTGAACACACACACACACAGTGAACACACACACACACAGTGAACACACACACACAGTGAACACACACACACAGTGAACACACACCCGGAGCAGTGGGCAGTCATTTATGCAGCGGCGCTCGGGGAGCAGTTGGGGGTTCGGTGCCTTGCTCAAGGGCACCTCAGTCGTGGTATTGCCAGCCCGAGACTCGAACCCACAACCTTAGGGTTAGGAGTCAAACTCTCTAACAATTAGGCCATGACTTCCCCAACGACTTCCTTTTTTATCTGTAACCACATGGCTTAATGCTTTTAAACGGTGAAAGGTCTTTATTTGAAAAAATAAATAAAAATGTAGGCAATTTAATCAATATTAATACTGTAATAATATGTTACTGGAATTGTTCACTAACAAAAGAAAAATCTGTCATCGCTTGCAAGCCCTCATGTCATTCCTAGGGTTGGGTATCGTTTGAATTTTATCAATTTCGATTCTTTTCGATTCCCAGTTTCAATTCCAATGTGATTAAATAATGATATCAAACATTTATCCTGTGTCTCTTTTTTGCAAACCATTTATTGGCGCTGAATACCATGAACATAAATCAACAGGTTACATAAAAAACTGGACTCTTTAAGAGTCGTTTGTGTGCAAAATAGAACTGCATGATTCTGGATAAATTGAGGTTTTTTGTTTGTTTTTTTTCCCCAATGGAAGTTGTGGTTCTCTCCTGATTCTAAAAGAAAAAAACATTAGATAACTAAACAAAATCACATGTAATTTATGAATTAATGATTAAATGACTCACTCAAGATGTACTTGTTTCATTACTGGATGAATCAGCATTCTTTGAAGGAAAACGCCACAGTTTTTCCATATTCCACTATGTTCTTCCCTCAACTTAGACGAGTTGATACGTACCTCTCCCGTCTTAGTGCATGCACTCAATCACTGTAGCATGCGGCGCCACTGTGCTAGCCTTTAGTTTAGCACCATTCATTCCTTAGGATCCAAACAGGGATGAATTTAAAAGCCACCAAACACTTCCATGTTTTCTCTATTTAAAGACAGTTACATGAGTAGTTACACGAGTAAGTATGGTGACACAAAATAAAACGTGGCGATTTTCTAAGCGGATAAAAAATGATAACTATAATGTATGGCGGAAGAGTTTTCAGGAGTGATGATATTACTGCGCCGAGGTCGAAGTTCTGCGAAGTGCTCTTCCACCATAGATTATAGTCATCATTTTTATCCGCTTAGGAAATTGCCATTGTTTATTTTGTGTCACCATACTTACTCGTGTAACTACTCATGTAACCGTCTTTAAATAGGGAAAACATGGAAGTGTTTGGTAGCTTCTAAGTTCATCCCTGTTTCATTCATGGCAGACAGCTGCTCTCTTTACAGTAGGTCAATGGCAGCGCAAACGCAAATTTAAATGTTCAGATCACACTGGTGTGATCATACGCTGCACGGATGAACCAACAAGTGATCACAACATTGTAATCACACGTCAAAGGTTGAGGAATGAAATAGACGAATCATTGTAATTAAGGAACAGAATCATGTTGGTGTTTGAATCGTGTTCGCAATCTTAACCATCTATTATTAAAGTGCTTT